>NC_137660.1:1856715-2344215 GCF_963422515.1 Blennius ocellaris | reverse complement strand
GTTGACAACTCTGGATCCATCTTTGATTGTGCCTCAGAAAAGTTGATGCAGGTTATTTGTGATCTCAGTTTTTTTTTCTTTTTATGTATAATTATACTAAATCCATTTTTTTTGTTTATACAAGAATAAACACAAAATTCTCAATGGCTAAATTCTATTAAAAAGAGCAAATAATCAACTACAAAATCACAGGAGGAGAATTGGAAAGGGGAAGCAAAAGGAAATAGAAAGGGAAATTTAATACAGCAAACAATGCAAACAAAGTGTTACTACGCAGATGTAATCGATTAATGCATGACCAACAATACAAATGTAAAGAATATATCTGTATGGTGTTATAATTGTAATAGAAAACGATAGAAAACATGCAGTGTGTTCATGGATGCAACATTTCGAAAAAGTTAAAGATCCTAATAAAACCTTTTTCTGTTCTTTACTTTAGAAACTCCCTTATAAAATCATGAAATTCCAGCCCAGATGTCAAAATTTGACAACTTTTGAAAAAGATTAGCCATTCTTACTATTTTCATTTAACCAGAGGTCATAATGATCATAACTCAAATCACTATTATATTATATTATATTATATCATATCATATCATATCATATCATATCATATCATATCATATCATATCATATCACATTACATTACATTACATTACATTACATTATATTACATTACATTACATTATAAACTGTGTGAAGCGTTTCAGACGGGGTTCACTGGTTTGTTTTTTCAGCCTCCTTTTCACAAACGAATGAAAAAAACAACTTCCTGGTCTTCGCTCGTGCGCGGTGACGTCACGACGCTACGCCTCACACCACCGCATTGTTGTGGGGGAAGAGAAGCTCGGCCATCCGCCGTGACTCCACTCTGAAACTGCTTGTTCTTGCCCTTAACCCGTTTACCCTTTCTTCCCCCGCGTACCCCGTCCCGTCGCCCTGGATCCCTGCCGCACCCGCTCAGCTTTGACTCGGTTTGGAGCGAGCCGCGGCCGCCGGTGGAGCAGCAGACTGAATGTGGATTTAACTACCGCTTCGCTCCGCAGGCCGCGCCGCCATTGCTGCTGTTTTTATAAGCTGAATTCGTAAGAATACCCCGGTGAGTTCCGCCGCGCTCTCTCCACGACACTTTAACATCCACGTCCTGCAGTCTGGAAGGTGTGGAACCCTCAACCAGCCCGAGTTGCTCTGGGGAAAAGAGAACTTTTCTGCTGGAGGTAGTTTCTTGTTGTGCTGGTCGCCATATTTCCTCCCCCTCCGCACAGTGCAGGGCTAGCAGGCTAACGGTAGCCGGGTTGTGGACGGAGTGTCCTAATGCGTTTAGCGAGCCACCGCAAGGCCGCCGCCGGGCTCCGGGGTCCCTGCGGGTCCTCTTCGCTTACACTGACCCCCCCCCCGTGTGGTCCCGGACTCTGAAGCAGTCCTCAGATGAAGGTTATAATTCGGTTAGTTCGAGCTAACATGTAGGGTCGAAGACCGACGAGCTGCAGCCGCTGGTAGTTGTCAGTATGCGACAAGAAGCGACTTCAGCCGGGCTGGCTGCACACAGAGGAGGGCCTCTGGAGCCGGCGCGGTGTCCGGGAGGTCTCCGGGCATTTCCTTCATTCATCCCGTGAAGTGTCCGCCCCTCACACTGCTATCAGCAAACAGACACACTGAAGGTACACAAACACACAGGAGCTGCAACTGAAGTGCTGGAAGACACAGATGTGGTTGTAAGGTAGAGAGGAAGTCTGTCACACAGCACAGATTCATTAGTATAACAGATACACACAAAACTGAAACACCCATCAGTGTTTTGTTTGGGGGATGCGTTGACTGCTTTCGCAAATATTCTTCATAGTTCAGTACACACAAACATTTTTATAGCTGGAACTGTTCTGGAGCCACAGATTTTCCCAAGTGAACATGCTAAGAATACTCATTTCAATTGAATGGAAAACATCTGCGAGCCAAATGAACTTACTGAGGACTGGTGTATGGACTGTAGGATAGACCGTTCAAACCTGGTGTTTGCATGGATTCCGGGTGATCCAATCACAAGTCACCAAGTGTGCACAGGCACCAAAGCCCTTTCACTCAGACCAGCTTCTGAGGCGGTCAGCGATGCATATGACCACCTCGGGATCACACTCTGTGGTGTAAACAGCATGTGTGCTGATGTCGCAGGACAATACATAAACGCCATGAGGGCACATGATGTCTTTATAACTTTTCAAGGAAACTCTGGCAAAGAGCATAGATGTCAGAGTCTGGGGGTCTGCAGAGACACTGCGCCTTATCGTGGTCTGGGCAGAGAATACTGTCCGGCGCTGGATGTCTCATAACTGTGCGCCGGAAGTATTGCAGAGGAAGTAGTACAATCTGACCTCAAGTCGTTCGCCCAGAAACGCATGATGGAGACAAATGTAAACCGTCTGAGTCGAGGCTCACCACATGTATCCGAATCAACGACAGTCCTGAACAGGCCCAAAGCGTACCATGGACGTGTGAGTTGGCCACAACAAAATACTTCAACGCTAATGTATGTGCAAGTTTTCCACACTTGACCTGATTACTGTCTTTATACAGATTTTTAGCACTGGAACCTCATCTACATCGTGATGTCTTTGATATGAAACCTCTGGAAAACGCTATTTATGGTCAGACAACATACAAATGCAGGACTCTAAGTGTCATTTTTCTGGAGATGCAGAAACTTTTAAACCTTCCAAATGAAGATAAGTTCAGCTCATAAATGTATGTAGTTTGGCCTGCTTGATGATTGTGGATGATGTTACAGAATTAAGAAAATTCTTGTGTCTGTCCGCATTGAGGTGTTGAAGTTTTCCAAAAAATCCAAATTGCTTCAATGTTGAACAGGCCTGGTGAAAATGGCTGAAGAGGTTTTGGAGATGAGAGCATTCCCATCTTTACAACAAACAGACAACATGGTCATCGTCCAATGTCTGCAACCGGTGGTCAGACGTGCTCATCACAACGCTTCTAAACTGAGGCCCTGTTTACACCAAAATGGCAGAAACACTGAAAACAATGTAGTTTTCATGCTGGGTCGTTAGTGTGTGCTTGATTTTGAAACAACACACACATGCAGAGAACAATAAATATTACAAAGGGACGTAGACATTTGAGTGTACAAGCTACCAAGTTGGATTGTTATAACAGCAACTGTCAAAATAAAAGTACCAAGTCCAGAAGAATATGGACTGGGAGTCACGACACCACGGAGGAAACATTGTTCTGATTGTCTCGACTGAGTGTGTGGAGAAGAACTATTTGCTATGGCCATGGTGTGCACGCACAGTTGCAGAGTTTCAGAAAGTCGTGTTTTCCCGTTTCCACTGAGACAGTCTGAGTGTTTTTTTCAGTGGCTCCAGTAACCGTGGTCTTCTAAACAGACCCCTGAAATGCAAGGGAAGTTTTGTGTTTTCACATGAAGGTATGATGGAAGCAGTGCTCTCCATTTCCATTAATTAACCTTTACCACGGGGAAGAATCTCGTTAAGCTTGACGATTCTGACGGTCTGTCTTTAAAGAAATATCGTGTCATTCTTACCAGTCGTGTTGTACTTCGATGCATAAATAAGACTGCTTGGAAGCTGCAGGCTCTTGTAGGACTCTTAAACTCCTTGCAATTCCCCATGAAGATGGTCAAGATTAAGATCTACTCTGTTCTCATTTTACTAATCTGTCTTCATCAACAGAGCGCTTCTCATACTTCAACCCTTTAGGGTCTGCAGGCTAGTTTTCTGTTTTCACTACTTTTGATTACACCTTTTATATTTCACTATTTAAAGCTGTTTAACTTGAATATTTATTTATTTTTTGTCAGCACAACCTCTCCTGTGTGATTCTACATTGATTTATTCTTTTTGACAGACTGGATGAGCACAATTGACCTTAAATTGAAGTCACAACGAGGCTGCTTCTTCCTGATACGTAATGACGAATAAGACGTCTGCACATTGACTCGCCAAATTTATAGGGATAATGCAGCGCAGTGTGCCCGGCATGTTCTAACCAAAGGCTACGAAGCTTGCACCAAAGGAACCAGCCTATATCGTCTCTTAAAATTCTTTATTTTATCCTGAAATCAAGACGACTTAATTTGTGGCTTTCAATTGAATCTGACAGTGATCCTATAGTTGGTGGTGAAACACTGGTGCTGTGTGTCTAACATAAGGCTCACATTGGCTTCATAGAGTCAGCGTTCAGTAGGGCTGCTTGGTTATAGACAAAATCATAATCACAATTATTTTGGGCAGTATTTAAATCACGATTAGTGACATAGTTATGTCTGAACATGTTTAAAAAAAAAACTCTCCTTAAATACGTATATAAAAATATCTTGTAATGTAGTAGTAAAAAATTAACTGTTGTACTGCACTCAATCTTTTGAAAACAAAAAATAAATATAATACAAGAGATGGATGTACGTCAATAAATAAATTGAACATAAATACTTTGATAAATTGGTGCAAAATAAAAGAGTGGAGGTGTCGAGGCGACGTGTTCAGCAAGGAACTCCAAACTTTATCCTCCATTCCAACACTCTTCTCTGAAACGCTTTTCTTTTCTCTCTTTTTTCCTCTCGTCTGTCCAACGGAGCTTCACACACTGTGGAACAACAGAACTACTTCTGCTTGGAAACCTCTACAAAATAAAGTTCCCCATCACCCCACAGTAACTGGGTGAATTGCATTAAACTGATCACCACAGTGGGGAACTTTATTTTGTAGAGAGGCGGTGTTTCCAGTGTAGTGACGTGTGGCGCTGCTCTCATGTTGGAGAGAAAGTTCCTTGCTGAACACACCACCTCCGAATCCCGTTCATCGGCTCTACAACATGATCGCTTTTCCTCGATTACATGAATTTTGAGATCATCTGGAACCAAAATCGGAATCACGATTAAAATTCGATTAATTGAGCAGCCCTCGCATTAAGCTTTCAGTATAATAAGTTCTCAGAAAAACATTGACCAAGGTTTGATCTCCCTCACCCTCCTGCACATTTTGCACAACCTCCATCAGAAAGAAAAACAATAGTTCATCCCTTCAACTGCAGACACACGATTGATAATCACAGCCGAGAAGGAAGTTTCACTCTCTGATTGATGAGCTGTAGCTCTCCCTCTGTCAGTTGTGAACAGGTACACATACACTGCTGTGTTGACATCTTTGCTTTAAAAACATGTTCTTGTGGCCCAGTTGTATGAACTGACAAATACGGTACAGAAATATTGAAATATCTGGGAAAAAACCCCAACTTCAGCTTTATTTGGGTAATGATTAACAGAGATAAATCTGTGTTGTTTGTTTTTTGCTGGCAGTGTAAGCATGAAGAAGAAAGGCCGAAATCACCGCCCAGCAGTCTTGAAGAGGGAGTCCTCGCCCATAAAGCCGTCGCCCAACCGGGAGACACTGACATATGCGCAGGCTCAGCGGATAGTGGAGCTGGAGGTGGACGGCAGGGTGCACCGGCTCAGCATCTACGACAAGCTGGACGTCATCATGGACGACGACCCCACAGCGCAGGAGATTCTGGAGTGTAACAGCAACAAGGAGAACAATGAGAAGCCCCAGCAGGTCCTGGTGCGCTCGGTGCGCCTCAAAATCAACCAGCAGAAGAAGAACGCTGCGCTCACCACTTCCCACGGTGGCAGCGCCGCACACGGTGGCGCCGGCACGGGCGGCCTGTTAGAGCCCAAGGTTAGGACGGTTGAATACAACCTCCCGGTTGTGCCCAAGAGGCCAGTGGCTTATTACAAGTACACTGAGAGGACAGCGGAGGAGCTGGACGAGGAGGTGGAGTACGACATGGACGAGGAGGACTTCGCGTGGCTGGAGCTCATTAACGAGAAAAGGAGAAGCGAGGGCGTCAGCCAGGTGTCGCACAATCTGTTTGAGTTCCTCATGGACCGCTTCGAGAAAGAGTCGTACTTGGCCACGCAGGGTCAAAACGACTTGCAGTCCATGGTGGACGAGGACGCCGTGTGCTGCATCTGCATGGACGGAGATGGGGCAGACAGCAACGTCATCCTTTTCTGTGACTCCTGCAACATCGCCGTGCACCAGGAGTGCTACGGCGTGCCGTACATCCCCGAGGGCCAGTGGCTGTGTCGCCATTGCCTGCAGTGCCCGTCGCGGGCGGCCGAGTGCGTCTTCTGTCCCAACCGGGGCGGGGCCCTGAAGAAGACCGACGACGACCGCTGGGGCCACGTGGCGTGCGCCCTGTGGGTCCCCGAAGTCGGCTTCTCCGACACGGTGTTCATCGAGCCCATAGACGGCGTCCGCAACATCCCGCCGGCACGCTGGAAGCTAACCTGCTACCTGTGCAAGGCCAAAGGCGCTGGGGCGTGCATCCAGTGCGACAAGATCAACTGTTACACCGCCTTCCACGTGAGCTGCGCCCAGAAAGCTGGCCTCTTCATGAAGATGGAGCCCGTGAAGGAGGTGACCTCTTCAGGCGTCGCCACCTTCTCCGTGAAAAAAACCTCCTACTGCTGCAGCCACACGCCTGAAGGCTGCGACCGGCGGCCGCTCAACATCTACGAGGATCCGCACCCCAAGAACGGAGCCTGCCACAAGAGTAGGGAGAAGCGGGGGAAGTCCCGGGCCAAGGGCTGGCAAAAGAAGAAGAACAAGAGAGCCGAGCCCGAGTCGCAACCGCCGCCCGAGACGCCCACCAACTCCGGGCCAAGTATCACTGCCTCAAGGTGAGAACGCACAACAGACACGGTCCACATGGGGGCAAGTCCAGTCCGCTGGTGTCAGTGTCCTCTCCTCCTCCCTTGTGTTTCAGGTTTTTTTAAATTCTTTATTTATGAGTTTTTATATTTTGACACAGTAAAACTTACAGAACATTGTAGAACACGGAGTGACCAGTAGATAACAATTAATTGTCAATTAATTGTCAATTAATTGTCAATTAATTGTCAATTAAAGAAAAGATATCAACAATAAAGATGAGAGAGAAAAAGAAAGACTAACTATAGTCTACATTCTGAGTATGGAATTGGGCCTTTTTGCATTGGTGTGTGTCGCCCTCTTACCCCAACATGCGTCAAACCAGCCATGTTTATCATTAACCAGCCATGTTTATCATTAACCAGCCATGTTTATCATTAACCAGCCATGTTTATCATTAACCAGCCATGTTTATCAGTAACCAGCCATGTTTATCATGAACCAGCCATGTTTATCATTAACCAGCCATGTTTATCATTAACCAGCCATGTTTATCATGAACCAGCCATGTTTATCATGAACCAGCCATGTTTATCATGAACCAGCCATGTTTATCATTAACCAGCCATGTTTATCATGAACCAGCCATGTTTATCATGAACCAGCCATGTTTATCATTAACCAACCATGTTTATCATTAACCAACCATGTTTATCATGAACCAGCCATGTTTATCATGAACCAGCCATGTTTATCATGAACCAGCCATGTTTATCATGAACCAGCCATGTTTATCATTAACCAGCCATGTTTATCAGTAACCAGCCATGTTTATCATGAACCAGCCATGTTTATCATTAACCAGCCATGTTTATCATTAACCAGCCATGTTTATCATTAACCAGCCATGTTTATCATTAACCAGCCATGTTTATCATTAACCAACCATGTTTATCAGTAACCAGCCATGTTTATCAGTAACCAGCCATGTTTATCATGAACCAGCCATGTTTATCATTAACCAACCATGTTTATCAGTAACCAGCCATGTTTATCATGAACCAGCCATGTTTATCATGAACCAGTCATGTTTATCATGAACCAGCCATGTTTATCATTAACCAGCCATGTTTATCATGAACCAACCAGTCAACTCTTCCCTCCTATAGATTTCCACTGTGGTTTCCCACCATAATGTTAAAGTTGGTCTGTCCAAGGAGAACCATTTCTTAGTTCTAGTTGTTCTGCTTGCTACCAGCAAGGCACCAAGTAAACACTTATCTTTTTGTTCCCAGTTCTGTGGTTCACATCCAAAAAACATAGTTTTCATTTCAAAGGCAAATGTCCAGTTAAGAACTTCCTGCAGTGTTCCATGAATGTCTGTCCAGTGTTGTGTGATGAAGAGTCCCAGAATATGTGTGAGGTTTGCTGGTTGATTTCCACATGGTCTCCAGCAGACGGGCGTTTCCGTCGTAGTGAGCCTTCTGCGCTGGAGTGATCATATCCCTGATTATGGTTTGTGTGTTTCAGTTTTAACACGATCCTGAACCAGGTGGCGGTCCAGAGGAAGCGTCTGTTTGTTGAGCGGGTGCTGAGCTACTGGGTGCTGAAGAGGCAGTCGAGGAACAACGTTCCGCTGATCCGCCGGCTGCAGGCCAACCCTCAGCCGGCCAAGGCCAAGCAGATGGTCAGCGCGTCTCACGCCATCCCTCACTCCCTCACTCTTGCTCTTTTAAACTCATGTTGACGTTGCTGTTTTGTGTTGCGCCCCAGCAGGACCGTAAGGAGACCAACAAAGCACTGAAGGAGCAGCTGAAAGAGTGGCACCGCCTCCGCCACGACCTGGAGCGAGCACGCCTTCTGCTGGAGCTCATCAGGAAAAGAGAGAAGCTGAAAAGAGAGGAGGTATGATGGAAGGATATCTGTGCCATCAGAGTTTCAATTTGAGATTCTAGCTCTGAGTATTTCTTACCCTCAAAATCATCATCAGACATTGAATTTTAAAAGCCATCACATTTCAAGCACGGCATATTTTTTTGCTTGGGATTTTTTTCAATATTGAAATAAATTCAGTGTAAAAATATTCCACGCATGTGCGGAGAACTGGCCACTATAAACATTAACAATGGTGAGTGCACATTCGTATGAACAGACAACCAGGATATAGTCCTGTATAATAATATATTATGCTATAAGGCTTCAAGTCGGGATCCCATTTGCACTCTGAATCCTTTTTTTTACCGTGCAGTTGCACATATTTTATGACGTAACTCATCTGATTCATGTGATTACAATGTTGGAAATATTGGACTTGGACTCCTGAACCAAGCTTTAACTGCAGAGCCCCAAAAAAGATGATGACATATGTTTGACGCTAACGTGCCGGAGAAGTTCACAAACATCGCAGGAGGAAAAGGGCTTTGATTGCTTCTGATGGACATTGTGCGTTTTTCTCCCTAAATACTGAGGAGGCATGTGATTGCCTCAACTGACCACTGTGTCTGATTTCCCTCCTCATCTCTCATCTTCTGTTGAATGACCTCCATGCTTCTCATTCATTTACCGTGTTTTCTGTTTATGCAAAAAATAAGCTAGATGGTCACAGATTTGATGACGATTAGATGCAGTGTTAAAAAAAAAAATCCTATAATCGTCATTACACTATGGCCACGTTGGCACATACCTGCTACAGGTGTGCTTTATTTCTGAGTGAGGCCTGTATCCCGTCTCAATATGTCTGAATGCATGTATGATGTATTTTAACATGTTTTCCATGTTACATGATCAAAAAGCAGCACTGATCTGTGCCACATAAGAGAAATTACAGGTGACTCAACTATTAAACTCCCAAGTCACAAGAAAACTTGGGCTGGGAGTCATGACACGACGGCGACACTCGTTGTTTTCCATCTGTGAAAAAGAAGCATTTGCTGCAGCCGTGGTGCGCATGATGGTGCATTTTTGAAAAGTTGCATTTCCACAGAGATGGAGTCAAAGGGTTTTCAAAGAGTTCCACCTTGGCAACCGTTTTCAAAACGTTGCGTTCTCCTTGGCTCTGAGCACTGATGTCATGTAAACAAACACCCAAAGCGCAACCAAAGCTTTCCGTTTTTAATTGAAAACATTCCCTAAAATGGGACATGAATGGAAACGTAGATCCCGTTTTCTCTGCTCTGCTCTTGTGTGTTGATCTCGCCTGATGTTTACCCGTCAGATGAAGCTGCAGCAGTCTGTGTTGGAGGTTCAGCTGACCCCCTTCAACATCCTGCTCCGAGCGGTGCTCAAGCAGCTGCAGGAGAAGGACCACTACAGCATCTTTGCGCAGCCCGTGAACACCAAGGAGGTCCGGATCCCTTTTTCTTTTTCTTTTTGTATTAACAAGAATGAGTTTGACCAGTGTTTTTCAACCACTGCGCCGTGGCACACTGGTGTTCCGCGAGATATAGTCAGGTGTGCCGTGGGAAATAATCCAATTCCACATTTTTTCTAAAAAAAAACCATTTACTCTCTCAGCCACTGTCAGAGCAGTGTGCAGAGTAATCTAGTATAAATACTGTGGCGAGCGCCACGGAAGAATTGCTCCGAGTCTAAATTCTATTCTGCCAGCTGAACACCAGAGGCTTTTATTTTGACATGAACACTCACAACCAGAACTTCACAACAGGATGAGACTCCACACAACACATTTCTCACTCATGGTTGATCACCAACATCCAACAAACCAAACTAGAGGAAATAATGAACGATCTGAACCGAGGAACAAAAACACAACACAAGCACAAACCAACACACAACAACCCCGACAATAACCCTCAATAACCTCCGGCAACACATAACCTGAACTCCCATCATGCCCTGCAGCGACCAACTCCGTGATGCTACAATACTCTTCACCACTAGAGGGCAGTGTGTTGCAGAGTAATCATGTATAAATACTCTTCACCACTAGAGGGCAGCACAGAACTTTGCCGGTGAAATGTAAAGTGACAGACGTCAGTGTGGTTCATCTCCACCTCCTGCTACCATCTTGTATCAAAGTACTGTGTCAGTGACAGTGATGGAGAAGTTTTTGAAAACCAGGATCTCAGCTCTTCATCCATCAGGTCCAGGTTTCACACTGAGGGAGGCACTATTAAAAAAAACAAATTTAAAATACTTTTTTCTGTATTTATTTGATTCCTGTTGATAAAACATTGATGAGAAAGACTTTATAATGTTAATAGAGGCTGCAGAGTTTCACATTTTAACATTTTCGGGTGGTGGTGTGACTCCAGATTTTTCCAAACAAAAAAGTGTGTCTTGGCTCAAAAAGGTTGAAAAACACTGAGTTCGGTTATCAGTGATGTTCCTTCTGAAACAAGCAGTCTGCAGCGGCTCACGTGTCTCGTTTGGAACCCTCCCGCTTTCTGCAGGTACCCGATTACCTGGACCACATCAAGACCCCCATGGACTTCTCCTCCATGAGGAAACGCATTGACGCCCATGAGTATAGAAACCTGGACGACTTCGAGGCCGACTTCAACCTCATAATCTCCAACTGCATGTCGTACAACTCCAAGGACACGTTCTTCTACAAAGTGGCTCAGAGGATGCAGGACAACGGGGGGACCATCCTGCGCCGCGCCCGCAGAGAGGCCGAGAGGATCGGCTTTGACTTCCCCAGCGGGCTGCACCTGCCTGAATCCCCCAAACTGGAGGCGCCCAAGCCCTTCACCTGGGACGAGGGTGAGTGGAGCCAAGCATTGCTCAATAAACCATACACACTGAATCCTGTGCTGAGAAGTGATCCCGCCATGCTTCTGATTGACGTCAAGAGCTTTTTTACGGTGATTGTTCTGCCGTCATTGTTTACTTTTAATGTCTATTGAGCAGAGCCATACATTGTTTTCATGTCACGTCACACATGCTAATATTTACACACACACATAGATTTCACAGTTTACCAGAAGTTTGTTCATCATAACCTGGATTACTTCAAGGTTTGCTTGAAATGGTGTTGTATCTTGTTGGCTGTAAAGCAGCCGCTCCTCTGTGGAGAAGATCATTTTACAGTTTTTGGATTGAGATTTTTTTCCTTTCTCATGTTGCCTTATAATGAAAATCATTCTATGATCTACCAGCATCACACATTAGTTACACATTTCTCCGCAAACGTCCATGATGGAGATCTCCTGGTTCTACCTTCCGACGGAGCTCTTTTGGACTGAAAGTCCATCGGATGCCAGTTCACTGTGGTCTTAAAACATTGACAGCTGAATGGATGGATCCAGGCTTTCATGGTGTTTTGACTCACTTCTACAAGAATGGAGACTCCTCCGACTGTCTCTGGTCCAGCGTGAGCTGTGGCCTCAGTTTCCTGTTGTTGGCTGACAACAGAGACGTCCGGTGTCGTCTTCATCAGCTTAAAGTCCTAGTTAAATGTAAAACACGACTTTGCAAAAAACGATAGTTGTGGTACTACTTCTAAGGTTCCTCCGACTCTGCCCCACCACTGTTGTCGCATAACAAAGTTATTTGAATTTTGAATCTCCAGCCGAGGAAGTCGGGGGAATCCTTCTTCATGGGCGTGACGTCAAGAGTTGTGCAGATCTTGATCTGTTGTGTTTATATCGGCTTGTTTCCTCTTAAATATCCAAGTTTTAACAGTGTTTTGAAGTTATAGTCGGCGTTTTATGAGCCTTGATGAAAGATTGAGTCTGGAAGAGACCGAGAGAGGAGAAAAGGAGCACAGGCGGCGGGAGCGGCGAGCCATTAGCTCGCGCGGCTAACCGCTAACCGCTAGCTCGGGCGGCTAGCAGGCGATCAAGTAGTACCTGGACTCATCTTCAGTGATTCCGCGCAGTGGGAAAAGCGCTTCGACATGATCCAGGAAGCCGGTCGTTCTGCCAACAGTCAGGAGCCTCAAAGCCTCAAAGGTGAAAAGTGGCGGCTGCTGAGGCGAGGAGACGAGGACAAATGGAGGACGAAGCGTCTTCTGCTTCCTCAAACATGTTCCAGACGGGGTCACCGATGGCAGAACCACCTTCTGTGTCTTCTTCATCAATCACTGGCTTTGAAATGACCATGATGATGAAATATGGTTAAATTCAGCCTCTTCGTGGTCAAAACTCTGATCCTCCATAATGTAAACACAACTTGGGCGTGTGCACAACTCGTGATGTCACTCTATTATTGTCAGAAGCTCCGCCCAGCAGAGGAAATAGCGACGTTTATCGGCTATTTTCTCACAGATCGCCATGTTTTAACATTTTACCCTTGGACCAGTTAGCATAAAAAATGTCTCTAGAAGCAACAACAGAGTGTTTTGGAGGTCGAATTTTAATTTCACTAGGACTTTAAGCTTCAACCGGTTGGAAAGGCTCATAGATGCTCCTCTGCAGATCTTTCTATCATCCTTCACCTCTCAGCCCACTCTCCTCTGAACACTGGCGTCAACGTTGCATTTTGCTTCAGATAACTGTTGCTGTTTTGTTTTCTCCGCACCGTTCTCTGTGAACCCTGGATATAATTGTGTGTGAAAATCCCAGCAGATCAGCAGTTTCTGTATGTGACATGGTTTCACTTCATCCTTCATCCTCCTGTTGGTTTTGAACTTCAGCAGATCAAAACATTCAGTTCCTTTTGCTGATGGGCAGATTAGTTATTTGCATTAACCGGTTAACACTCAACTAAGTGGCCGGCCAGTGGGAACCTGTATTTTGTGTGTAATCCCAGTAGAAAAAGTAAATCTGAAGGTAATGTAGAGTCGGTGTCATTTGTTTTGTTTTGTTTTCAGTGGACCGGCTGCTGACCCCGACTTACCGCCAGCTGACTCCTCTGGAGGACCAGCTGAAGGAGCTCCTGGAGAAGCTGGACCTGAGCGTGGCGATGAAGCACAGCCCGTCCCGCAGCAAGAGACTCAAACTCCTCAAGAAGACCATCATGGAGGTCCGCAGTGAAATCAGCCTGAAGAAGTCCCTCCCACCACCGCCACCACCACCACCGTCGCCGCTTCCATCGTCGGAGTCGGACCTCGCCGCCGAGTCGGACCAGAATCCTGCACCCGGACCTCCAGCGGGCCTCCGCACACCCACCGGCGACAAGTCTTTACCTCCGCCATCGTTACAGCCCTTCACCTCGCCGTCGGACTCGGAGCCACTTCCTCTCAAATCCCTTTCAGACCAGGTACCCATGGAGCTGGACGGCGACACCAACACATCTACCTCAGAGCGGCCGGGCACCCCCAACGGCCACGCCCCCGAGCCGCCGCTCCCCAATGGCGACCTCCACGTGGAAGCCTCCGTCAACTGCAACCGACGCAGCAGCCTTCTCTTCCGCAAGTCCAAGAGTGCCAGTCCGCAGAAACCGGCAAAGAACGCAGACCCCCCCGCCGGGGCCCCGCAGTCACCGCTGGGCACCAAAACCTTCCTGTCCGTGGTCATCCCCAGGCTGGAGACGCTCCTCCTGCCCAAGAAGAGAACTCGCAGCAGCAGCGCCGACAGTGAGGAGGACAAGGAGTTGCCCATCAAACGCCTCGGGACAGGTGATTGGCTGTTACAGTGTGAGATTGTAAATGGACCGCTCCTGATGTCGGCACTGAAATGTTCATACGTTTTAACCACAAATGGCACGATAAGATAAGATACGATAAGCCTTTATTGATCACAAAGGAGAAATGTACTTGTTCCATTCAGCTCTTAAGGACTCATGAGTAGGAAAGACAAGAAATGTGCAAACAGTTAGATAAGAATAACTTACAGGTTCTTATATACAATGACTATCAAGAACCCTAAGGGCCAAAAGTATTTACAGTAGAAGTAATAATAAGTAAAATAAAATAAAATAGGACTAAAAAACAAGATAAAAATCACAGACTATAATAAAGTATAATAAGTTCGATGGGGAGCAAAATATACAGTAAGATGAAATACAAGGAAATGAAACTATGATGGGGGGGGGGGGGGGGGGGGGGGGGGGGGCAAAGTGTAGAATAAAGTACAATAAACCTACTATAGTAAAAAATACCAGTGTTGGCAGAGCAGGTTCAGTCTTAACAAGTGACAAGCAAAAGTACAAGGCAAATGGCAAAATACAATAGTTTGTGTACAAATCTTTCATTAGCGACACAATACTATAGAGTATTGTAAGGCAAAGCAAGGCAAAACCCAAAGAAAACATATTCAAAGACATAAGAAATATATTCATAAACGAAATCTGTTAAAGCTTTAAAAGAAATGAAAGAAAGGCATTAGAACAAATAATGAAGTGTTAACATAAACTAGCCAGAGGACTATCAGGTGAACTTCCTGTGCTGCGACCTTTAACCTTTCTGGGACCCCAGTCGAAGTCTCTGCTCCCATTCCTCTGCAGGGGTCCAATGAAAATGAAACACCGTAATTGACACTTGGAATTTAGTTTCTTTCGTTAAGTACAAAGAGTAAAACTGCCTAATTCTTTTAAAAACAGGTTCAAAATGCTCGCACATTTTCTTCAACAACATGGTTTTACCCTCAGGGTCAATCAGCCTCCAGGAAATGATTGCCATGACCAACCTTTTGTGTCAGGCACTTTGTTTATTGTAGAATACATAAATAACCCCTTCGAAATGAAATCTATGAGTGAGTTGACCTCTAGCGCCACCATCAGGTTGAACCTTTTAGAATCGACGTATCTTATAAAGTTTTCATCCGGATCTTGTAACTTGTAATGGCGACCTTAATGGCCTCTAGAGTTGAGTGGAGGTGAGGATGTGTGCATTCTTTCTTCAGTTTATGTTGTTTTGCGTTATAAAGGAATCAAGGACCAGTTTCAGAGCCAAGATATTTAGAAAGCTTTTTCAGAATAGTGTGAAATCATAACTTAGGTTTACATGATGTATTTTATTACACATCAGAGTAACTAAACCGTATCACAACATAATTAAGGATTTTAGATCCTTGTTGGCCTGAAAGAATTAAAATAGTTTACTTCTTAGCGTGTGACGGAGTCGACACAAATTCAATTCAATGGGGAAATGTTTATTAATCAAACAAATCGTTTTTTGTTTTTTTTATCTTGAACCTGTTCTTTTACATGATTAAATAGCAAAGACTTTTCTTTCCAGAAATACATAACTAAATAATATAGTGTGAATTAAACGGTTTTGTCCCAGCTCTACAGAATCAGTGACGTATACCTTTTGAAGATGTTGTTATGTTAGAAATATTTGGATTGATCAATTTCCTGGTCAAGAACATTTCAATTTCATTTCAACATTTCATTCCATACACGATAATACAACGGCTCCGAAATGAAGCCTAAACCATAAAACACACTGGCATAATGTTTTCTGAGAACAACCACTGCTGCATCCAGTCCAGCTTCACAGGGCTCTGGACCTGCAGCACCATTAGACGTGCCACAAACAATTATTTAAGTACCTGATTGAACCACATTTAGATTGATGGAACAAATCAGTGCAGACAACAGGCTGATACTCAAACGTTCAGTTCAATGTTGCAGCTTTCCCCTCATGAAACCTGAGAGATTGTATAACACGGCACGATTTAGTACAATATGTATTTAAATACAAGTGGATTGGATCTCACTCTATAGAGATAAACATGAGATTCTTTCTGTCATACGTGACTTATTGAGGTTTGGATGGACGTTCCCCATTCTGACTTTTCTTTTCTGATCAAACAGTTGATCTGTACAACCAATATCTCTACTTCCTTTTGAGCTGCTCTGATAGATTCCTTTCCTCTCGCTTCACATTCACAATGCAGTGTCTTCACGAAGTTTTTCATTAGAAGCAAACTCAAAGCTGAGTCGATCAGTTGTCATAGTGTCGGTTTGTTTCTGAAATGAAGCGACAGCAGGTGTCTGACTGTCAGGTGAGGTACAGCGAGGACCAACGTCTCGGCTGCACGGCGACTCCAAGAAGATCCATTGTCCGTATTTGATGGTTTCCTCTTTAGGAATGGCGAATGGCTTCGTGGTGGAGGAGGAGGAAGAGGTGGTCACGCAACTGCCCCGCCCCCTGGAGCCGCGCCGCCGCTGTGCATCAGAGTCCAGCATCTCTTCTAGTGGAAGCATCCTCTGCAGCACCAGGTGACCACAAGAGGAAACATGACTGACAAACTCTTTTTTTATTATTATTATTAACTGTGTTTTAGAATCTGTTTACACAAACGTTTTCACATGAAAATAGAGAGCCTTTGTTGGGTTTTGGGGTCTGATTACACAACAACAGTGTTCAGAGCCTCTTAAAACAGATTTATTAACCCTCCCCCCCCCCGCTCTGTGGAAACGGGGGGAAAACTTTTCTGGAACTTTGCTGTTTCAGTGGGATTATTTGTGTGTTTTTACTCTGAAGGGGGAAGTAAATAGTTCCAACCTTCAATTCCGTTCCATCCAGTTTAGGGTGATGGGTGGTGAGTCGATGTGAAAGGCAGGTGGATGTTTTACGTATTACTTAGGGGCCGTCCCCACCAGGAACCTGGTTCACTGAAACAAGCTATTTTTTTCCAATCATCCACATGAGGCGCTTTTAAAAGCGCGAAAACAGGTTTTTTTGAACACGGGTACCAGAGTGGGGAAATTGTAAAACCATTTACACATGACATTTTCAAGGGAAATTCCAGGGCTTTCGCAGCATTTCGGGGTGTCGGTTTACACAACAGCGAGGCTCAGTGCAACTTTTTGCAGGCAGCTCCCAAGTTGGAACTTTTTGAAAAGGCTCCCATTCAGTCTCCATGTAAACGAGGAAGATGCAACTATTCTGAAATGCTCCTATTGCTCATGTGCACCACGGCCATAGTAACTAGTTCTGCACATGCTCAGTAGAGACGGTCAGAAAAATTTTTCCTCTGTGGTGTCATGACTCCCAGTCCATATTCTCCTGGACTTGGTAGTTTTATTTTGACAGTCACCGTAATAACAATCCAGCTTGGTGGTTTTATTTTGACAGTCACCATAATAACAATCCAGGTTGGTGGTGTGTCCACTCCAATGTCTGTGTTCTCCCAGTGTTGATGTTTAGAGCGGATTGTTTTCTGCTGCACGTTTGTGTAGTTTCATTACAAAACCAAACTGCTCCCTCTACTTGCACAACACGAAAACATAATTTTCAAAACATTGCCATACAAATACAAAAATTAATGAAATAACAAGGCTAAAACGATGCCCTTTTACTTGAAACGTTGCAAACGGGTCCTAAATAAATGACTTACAAGTATTTTTACCGACGATAGAATCCAATGACCAGATGTCATAGGAAGATATTCTTCCCAGACGTTAATGTTTAAATGATCCCTTCTGTCTCCTTCAGCACCGTCATTGTGTCTAAAAGCACAAAAGGACGACCGGCGGCGGCTCGGCGGAGCACCGTGGACGACAAGAGCACTCTGATGACCTGCATTGAGAACGGCGAGTTCAGCAAAGCTGCCAAGATCTCCTCCGGTGAGCAGAGCAGTGTGGCTCCGCCCTCGTCAGATGAGTGTGTGTGTGGTCGTATGTGTGTTTGCAGGCCGACCCTGGGTTTGGACCCCCACCTCTTCACAGTGTCCCTCCTTACTGTACAGTCCTCTTCGTGTGTTTGTTTGGACCCGGCTCAGAGAGGGTAGAAATGCCAAGAGGGAACTATTTTCTTTGTGGCTTCAGAGACGGTGGCTCGTCTTCAAGGCCACGAACAAACAATCTCCATTCAGTCGCTCTGTTTCAGCTCATGTGATTCATAGTTCAGTGTAACGTTGTACGACGCCAATCTGGACACTGCAGGTATCGTATCTGTGTGCGTGTGCGTGTGTGTGTGTGTGTGTGTGTGTGTGTGTGTGTGTGTGTGTGTGTGTGTGTGTGTGTGTGTGTGTGTGTGTGTGTGTGTGTGTGTGTGTGTGTGTGTGTGTGTGTGTGTGTGTGTGTGTGTGTGTGTGTGTGTGTGTGTGTGTGTGTGTGCCTCCTTTCCTCTGTACACAAACTAGGTCTCCATGATGCATCACAGCTTTGTTTTCGTTGTGAGGTCGTCACGCACCAAAACAGCTACAAACCTGTATCATAAGTCGGTTTCAAGAAGAGATCAGTTATTTAAGACATCAACTTCACATGTTTAAGTGTTTCTTTAGTGTCACAGGCTGCCTCTCAGAAAGGCCCTGGCCCCCACCTGATTGAACGCAGTCCACAAACACTGAATGAAATGAAGGCAGTGCCGCTACGACCCATGATGAACACATCCACGCTCTCTCTCTATTTCCTGGCTGAACTCAGCCAGATGTGTGTGATCCTGATGAGCATTTACACCAAACAGGTTCTAAACTCACCAGTTCACCCCAGTGTTTCCCTTAAGGATCAGTGTGTGTTCACCTGTAGTGGGAGGAGTTTGCAGCCTCTGACCAACCACACACACACACCTGGAGGAAATATGCAGAGTTGCCATACCGGAACTGTTATTTCCTAAAAATACGAAGAATTAAAACACATTCACCAGGTTAAAAAGCCAGAAAATTGCTGACATGTTAATGCGTGACTTTGTTAGATTGTACTATATTAATTCATTGGACAATATAATCGGACGGCACGGCGCTGTGATCACTCACTTTAACTTTATAACGGCAGAAACATGGCGGGCAGAGCTTCTTCACTGCTCTGGGTTTACTTTACGTTTCCCATCCAGTGGTTTTGAGGCCGAGTGGGGACCAACAGAGTAGTTGCTCAGGATTCACACTCTTAAGTCTGCACTCATCCTATATTATCAACGTGATCCATCCAGTTCTTGTAATTTCACACCAGGCTCATAATTGTTTAGAATATTCTGGAACTGATTTTGCAATGCCATGGTGCAGCAGCGCAGGCTTGTAATTTAACCCCAGCCTCCTCACCATGGCCCCAGGTCTTTGAAAGTATGTTACTTGTATGTAATTGTAACACCTCGTTGTCCAGCTGGCTTTTACTTTATGGAGCCAGCTCATTATGTTCACGCTTCACGAATAGAATGACAAACAAAGTCCATTTAATTTAACTTCAGCCTCGTTGGCTTGATTATTTATGTGGAGCTGCATTAGAATAGCTTGTAATTTGACATCAGCCTCATTGTCTTTGCAGCTGCAAGAGGAGCATGGAAGGGTGTGTGTGTGTGTGTGTGTGTGTGTGTGTGTGTGTGTGTGTGTGTGTGTGTGTGTGTGTGTGTGTGTGTGTGTGTGTGTGTGTGTGTGTGTGTGTGTGTGTGTGTGTGTGTGTGTGTGTGTGTGTGTGTGTGTGTGTGTGTGTGTGTGTGTGTGTGTGTGTGTGTGTGCGCGCGCGCGCGCGTGTTTTCTCTGGATCCTCGCTCAGAAGCTCCTCCCCTTCCTGCCTCAGTCTGACTCCTCCCCCTCAGAGGTTTAACTGGACCAATCGGTGGCTGTATTTCCAGCAATATGGAACCGTTGTTTCACTGAATGAGATACTTTATTGTTTTTTCTTCTTATTCTTTGTTTCAGTTCACGCTTATGTCAAACGAACCTCAATCTAATTAAAGTGTTTTTGTAATTTAACAAAAGGAAAAGTGAGGGAGCGATGCAGTACGGAAAACGCAGGGTTAATTCCTGAAGTTATCTTGACAGGAGGAAATCCAGAGTCGTCCAGGACCCAGGCCTGCTTTAGATTCTGTTTGTTTGATACTTGGTCCAAACATGAAATATTGACATCCTCAACCCTTTTAAAGGGAAAACACTCAGAAGTTTCACTATAGGGCTTCTTTTTTTAGAATACAGTTCAGATCTATCAGAAGTTACACACATAACAAATTTCCACTGCAAATGTGACACTTATTGAGAATTGACCTAAATGTTACACGTTTCATGATTTATAGCTGGAATTTCTGTCTCGAAAAAATTCTCATTAGATATCACTGAGAAATTATAAACTAATTATGGAAAAAACTCAAGTTTTTGTTTAAAGGTATGCAGGAGGATTTTCAGGAATTTTAGGAAAGAACCGCCCTCTCCACCGTTTGAAAAAAATGCGCATGCGCAACGCTCTACCTGCTCCCGAGACGGAACGCCTACTAAAACGCGTGCGAGAGACGTGACGAGCCCAGTTCTCCTCGTGCACGCTCTGTTTACAAGTCACAAGTCGGCATCGCTCACACAAGCTCACTTTACAAGAAGATTTGCACCAGAGGGGGTGAAACTGTGTAAAAATGTCCGAGAATAATGCGTGGGGTCGGCCAGCGGCATGATGAGGACCGTGTGGAGTGAGCTGCAGGGACGAGCACGTACGACGGCCTTACGTCATATATCACCAGAATGATTGACAATTGGGAGGACCAGTTATTTTGATGATCCACCCGGAAGAAGAAAATCCTCTACTATACCTTTAAAGTATAAATCAACCATTTTGTAACAAATACAAATTTTTTTAATGATTGTATGTTCTGAATAATGATTTCTAGAACAAATACAAACCCCTTCAGACAGATGTTTGTAGTGTTTTATATCATTGTCATTAACTCACCAGAAACAGGAAGACGTGAAGGAATTTGCTCGCACAAACTGCTGAACCTCAAACAGTGAAGCTGTGCGCTTGATGTTTGACTCAACACCGCCCCCCGCTGCACAGGGTCAGCATTACAGGGCAGCGCTGAGACACTGCAGCTGTGATCAGAAATTCAACACACTCGTTCTTACAATATACACGTGTGTGTGTGTGTGTGTGTGTGTGTGTGTGTGTGTGTGTGTGTGTGTGTGTGTGTGTGTGTGTGTGTGTGTGTGTGTGTGTGTGTGTGTGTGTGTGTGTGTGTGTGTGTGTGTGTGTGTGTGTGTGTGTGTGTGTGTGTGTGTGTGTGTGTGTGTGTGTGTGTGTGTGTGTGTTCTCTCCTGTGCGGGCATGGTGTGTGTTCAGACCAGTTGTGCTCTCTGTTGCAGTGAACCCTTCATAACTTGCTTGTCGTTGTTCCTGTAGCGGTGTGGAAGCCCACGGCTGCTTCTCCATTTGTTCTGGAGCCTCTTAAACTAGTTTGGGCTAAATGTAGTGGATATCCCTCCTTCCCCGCCCTGGTGAGTGAGTGTCAATCATCCAGCCATCCCACCCCCACCTCTCCATTGTCCGTGCCGTAGCTCGTGATTTGTGCCTCCATAGCCATGCGGGAGCTTCCGGCTGGCCGATCACTCGGACTGGTTGGCGTGTGTGGAGAGTCGAGCGCTTGAGGGCTCCACTCGGCCTCTTGCATGCGTGTGTCTCTGAATGAGGGCTTCTCCGTGCAGCTGGCGCCGCCAGGATACACCAACACCCCCCCCGGAACGCCTCAGAAACTGGCCTCACTCAGTGTCCCATCCTCTCTCTCTCTCTCTCCGTCTCATCCTTCCCTCCCCCAGATCATGGAGCCCAGGCCTCGGAGGACAGCGTGCCGACACCACGGCGTGGAGCTTCCCCAACCGCCGCTGGACGTTCTCAGGCTCGGAGAGCGGATGCAGTTCCGGTCCGCAGAGAAACTCTTCCTCGTCCACTTCTTCGACAGCAGGCGCAGCTGGTGAGCAACCAACCGCCCGACTACGACCCGATCGCCAACAATCTAAATGAGCCAGTGGCCCCCAATTATGTTCTAACTGAATATCAAGAGGAGGAGAAACATGGCTCGTACAACACCAGCAACTGACAGGCCAGAGACATTTGGAGCAGTAGAGTTGGGACCATGCGGCCCAGTCGTTTAACTGCTCAGAGGGTCAGGGAGGTTTTACTCCGAGCCGTGCTGCATGGCTACGTGGCCACATAGTTTTTGTAAAGAGAATGACAATAAACGTGATTGAACCTCAAGAACACATTGATCTTTCTGTGATAAAAAGAGATTAACAAAAGGGGAGATGGGATGACTGACATTGTAGAGTGAGTCAGTAATTCATGGATTAAATGGGTAAATGTTTCAGTGTTCAGTTTGGTATGAATAAAAGCTACCATTTATTTTTTACTGTAACTCAAAGCTGTGTTGATAAACTGTGCACACACGTGTGTGTGTGTAGACATTCGATGGAAAATCATTATAAAAGTGTATGAACCCTATAAAACATTGATCTGATATTACAGGAGCTCGATGGCATACATCTTCTTTAAAGGCTTTCTGGCCACTAATGTCTCTGGAGATTAAATACAAGTTTTAATTAAGACCCGATAGATACTTTACTCTCATTCTGACAATTTACGTCAACGAGGCCCAGCGATAAAAGCACACATTGAAGACGAGACTGGGCTTCTCGTTGCCAGTTCCCTCCTGAAGGAGGCGAGATGAGAAGAGCTGCGACTCACCCCAGGATTCCTCTCTCTGTCTCCCCGAAGGCAATGGCTTCCTAAATCTAAGATGGCTCCGTTCGGGGTGGACGCCCTGCTGGACACAAACAAGCTGAGGGAGGCTCGCGGCTCCTCGCTGCGTAAAACTGTGCGGCTCGCCTTCGACCGAGCCATGAGCCACCTGAGCCTCATCGGCGGAGAGGCGGCGCCACGGAGCGGTGGTCCGGTAGCCACGGGCTGAAGCCCCTCCCACCACATCTGGCGACACAGGCTTCATACGCACAAAAAATACACACACATCTTCATGTTTACCTTTTTTTTTTTATTTGTACATTTTCCTGCAAACTGGACAAGCCCTCCCCCCCCCCCCCCCCCCCCCCATCTGAGAATACTGTAGCTCGTGACGGCCGCCTTGTTTTATCCAAGAAGCTATGCAATGACTCGGTTAGCGAGTGTGGAGGAGAAACAGACGGGATGAAAATGAGGAACTCAAGTAGTTCCGCCTGTTGAATGTGTCAGAGCGCCTGACCTCTGACCCCGTGCATGCACCGCTGCTGTGTGTGTGTGTGTGTGTGTGTGTGTGTGTGTGTGTGTGTGTGTGTGTGTGTGTGTGTGTGTGTGTGTGTGTGTGTGTGTGTGTGTGTGTGTGTGTGTGTGTGTGTGTGTGTGTGTGTGTGTGTGTGTGTGTGTGTGTGTGTGGTTTCATTACAAAAACAACCAACAGCTGATGACATCATTTTCAGCGTTCCTGTGTAAATACACGTCATTGTCAAAACGTTGCTGAACAAAAGTGAAAACTTCCTGAAAGAAAAACCAAAACCAATGCATTTTCACTTGAAACATTTTGAAAACGGGGCCTGAAAGGAAGAAGAGCGTTCCCGTAGCTGGGATCTTGGAAAGCTATGACTCGGAAAGTCCCATTTCCGAGTCTGGCGCAACTCCCAGTATCAGGTACAACCAGGAAGTCAGACCCATCAAAACAATGTTGTTAAGGCCCCAAAAGTTGCTCAAAAAACGAATCACAAATGTTCCCACTCAGATTTAAAGCCGCTGTTCCACCGCAGTGCGGAGTGGGAGGGTACGGTACGGCAAAGCACACCCAGGACCAACTCTGCCTCCGGTCCCACCACAGAAAGTATGGTGGAAATGTGGGCGGGGTTGTGAAGGACTTGGAGACGTTCCAGTGAAGAACACAGAAGTGGCCACCAAGTCGTTCCCGGCGGTCATGGGTTCTTTCCGTACCATCCACAACTTTAAAGTCAGAATGCGTGAAAACCTGTCCCACCCCGCGTAAATCCGCGACAGACAGTGCTGTGGAACAGTCTCTTTGCCTACAGAAATGTATCTGTGATGTCCTCCTTTAGTATTCGGTCCTTCTGGCTCTTGTCGGACTTGATTTCCTGGATGTTGGGCTGAAAGGCTCCAGGCCGTCCAGCAGACTCCAGACACCACACGGACATGGATTCATGGATCTGGTCCTCTGCTGCTCCACCTTG
Organism: Blennius ocellaris; assembly: GCF_963422515.1. NCBI lineage: Eukaryota > Metazoa > Chordata > Actinopteri > Blenniiformes > Blenniidae > Blennius > Blennius ocellaris. The sequence goes on along the minus strand of NC_137660.1, from coordinate 2,319,818 downwards.
CCCATGCTGGTGTTCTGAGATGTTCTGCTGCTGCTCCAGCATCACCTGGGCTCAGAACGGCCTGTACCCTGGATCTGCAGGTCATGGTGGAACAGGAGACGTCAACGGTTTGGGCTTCAAAGTTCTCCTTCACACCAGGCTTTAGATGGTACCAGGGTCTTCTGTTCATTCTGTGTGTCTCATCGTGTTTCTATCTGGAGCTTTCTTGTCATATCTGCAGGCGAGAGGCCACTCCCTGTAAGAGCTTCTCTTTCCCCAGCTCTGTCCGGCTCGTCATGCAGCATCTCGGAGGGGAAATGTTTCATTCTGCTGCAACCAGGAAGAAAAGACGATCACTCTTCGTCCCCTGGAAGCATGAGACACTGAAGAGCTGAGGAAGCAACTGGATGGACAGGTGGATTCTTCATTAAAAAGTGTTGTAGCTTCCTTATATTTCATAGCAAACTAAAATAAACCAAACAGAAAGGAGAATATGAGCTGCTTTAGATTTTGAGCAGAAGTAAAAAAAAAAAAAACGATCAGAAACTAGCAGGTAATATTCAGTTTAGTATTTCCAGTATTGCCTTGTACCAAAGAAAATGAGTGATTGACGTCCCGTTCTACACAGTCGAAGTCTGAACACGATCCCGTTCGGCGTCTCCCAAGTCCTCCGGGCAACGCCTCAGTCGACTGAGTCACCTCAAGTGATTTACAATATGCTTTATTTCCATGTCTCAACTGAGCTGTTCCTTCAGTTTGCGTTTCAAGGGAAGCACTTCCAGTTCAGGGTTCCTCCTCTCTGGCTCTCTGTCCTCCAGGGTTTTCTCCAGATGTGTCCCTACGTCCCTCCTCGGGGTTGCAGATCTTACCTTGTCTGGCTGATCTGATTGTGTGACCTCTCTTAGCTGCGCAGGCGTCTGGGGATGGCCCAGAATTCTCAGACCTTGACTGCATGTCCCTCACCTTGGCAGGTCCAGGATGTTTTGGAGATGCTCCCACAGTTCCAGCGCAGGCGAGGACCTCCATTTGTCTGTTGCCTTCACCTTCCTTGCAAGTTGGACAGTGGTTCCGCTGGGAATGCTGTCTCTTCGTCCATTTCGTATGTGGCTCGTCAGGATCACGGGTGCGGGAGGCGGTGTGGGTCTCTCCAGGACCTGCCGTCCTGTCTGGGTGGAGGCAGAGAGCCTATCTTACACTGGAGCTTCCTCTGGGGTCCCTTCCCTCTCGCTGGGACTTGGGCTCCGGGGCTGGGGGTTGGTCTCCGGGGCTGGGGGTTGGTCTCCGGGGCTGGGGGTTGGTCTCCGGGGCTGGGGGTTGGTCTCCGGGGCTGGGACTTGGGCTCCGGGGCTGGGGGTTGGTCTCCGGGGCTGGGACTTGGTCTCCGGGGCTGGGACTTGGTCTCTGGGGCTGGGACTTGGTCTCTGGGGCTGGGACTTGGTCTCCGGGACTGGGATTTGGTCTCCGGGGCTGGGATTTGGTCTCCGGGGCTGGGATTTGGTCTCCGGGGCTGGGGGGCCACATGGCCAGCATGGATGGTGCAATAAACATGGTCAACTTGTCAACGACACATCAAGTGTTTTGGAGTTGATATGGCTGTGCAGTTGGCACAACGGAACTTCTTTCCACACCTTCAGGGAAGACATGTTTTAGTGAGGTCCAAAAGCACCGGTGTGGTTTTTCACATCAGGTTGACCAGTCAGATCCTGGCTTGGAAAGTCTGAGAACCTTTCACATCCCAGGACTGCAGACTTTTTCTCCCACCAGCTGACGGGACGGGAGGCGTCACCCATCAGTAATAGACCAGGCAGGACAGAAGGTGTCCTCTTGGCTTCCACAGAGTCCACGCATGTCCCCAGTGGTTTCCCTTCATGTACGATGTCGGTCCTCTCGGTCTGGATCTACTGGTGCACATCTGGCTCAGAACTACCATATACATTTTCACTATTCCTACTGATCTGTCTGATGCTTCTGAGGTTTCTGCTGCTGCGCAGGCTTTACTGCAGCTCCACCAGGCACCGAAAGTCCAGGAGAAGTGTTCTGTCCCGGTTCTGGGGGAGACTTCTGCACCCTGATCTCGAGCACCTCCAGCTGTGGGTGTGGCTGCTGCAGAACCAGGGAGTACTCCCTCAGATGGGGACCTAGCATTCACGATCGCTAGCGACCGTGCACAGTCTACGAGGAGGCCGTATGCAAACTGGTGGAAGCTGTTGAACCACTGATGGCGGGTTGGGGGTTGAACGCTGTCCTGGCTCCGCCGTACTGCAGCTCCTACAGGAGCTTCTGAACCAAGGACGATCTCCGTCCACACTAAAGGTGCATGTTGCTGCCATTTCATGCTCTCATGCTAGCATCAACGGTGCTTCGCTCGGTCGTGACAGGAGTGTGACGCTTTACCTGAGAGGTGCTGGTAGGCTCCGCCCTCCAACACGGGACCGGTCCGTGGTTCTGGAGGCCCTTGGGGTTTCTCCATTTGAGCCCTTGGAGCAGGTGTGTGTGTGTGTGTGTGTGTGTGTGTGTGTGTGTGTGTGTGTGTGTGTGTGTGTGTGTGTGTGTGTGTGTGTGTGTGTGTGTGTGTGTGTGTGTGTGTGTGTGTGTGTGTGTGTGTGTGTGTGTGTGTGTGTGTGTGTGTGTGTGTGTGTGTGTGTTGCAGCAGCAGCTTCCACTCTGACACTGCTGTCCTCCCTCCAGCTGGTTTGTGCTTGGTGGAGCTGTGGTGGGTTTGTTTTTGTTTATTTGGACCGGTGCTATCTCCACAGAGAGACGACAAACAAACTGTACTGAACATTTTCACTTTCAACTTCTTTTCTACATTGTTTTCTAAGTTATTGAGTTCTCAAGCTTCTGGCATTAACTTGTTTCTGTGCGCGTGTGCATCATTTTTTTTTACCTGAATGTTTTTACTGGACTTCTTTCTGTTAGTTTGTACATATTTATATGAAATCTATATAGAAGCTGTCAGAGTTTAAAAAGCCCGAAGTGCATCATTCAACACCAAAACCAAAAAAAGAGAAAAAAAAAAAAGAAAAAAAATGGCTGCCCACAATTTTCCCACTAAAGTTTGTTGTTTTGTTTTTTTTGGCCTTTTTGTTTGCGCGCTGTGATGTGTGAAGTGTCACAGACTCCTCTGTGCCTCTACTAATTTATTGTAAAGCCCAAGCTGTTTATGCATCACTTTATAGAGAGACAGAGTTTTGTGATGAGAAGCTGGGGGGGGGGGGGGGGGTCGGTGCTTTATGGTGTGGCAGGGAGACTTTACTGGGTTTGTGTTGGGTTGTTTTTTTTTTTATATATATATTTTTATTTGTTTTGTTTAGTTCATTTCTGTTTTGGGCCTTCTGGAAGTGGATGTTGTGTGTAAATAGTTTTGGTACTTTTAGCTGATTCTCTGGGAAGTTTAAAAACAACTGTTATAGCCAACGGGAGTGGAAACCGGCCCACGACGGGCCGGTCTGATTTTTATACTAAAACACTGAAAAATTAAAATATGTTATTGAATCACTGACTCCATCGTGTCTTGGGTGGTTTTTAAGACTGATTTTCTTTTTGAAGTTCTCTTTCTATTAATTATAAACTCTAATTCTACACAGCTAGCTTTAAGAATTCCTTTATAAATATGATCCACACTATGAATATGAAGTCTTTAATGTTTTACAAACTCTTGTAATATTTTCTGTCCATTCTAGCAAGATGTAAAACATGTGAAGTTTTCCAAGTTGATATAACAACTTCACCTGCAATTTATTATAAATATCACCTCAAGTAAGTTCAGAGGGACGAGGAACACTTTTACATTATTACATGCAGAAGGAAATGAACAATCCAGGTTCCAGATGGAGGAAAAACAAGTTGCAGTGGACACTGAAGACAGAAGTAGAATGATTGTCAATTCTGTATATATGATTACATTGTTCTTCCACTTGAACGTCTTTAAAAACTCCAGTCCTGCACAAAACTCCACAGAATAATTCAAAGCATTTGGGAGATTTTTCAAAATAAAATAGCCCTGGGCATGTTGGAGATTGTGCGTTTTTTCTATAAAACAACATGGCAGCATAATGAAGTATCACTGGTACAATCTAGATCTATTACGTTTTTAAAATAAAACACGCTTTAGTCATTTTCAGTCTCTTCAGACTGTTGGTCATTCTTTTTATTTAGTTCAATTTCTTTTCCCTTTTTTCTTCTCATTGCCTCATTTTTTTCCATTTTCTCTCTTCCTTTTTATCTCATTTCTTTTTTTTTGGTCTTTTCCCCTTGTTTTCCTGATCATTTCCCTTTTTTCTTTTTTGTTGCAAAAGCAAATCAAATGGATGAAAGGTGAAAACAAATGTTCCTTTCCACATTCCTCAAGCTTCATGGAGGCTCACTGACCCGGTGATGACCTCACCCAGGTCACCTGCTCGTCTACCCACCAAGCAGACCATCAACTCTTATTCAACCTGGAATTTGAACATTACCATTTGTTGTGTAGTTAATGAATGAAAACACCAATAAAGTATGTATTTATGTATATTTTTAAACTAAATAGCAGAATGATGTGATTCAAGTTGTCGGTGAAATTCCTCCTCCTCTGCCTCAGCAGCCGCCGTCCTTTAGAAGTGAGCCAGCGTCGTCAGAAAGCTCAGGGTTAACTAGTGGAGTGACTCCAGAAGAGACGCTGCAGAGTCGTGGGGCCCTGAGGACAGAGGACAGAGGACAGAGGACTGAGGACTGAGGACATGTGGCTGCTGACCAACGTGCACTGTGAGCCGTGATGCTGACCAGCCACCAGCAGGGGGAGCTGTTGGTTTGTGTGTGAAACGGGAAAAGGTCAGTCCAGCTGAGGACTGGAAACTGTCTCATACTTTGTTGTCCACTGGAGGACGTTGATAGAAACTGTCTCATACTTTGTTGTCCACTGGAGGACGTGGATAGAAACTGTCTCATACTTCAGGTTGTCCACTGGAGGACGTTGATAGAAACTGTCTCATACTTCAGGTTGTCCACTGGAGGACGTTGATAGAAACTGTCTCATACTTCAGGTTGTCCACTGGAGGACGTTGATAGAAACGGTCTCATACTTCAGGTTGTCCACTGGAGGACGTGGATTGAAACTGTCTCATACTTCAGGTTGTCCACTGGAGGACGTGGATAGAAACTGTCTCATACTTTGTTGTCCACTGGAGGACGTTGATAGAAACTGTCTCATACTTCAGGTTGTCCACTGGAGGACGTGGATTGAAACTGTCTCATACTTCAGGTTGTCCACTGGAGGACGTGGATAGAAACTGTCTCATACTTTGTTGTCCACTGGAGGACGTTGATGGAAACTGTCTCATACTTCAGGTTGTCCACTGGAGGACGTTGATAGAAACTGTCTCATACTTTGTTGTCCACTGGAGGACGTGGATAGAAACTGTCTCATACTTCAGGTTGTCCACTGGAGGACGTTGATAGAAACTGTCTCATACTTCAGGTTGTCCACTGGAGGACGTTGATAGAAACTGTCTCATACTTCAGGTTGTCCACTGGAGGACGTTGATAGAAACGGTCTCATACTTCAGGTTGTCCACTGGAGGACGTGGATTGAAACTGTCTCATACTTCAGGTTGTCCACTGGAGGACGTGGATAGAAACTGTCTCATACTTTGTTGTCCACTGGAGGACGTGGATAGAAACTGTCTCATACTTCAGGTTGTCCACTGGAGGACGTGGATTGAAACTGTCTCATACTTCAGGTTGTCCACTGGAGGACGTGGATAGAAACTGTCTCATACTTTGTTGTCCACTGGAGGACGTTGATGGAAACTGTCTCATACTTCAGGTTGTCCACTGGAGGACGTTGATAGAAACTGTCTCATACTTTGTTGTCCACTGGAGGACGTGGATAGAAACTGTCTCATACTTCAGGTTGTCCACTGGAGGACGTGGATTGAAACTGTCTCATACTTCAGGTTGTCCACTGGAGGACGTGGATAGAAACTGTCTCATACTTTGTTGTCCACTGGAGGACGTTGATGGAAACTGTCTCATACTTCAGGTTGTCCACTGGAGGACGTTGATAGAAACTGTCTCATACTTTGTTGTCCACTGGAGGACGTGGATAGAAACTGTCTCATACTTCAGGTTGTCCACTGGAGGACGTGGATTGAAACTGTCTCATACTTCAGGTTGTCCACTGGAGGACGTTGATGGAAACTGTCTCATACTTTGTTGTCCACTGGAGGACGTTGATAGAAACTGTCTCATACTTTGTTGTCCACTGGAGGACGTGGATAGAAACTGTCTCATACTTCAGGTTGTCCACTGGAGGACGTTGATAGAAACTGTCTCATACTTCAGGTTGTCCACTGGAGGACGTTGATAGAAACTGTCTCATACTTCAGGTTGTCCACTGGAGGACGTTGATAGAAACGGTCTCATACTTCAGGTTGTCCACTGGAGGACGTGGATTGAAACTGTCTCATACTTCAGGTTGTCCACTGGAGGACGTGGATAGAAACTGTCTCATACTTTGTTGTCCACTGGAGGACGTGGATAGAAACTGTCTCATACTTCAGGTTGTCCACTGGAGGACGTGGATTGAAACTGTCTCATACTTCAGGTTGTCCACTGGAGGACGTGGATAGAAACTGTCTCATACTTTGTTGTCCACTGGAGGACGTTGATGGAAACTGTCTCATACTTCAGGTTGTCCACTGGAGGACGTTGATAGAAACTGTCTCATACTTTGTTGTCCACTGGAGGACGTGGATAGAAACTGTCTCATACTTCAGGTTGTCCACTGGAGGACGTGGATTGAAACTGTCTCATACTTCAGGTTGTCCACTGGAGGACGTGGATAGAAACTGTCTCATACTTTGTTGTCCACTGGAGGACGTTGATGGAAACTGTCTCATACTTCAGGTTGTCCACTGGAGGACGTTGATAGAAACTGTCTCATACTTTGTTGTCCACTGGAGGACGTGGATAGAAACTGTCTCATACTTCAGGTTGTCCACTGGAGGACGTGGATTGAAACTGTCTCATACTTCAGGTTGTCCACTGGAGGACGTTGATGGAAACTGTCTCATACTTTGTTGTCCACTGGAGGACGTTGATAGAAACTGTCTCATACTTTGTTGTCCACTGGAGGACGTGGATAGAAACTGTCTCATACTTCAGGTTGTCCACTGGAGGACGTTGATAGAAACTGTCTCATACTTCAGGTTGTCCACTGGAGGACGTTGATAGAAACTGTCTCATACTTCAGGTTGTCCACTGGAGGACGTTGATAGAAACGGTCTCATACTTCAGGTTGTCCACTGGAGGACGTGGATTGAAACTGTCTCATACTTCAGGTTGTCCACTGGAGGACGTGGATAGAAACTGTCTCATACTTTGTTGTCCACTGGAGGACGTGGATAGAAACTGTCTCATACTTCAGGTTGTCCACTGGAGGACGTGGATTGAAACTGTCTCATACTTCAGGTTGTCCACTGGAGGACGTGGATAGAAACTGTCTCATACTTTGTTGTCCACTGGAGGACGTTGATGGAAACTGTCTCATACTTCAGGTTGTCCACTGGAGGACGTTGATAGAAACTGTCTCATACTTTGTTGTCCACTGGAGGACGTGGATAGAAACTGTCTCATACTTCAGGTTGTCCACTGGAGGACGTGGATTGAAACTGTCTCATACTTCAGGTTGTCCACTGGAGGACGTGGATAGAAACTGTCTCATACTTTGTTGTCCACTGGAGGACGTTGATGGAAACTGTCTCATACTTCAGGTTGTCCACTGGAGGACGTTGATAGAAACTGTCTCATACTTTGTTGTCCACTGGAGGACGTGGATAGAAACTGTCTCATACTTCAGGTTGTCCACTGGAGGACGTGGATTGAAACTGTCTCATACTTCAGGTTGTCCACTGGAGGACGTTGATAGAAACTGTCTCATACTTCAGGTTGTCCACTGGAGGACGTGGATTGAAACTGTCTCATACTTCAGGTTGTCCACTGGAGGACGTGGATTGAAACTGTCTCATACTTCAGGTTGTCCACTGGAGGACGTGGATAGAAACTGTCTCATACTTTGTTGTCCACTGGAGGACGTTGATGGAAACTGTCTCATACTTCAGGTTGTCCACTGGAGGACGTTGATAGAAACTGTCTCATACTTTGTTGTCCACTGGAGGACGTTGATGGAAACTGTCTCATACTTCAGGTTGTCCACTGGAGGACGTGGATTGAAACTGTCTCATACTTCAGGTTGTCCACTGGAGGACGTTGATAGAAACTGTCTCATACTTCAGGTTGTCCACTGGAGGACGTTGATAGAAACTGTCTCATACTTCAGGTTGTCCACTGGAGGACGTTGATAGAAACTGTCTCATACTTCAGGTTGTCCACTGGAGGACGTTGATAGAAACTGTCTCATACTTCAGGTTGTCCACTGGAGGACGTTGATAGAAACTGTCTCATACTTCAGGTTGTCCACTGGAGGACGTTGATAGAAACTGTCTCATACTTCAGGTTGTCCACTGGAGGACGTTGATAGAAACTGTCTCATACTTCAGGTTGTCCACTGGAGGACGTGGATTGAAACTGTCTCATACTTTGTTGTCCACTGGAGGACGTGGATAGAAACTGTCTCATACTTCAGGTTGTCCACTGGAGGACGTGGATTGAAACTGTCTCATACTTCAGGTTGTCCACTGGAGGACGTTGATAGAAACTGTCTCATACTTCAGGTTGTCCACTGGAGGACGTGGATTGAAACTGTCTCATACTTCAGGTTGTCCACTGGAGGACGTGGATTGAAACTGTCTCATACTTCAGGTTGTCCACTGGAGGACGTGGATAGAAACTGTCTCATACTTTGTTGTCCACTGGAGGACGTTGATGGAAACTGTCTCATACTTCAGGTTGTCCACTGGAGGACGTTGATAGAAACTGTCTCATACTTTGTTGTCCACTGGAGGACGTTGATGGAAACTGTCTCATACTTCAGGTTGTCCACTGGAGGACGTGGATTGAAACTGTCTCATACTTCAGGTTGTCCACTGGAGGACGTGGATTGAAACTGTCTCATACTTCAGGTTGTCCACTGGAGGACGTGGATAGAAACTGTCTCATACTTTGTTGTCCACTGGAGGACGTTGATGGAAACTGTCTCATACTTCAGGTTGTCCACTGGAGGACGTTGATAGAAACTGTCTCATACTTCAGGTTGTCCACTGGAGGACGTTGATAGAAACTGTCTCATACTTCAGGTTGTCCACTGGAGGACGTTGATAGAAACTGTCTCATACTTCAGGTTGTCCACTGGAGGACGTTGATAGAAACTGTCTCATACTTCAGGTTGTCCACTGGAGGACGTTGATAGAAACTGTCTCATACTTCAGGTTGTCCACTGGAGGACGTTGATAGAAACTGTCTCATACTTCAGGTTGTCCACTGGAGGACGTGGATTGAAACTGTCTCATACTTTGTTGTCCACTGGAGGACGTGGATAGAAACTGTCTCATACTTCAGGTTGTCCACTGGAGGACGTGGATTGAAACTGTCTCATACTTCAGGTTGTCCACTGGAGGACGTTGATAGAAACTGTCTCATACTTCAGGTTGTCCACTGGAGGACGTGGATTGAAACTGTCTCATACTTCAGGTTGTCCACTGGAGGACGTGGATTGAAACTGTCTCATACTTCAGGTTGTCCACTGGAGGACGTGGATAGAAACTGTCTCATACTTTGTTGTCCACTGGAGGACGTTGATGGAAACTGTCTCATACTTCAGGTTGTCCACTGGAGGACGTTGATAGAAACTGTCTCATACTTTGTTGTCCACTGGAGGACGTTGATGGAAACTGTCTCATACTTCAGGTTGTCCACTGGAGGACGTGGATTGAAACTGTCTCATACTTCAGGTTGTCCACTGGAGGACGTGGATTGAAACTGTCTCATACTTCAGGTTGTCCACTGGAGGACGTGGATAGAAACTGTCTCATACTTTGTTGTCCACTGGAGGACGTTGATGGAAACTGTCTCATACTTCAGGTTGTCCACTGGAGGACGTTGATAGAAACTGTCTCATACTTCAGGTTGTCCACTGGAGGACGTTGATAGAAACTGTCTCATACTTCAGGTTGTCCACTGGAGGACGTGGATTGAAACTGTCTCATACTTCAGGTTGTCTCACTCTGATTCAATCTGGATCATTCTGGTTCTGCATGGTTTAGTCTGGTTCCTACTGGTTCTGACTGGTTCTGACTGGTTCCTACTGGTTCTGACTGGTTCCTACTGGTTCTGACTGGTTGTGCGCTGTGTTGTCCACAGGAGACATGTTTCCCAGCTCAGCTCGCTCTAAACCCAAACACGTAGCGGGGAACAGGTGAGGCTTCGGCTGCAGTCACACCACAACAAGTGGAAACCATTTTTGCAACACAGTAAAATCCTAAATACAAGGGCAAGTGTCCCCTGAAGACAGGTGTCCTCTCTTCAGGTCATGAAGACAAATTGTAGGACCAGTTGATATTGAAGGAACCAAACATCAAATATGTTGGTTATTTAAAAGTACATAACTAAATCAATACAAGATGTATACAAGATAATTATTAAATCTGAAAATTATGAAAATCATGAACCGCAATATATTAATTTGGCCACCAGGGGCGCACTTTGTCTGTATTAAGTGTCATTTCAGGTGAGAGAATATTGTTGAAATTAGCGCTCTTTTATTGAATATTCAGGTTTTTCACATGTTGTAAAATGATAGTTATTTTAATGCAAACTTTTTAATGATTTATTAACACTATTTAACTAACTCCAGTTATTTATAAGCTACATGTCAGAAATGTATTTATGTACATTGGAGTTTCTCACTGACACCAAGAGCCACTAATTGTTGCCTTAACTTTTGTGACACCTCTTGCTTAAAAGCCTAACAGTCTTAATGATCACAAATACTATCACTTTTGTGATTTTAAAAAGGTTTGGGGTAAAAATTTACCCTTGAAATGCAGATAAAATGTTGGAAAACAAGTCCAGAACAGAATAGAGAATCCATAGTTGTGAGGATTGTTCTGGGTTCGTGTAGCCACCGGGACAGAAACCCTGTTTACACCTGGTGAAGATACACGAACACTGATTCACTGGAAAAAACCTTCAAGAAAATCTAGTTTCCTTTATGACAGAATCAGTTAAAACATGAATTTACAATCCAGATACAAAATTCAGAATATGTGGCGCCATCACCAACTTCAATCATCCAACCCAGAACTCAAAATGTAAGGATAAGTTTTTAATAATGTCCGTTCTGTTATTTCCCTCTAAATGTAATGGAGAGGTAAAGACAACATGGTGAAGGAGAAGCAGTGAGGGGAGGCGTGTCTATTGACGGAATCGGAGTCTGGTGACGACAGCAGCTTGGTGCCGGTGAGCGAGATGAACAGAGGTGGCAGACGTCAGAACGGAGGACTGACGAGGAGAAAAGCAGAATGACAGAATGTCGACAGACAGAGAAGTGATTGGCTCTGGTTACAAGGGCAGGACGATCAGTCGGCAGAAATATTGACAGGAAAGCTGATAATCAGGTGATTTTGGCCGAGTGGGAAGGATTGAGGTGTCAAACAGAGACAGCAGACGATGGAAAGGCTTCACAGACGTCTTCATAGAAGTACTAGCTGGAGTACTAACTTTCAGCTTCTGTGTACTGATTTTTAAAACCTTGAACGCTACGCACCTGCAGTCCACCCAGAGCATGGATAGACTGTACGCACTGCTCTTAGTGTGGAGACTGGAGACTGTGGGGTGTTACTCATACTTTAGTCAGGTTTAGCAAGTTATTTTTATCTTCTTCCCTTCTTTTAAAAACCAGCAGCTCCCCGAGCCGTGTGGCTGCTAGCGACAAGGTCATTCAAAGGAATTACTATAATATGATAACATTTGAGTAGCATCGCTGGTATGTGAACCCTGACATGGTTTAACATGTAGCATGTAGCATGTAGCGTGTAGCATATAGCATACACTACTGAGTCATATCGCTCTAACTCTGCTGGTCCAAATGGTGATTAAGTTTCTCTCGTCATCTTAACATTTTGTCAGAATATAATTTACAGTCTGTCTTACTTTTCTAACTTTTGTCGTCCTCTCTAATATTAAAGAATCTCCAAACGTCACTCGTCCTCTCGTCTACCTGCTGCTGTTGTATCGGGGATCTTTTACGAGTACGAGTACTGCCTGCAGTATCAGACTCAACACCTGACACTGGTATTGGTATCGGCGAGTCCTTATTGCTAATAGCATCAACTGGAAAAGTGTGTAGAATTGGTGGGATTCCTCTGGAGTCGTCTGAGGAGCTCGTTCCTGGTTTGACTTTAATTTGAACAAGCTGCGAAAGAAGAAGTTTCAGGCCTCATTAGAAAACACTCTCAGCGTTTAAGTGGAGCGAGAGCGAGGAGCCGGAGGGAGGCTGACTGACAAGCTACTAATTAACCAATCAAGGGCAGCGGTGTGGGCCGGCACCTGAGTGCTCGCCGCTCCTGCCGCCTCCCGCTTCCTGTTCAGCCCGTCGCCCCCGGAGCCTAATGGCGCTCTAACAAGACCAGCGCTCCCAGGCCGTCTGAATGGAAGTCAGTGGTCCTCCGCCAGGCCACTTCCTCCACCTCTCGCCACCTGGCGGAGGAGCCTCGGGACAGAGAGGCTGGACGTGTCGGGGGAAGGGTTTCATTGTGTCCTGGGAAGAAGTCAGTGAACAACCTTCTCTCGTCTCCTGGTCCTGAGCTCGTCATCACCTCCCTCAGGGTTTCACCGCCATCATTTAGGATTGTTGACAAAAATCCCTGATTCCACAGGAGTTATTCCAGAAAAGTTGTGACAAAAGTTGCTGCTGCTGTTTTTTAGGTGTTTGTTAAGAACAAATCCAATTCAATTCCACTTTATACTGTTTATATGGCGCCAAATACACACCTGTGTCATTTCAAAGCAGTTTCACAGAGAAAACCAACAATTACATGAGCAACTAGAAACAACGGTGGAAAGGACAAAACCTGTTTTAGAGGAACCTGCAGAACCAGGCCCAGAGGAGGAGGAACCTGCAGAACCAGCCCAAGAGGAGAAAAAACCTGCAGAACCAGGCCCAAAGGAGGAGGAACCTGCAGAACCAGGCCAAAAGGAGGAGGAACCTGCAGAACCAGGCCAAGAGGAGAAAAAAACCTGCAGAACCAGACCCAGAGGAGGAGGAACCTGCAAAACCAGGCCCAAAGGAGGAGGAACCTGCAGAACCAGGCCCAAAGGAGGAGGAACCTGCAGAACCAGACCCAGAGGAGAAGAAACCTGCAGAACCAGACCCAGAGGAGAAGAAACCTGCAGAACAAGGCCCAGAGGAGGAGGAACCTGCAGAACCAGGTCAAGAGGAGAAGAAACCTGCAGAACCAGGCACAGAGGAGGAGGAACCTGCAGAACCAGGCCCAGAGGAGGAGAAACCTGCAGAACCAGGCCCAGAGGAGGAGAAACCTGCAGAACCAGGCCCAAAGGAGGAGGAACCTGCAGAACCAGGCCCAGAGGAGGAGGAACCTGCAGAACCAGGCCCAAAGGAGGAGGAACCTGCAGAACCAGGCCCAAAGGAGGAGGAACCTGCAGAACCAGGCCCAAAGGAGGAGGAACCTGCAGAACCAGACTCAGAGGAGAAGAAACCTGCAGAACCAGACTCAGAGGAGAAGAAACCTGCAGAACCAGACTCAGAGGAGGAGGAACCTGCAGAACCAGACTCAGAGGAGACAAAAATTTTTATGAATAATTTCAATTTCTCCCTTCTTTTTTTTTTTTTACAGAAATTCTGTGTTGTTTTCCAAAATGAGTAATTAACATTCTGAATGAATGAAATACTTTGACTAAAGAAGAAAAACATTCAGTGTTCAATGGTTCTTTATATCACCTTAACATGACAAACCAGAGACAACAGCTCCACAAATATGTAATAAAATAGGCTTTAGTGAGGCTGACAGCTTCTAAAGTCTCTTAATATACTGTAGTCTAGAAGCATAAACCAAAACCGTATCTTGTGTGTTACTTATGAAGTTTCAGTTACAATTTAGGATGGTCAACATTTTTCAGTTGTTTTGGTACCTGATTTTAATGTTTTATCCTTTAATAATCCCAGAGAGATATTCCTTGAAGCATTGCTCCACACAGAATATATAGAATATAAGAAAGTTGAATATCAAATAAGACAATTATAGAAATCAAGTAAGTAATTTTAAATACAATATGTACAAGGTTTAATGTAGATGAAGAAGCCAAGCTGCCGGCTGCCCTGTTGCCTGGAGACGGATTCACACGGTCCTGTGAAGTCCAGTCAAGTTCAACATCCTTAAAGACGAGTTTTTAAGGTTACACTTTATTTCTATAAATGCCGTACTCAATGTGACATCACATCTTCTTCTGCGCAGGAGGATGACTCCAGGGGGGAGAACGTTCGGTTAACATGTAGTGTGAATCATGGTCTGAGGCAGCGAGCCGTCCAGCCGCCATTTGGACGGTCAGTTTTCTAAAAAGACGGCCGATGAAATAACGGCCGTGTTTCTCAAAGCCTCTAAAGTATGAATAACGTCCATCACTACTGGTCAACGTCTGATTTTGCCTAAATTCATCTATTTTGGCCAAAATATAGCAAATTGTCGGCTCGAGTTCACAACTCGCAACTGACTTCCAGTTTGTCTTACGCCCAGTAAGGAGCAACATGATTGGCCATTTGATACCATGTGGTATAAACCTTTGGAAAGGCGGCCTCTGATTGGTCTGTAATTCTCTGACTCATCCTGATGGAGTTTGGGGGAATTTTCTTTCCAAGGTGATGAGGAATTCTATCTGCAGAATATCTAATGACCTATGATCACACTCATTTTTCATTTCCAAAATGTTGACAGATGTAGGGACGTCATAACTGCACATCATTCATGCTGTTTATTGAAGAATAAAGTATTCTTGGCTGTGAAAAGCTCGCCAGTCACGGTAATAACCGGGCGATATCAGTCCGGAGAAGATCTTGGTGGTGAAGGAAGTTGACGACTTGAAAAAGTCACTGGATTTCCTGTGTGAAGTTTGTGGTGTCAGACTGCAGCAGGACCTATTGGACCTGGTCCAGGAGGGGAAAGTTCTGCCGCATCATGTTATCGTCCATCTACCCATGTACGTGTGTTAGAACGATGTTCTCCAGTGGTGCACATGTGCAATAGCATCGTTTCACAGTGTTAAAGCGTTTTCATAAAGTTTCACCTTGAGGACTGTAAACGACCCAAAACGTCAAGGCTGTCTTTCAGTCTTCAGCAGAAAATGTTTTGGCCTCAGCGTTAAAAACATCCGTCCTGGTGATGTAGGTTCTGTTCTGACGGATTGTTTCTCGGGGAGAATCTGAAAGGTCAAGAATCATTGTTGAAAGTCGTGTTCTTAAAGGGAACCTGCAGCACGACGACCACAACGTCCTGGCAAACAGCTGTGGTGGGAAAAGTTCTCCCTAAAACAGCCGACAAGAAACTGAATGACACCTGGAGCACGACGGGTAACTCATTTCCTTATTTCAGCGAGTTGCACACGCCGACGCACAGCGGTGGGGGGGTGAGTGAGGGGGGGGGGGGGGGGGGGGGGGCTTTAGGGTGACAGTGATCAACGGGCTGTTAGGCTGCTACAACCTGCCATCATGTGTAATGGGAGGCTGGGCTAGTGTGTGTGTGTGTGTGTGTGTGTGTGTGTGTGTGTGTGTGTGTGTGCGTGTGTGCGTGCGTGCGTGCGTGTTGCAGGGAAAGTGACAGTATATTTTGCAGAGCTATGAATATTTTATGGAGTGAACTCATTAGACACTCGGCCTCTCGGGAGCTCAGAGGAGAGTTTGTTTTGTTCCAGATTATTTGTGTGATGAATTATACATCTCTGGGACGCAACAATGTGAAAACAACACAGCTACAATTAGAGGGAGGGAGGGGGGGTGTGGGGGTGGGGGGGGTGGGGGGTGGGGGGGGGTGGAGGGCTATATTTACACACAGCACATCAAAAAGAAGCCTGGCCCACTTATGGTCCACGACGCTCGACTCCCAAACACTTTAGATCTCCTCCGCAACGTTGAGTCTCACGGTGAAGATCATCTCAGATTGATTTCAACAGTCAGTGACGTTGATCTGCAGCCAACTCCTATTAAAGGCACATTTCAACAAGTTTGGGGGAAAAGAGCTTCTTCGTTTTGTTTGTATGGGGAACCCATTGTGGCTCAGTTACCCTGTGATTTTCACCATCTGATCAGTTCAATATATTGATGAGTTTTCAACTGTAACAATTGTTTTTATCAGGATCGCCACCAACATTTAACAGTTTCTTCCACTGATCAAGCTGCACCTCTGTACCAATTTCCGTGAAGTTCCGCTTGTCAGTTAAGATCCCTTGTTAACAGACAGACATTTGGGCCACGACATGAAGTTTGCACACTGAAACCAGCAGGATGGCGGCCTACGATGACGGGATTCTGCAACAACACGTCCTAAACATTGACATGAACGCCATCATGCCGTTTATGTGTTTGGGGACGAAGCTCAAAAAAAAGGAGGAGGAGAATTCAGAAGCGGTCGCGGCTCAGAGGCCAACTTGACATGGGAGCTACTAGCATGTGCTAGCATTTCACGTTAGCATTTCCTGTTCTGGTCTTTCATTTCCCAACAAAACACAACAGGTGTAAACGTAACCAGCAGATATCTGACCTTGTCTGAGTTTTATTTGCAAGTTGACTTTAGTAACGACCGTGACATCGGCCATCTTTGAATGGAGCTCGCAGTGCAACGCCGGAAGAACCAGCCCAAAGGTTTAGGCTCCTTCTCTGTGCAAACGGGGAAAATACCGCTTTTAGTAAATGCTGTTCCTGCGCATGCACACCATGGTCTTAGTTTCTAGTTCTTCTGCGCATGTGCCAGTAAATGTCCAATGACTACAATGGTGGCTGTCAGTAGAATTGCTAAATCTCAATGAGAAAAACACAATAGAATCAGACTGAAAGCAACTGAAAGATTTAAGAGAATTTAGTTCAGAGTCACATCACAACCTGATTTAAAGGCGGTCCTGGTGTTGTCTGAATATTTCTTTTTTACTTTTTATGGTGTAAAACTAGATTCCAGCGGCCGCCATCCTGGATGTGTGGAACAATTTCATTTAGATGAAATGTCCTCAGCTGAGGGTCAGAAGGTCTCACAGGGTCACAAGCTGTGAAGACGACACAACTTTACTTTGATTCAATATTTTAAGCTGAGAGTCCGAATATTCCGACTCCACAGGCCGTGAGGATTACACCGTTTCACTTTATGACTTACAACATCAGAAACGATTTTTCTAACAGTTTCCCCCGTGGTGTCACGACTCTCACTCCAGATTCTCCTGGACCTGGTACTTTTATCATGACGGTCACCGTAATAACAATCCAACTTGGTGGTCTGTCCCCTAGAACGTCTCTGTCGTCCTCCTGTTAATGTTTAGAGCTCATTGTTCTCTGCTGCATGAGCGTCTGACTTCACTATAAAAACAGTGCCAACTAGTGGCCCAGCATGCTAACTGCATTTTGTATCAGTATTTAAAACGTATTATTTAATAGAATCATTGAAATATAGCCTTAAAAGCCAGCAGGAGCGTTGGAGAAAGTGAAAGTCAGAGCGTTTCCCTGTTTTAAGGTGGATTTGCCCTTTAACACTGCGAAGGCGGCGGCAGTGAGGGGAGAGCGGCAACCGCCGGCTCGGCTCCAATCTCCTCCGGCTCTATTAGCGCGCTGACAGGGGCTGTGGATGTGGCGCAGGCCTCGGAGCAATCACCACAGCCATTTCACACCCTGCTGAACCCCTCATCTGCTGCACAGATGAGAGAGGGGGCTCCGAGGGCCTCCGAGGCCCCTGATGAAGTCCTGACCTCACTCTGGAGAACGGACCGGGTTTAAAGAGAGGAGGGGGAAAAAAAGAAAATACTCGGCCGCTCGCGTTAAGATGACGGACAAATTGGAAAGTTTCATCCTGAGATAAAAAAAAAAAAAGGTGTCTGAAGTTACAGGACTGAGCGGAAAGTCAATTTGTGGACAGTTTTTCTGCCGAGGGTTTCCAGTGTGACAGGAGGAGGCTGAAGGGCCTGAAGGGTCAGGCAGGACTCTCAGCAAGACTCCTGCAGGATCACAACACAAAACAAGCACAAAGAACAGAGAATCCAGGGAAGAATGGAGAAAATCAAAGATTTTAAAAGGTAAATAAGGAATAATTACTGTAATTAAGAGAAATCTCGCCTGGAAAATGTGAAAACTGAGGTGAAGGAATAAAAATTAAAATGAAGAGAAAAGAATACCTTCCAGAAAACGTTCAGATAAAATAATAAAATGATAAAAAGATGTTAAAAAAACAAGCGATACATGGAAGGTAAGAACAAGGAAAATTAAAGCAATTAGCCCGAACAGACACTAAAATATAGGAAAATCTACATAAAAAGTTGAAGTCACATTGGTGAGTTTTAACTAAAAAAAAGAAACCATAAGTGAGAGTGAAGCTGGAGAGATTTGACTTAAGTTTTCTTTACCTCTGGTTTCCCTCTGATCTCAAACTCATCCAGACCGAATGTCGTTCTTCCACATTTCGATCACATGACTGGAGCCGTACTGTGAGTGAGCTTATGGCTTCATACCTTCAGCAGCAATAACATTTTAACATCTGTGTCAAGACTCAATAGTAAACTGTTAACGATCTATAAGCAATATTTAAAATACCGGTACATTTTAGAAAAGTGTCCTCCGGTAGCGTGTCTTCAAAAGATACAGAGAATTGTGTTTTGTCTGCAAAGTTGTTGTGAGTAAAATGAAGACAATCCTGATATCTTCCCTAAGTTATGTTCATCAATATACACTACATTGAAAAGAAGAAGCCCGACAATCAATCCTTGGGAAACTCCACAATGTGGATTTTTGAGAGATTGTCGTCACCTTCAACTAAAAGCTCACCTGAATAAAACCCCTGGAACAAGTTCCAGTCCGTCCATCAGGAATCTAAAAGAACCAAATGAAGCTCAGCATCCAGGAGCAGCCGCCCTGTAAACTCACCACTAGTGAGGTGTATTCTTATACTTTTACTATTTTCAATAAAACTTTCTGGTTGCTATGATTTACCCAAAAACCTGATGGATATATTTAACATTTTGTGATCAAGGCAATAATCAAGAAATTGAAAATAAACTATGTTTCTAAAAAAATGTAAAAAAAAGTCATAAAGGTTATATAATTGCAGTAAGTAAATAAGTAAAGTTTATTTATTTATTTATAGTGCTTTTCAGTGAAAAGCAGTTTAAAAATCAAAAAGTGCTGGACATAAAATATGAACAACAAAAAAATAAAACGTAAGAATTTCATAAAATTAATTTGACCAAAAGCTTGCTTAAATGAAAAAAAAAGTGAAATGTGAAACCTTTCTGAAATGGAAACAGAATAACTACGTTTTTTCAATGGAAACATTTTTTTTCTGAAGCAAAAAAATCAATGTTATTTTTTCCCTTCGAACGTGTAAAGACTCTTCAGGTCCCTTCAGCTCAGTGTCTTCACGTCTTTCCAGTGAAGTTCTTCACTAATTCCTCACAGTGATTTACTTTATTGTCATTCTGACAATTTACATGAAAGATTGACTGCAGAAGAAGATTTCTATGCAGGGAATCAATAAAAATACACAACGAAAACATACGTGAGATAAAATACTTAAAAACTAACTGAGACGAATTAAGGTGTGGAAAAATACAGTGCAAGTAGAAATAAGTGGAAACAAAACCGATCAGAAAGGAGAGGAAGTTATTTCACATATTACATCTGATATTTCCAGTCCTCTGTTTAATAAAACCAGTTAATTTACCAGATACTGAGGATGACGATGGTATTAAAACCAGTTAATTTACCAGATACTGAGGATGACGATGGTATTAAAACCAGTTAATTTACCAGATACTGAGGATGACGATGGTATTAAAACCAGTTAATTTACCAGACACTGAGGATGACGATGGTATTAAAACCAGTTAATTTACCAGATACTGAGGATGACGATGGTATTAAAACCAGTTAATTTACCAGATACTGAGGATGACGATGGTATTAAAACCAGTTAATTTACCAGACACTGGGGATGACGATGGTATTAAAACCAGTTAATTTACCAGATACTGGGGATGACGATGGTATTAAAACCAGTTAATTTACCAGATACTGAGGATGATGATGGTATTAAAACCAGTTAATTTACCAGACACTGAGGATGACGATGGTATTAAAACCAGTTAATTTACCAGATACTGGGGATGACGATGGTATTAAAACCAGTTAATTTACCAGATACTGGGGATGACGATGGTATTAAAACCAGTTAATTTACCAGATACTGGGGATGACGATGGTATTAAAACCAGTTAATTTACCAGATACTGAGGATGACGATGGTATTAAAACCAGTTAATTTACCAGATACTGAGGATGACGATGGTATTAAAACCAGTTAATTTACCAGACACTGAGGATGACGATGGTATTAAAACCAGTTAATTTACCAGATACTGGGGATGACGATGGTATTAAAACCAGTTAATTTACCAGATACTGAGGATGACGATGGTATTAAAACCAGTTAATTTACCAGATACTGAGGATGACGATGGTATTAAAACCAGTTAATTTACCAGACACTGGGGATGACGATGGTATTAAAACCAGTTAATTTACCAGATACTGAGGATGACGATGGTATTAAAACCAGTTAATTTACCAGATACTGAGGATGACGATGGTATTAAAACCAGTTAATTTACCAGATACTGGGGATGACGATGGTATTAAAACCAGTTAATTTACCAGATACTGAGGATGACGATGGTATTAAAACCAGTTAATTTACCAGATACTGGGGATGACGATGGTATTAAAACCAGTTAATTTGCCAGATACTGAGGATGACGATGGTATTAAAACCAGTTAATTTACCAGACACTGAGGATGACGATGGTATTAAAACCAGTTAATTTACCAGACACTGAGGATGACGATGGTATTAAAACCAGTTAATTTACCAGATACTGAGGATGACGATGGTATTAAAACCAGTTAATTTACCAGATACTGGGGATGACGATGGTATTAAAACCAGTTAATTTACCAGATACTGAGGATGACGATGGTATTAAAACCAGTTAATTTGCCAGATACTGAGGATGACGATGGTATTAAAACCAGTTAATTTACCAGATACTGAGGATGACGATGGTATTAAAACCAGTTAATTTACCAGATACTGGGGATGACGATGGTATTAAAACCAGTTAATTTACCAGATACTGGGGATGACGATGGTATTAAAACCAGTTAATTTACCAGATACTGAGGATGACGATGGTATTAAAACCAGTTAATTTGCCAGACACTGAGGATGACGATGGTATTAAAACCAGTTAATTTACCAGATACTGAGGATGACGATGGTATTAAAACCAGTTAATTTACCAGATACTGAGGATGACGATGGTATTAAAACCAGTTAATTTACCAGATACTGAGGATGACGATGGTATTAAAACCAGTTAATTTACCAGATACTGAGGATGACGATGGTATTAAAACCAGTTAATTTACCAGATACTGAGGATGACGATGGTATTAAAACCAGTTAATTTACCAGATACTGGGGATGACGATGGTATTAAAACCAGTTAATTTACCAGATACTGAGGATGACGATGGTATTAAAACCAGTTAATTTACCAGATACTGAGGATGACGATGGTATTAAAACCAGTTAATTTACCAGATACTGAGGATGACGATGGTATTAAAACCAGTTAATTTACCAGATACTGAGGATGACGATGGTATTAAAACCAGTTAATTTACCAGATACTGAGGATGACGATGGTATTAAAACCAGTTAATTTACCAGATACTGAGGATGACGATGGTATTAAAACCAGTTAATTTACCAGATACTGAGGATGACGATGGTATTAAAACCAGTTAATTTACCAGATACTGAGGATGACGATGGTATTAAAACCAGTTAATTTACCAGATACTGAGGATGACGATGGTATTAAAACCAGTTAATTTACCAGATACTGAGGATGACGATGGTATTAAAACCAGTTAATTTACCAGATACTGAGGATGACGATGGTATTAAAACCAGTTAATTTACCAGATACTGAGGATGACGATGGTATTAAAACCAGTTAATTTACCAGATACTGAGGATGACGATGGTATTAAAACCAGTACCCATCATCATCCATGGGGTAGGACGGACTAATGAACAGAGAGGGAGTGTGGAGTTCTGTGATTTTGGCAAAGACAATATAGATACATCTTTAAAACAACAAGGAGGAGAGATTACATGAGAAAGAGGAGCACAGAGACTTAAATGAGCTGTGATGTGAGGAGTGTAGAACTTGTGTGGCCTCCAGCACCACTGTGAGGAACCTGGGACTTATTTCTGACGAGGACTGATCCTTCAACTCTCATATTAAACAAATCTGCAGGACTACCTTTTTTCCACCTGCGTAATATTTCTAAACTCAAACATGCTGACTCAGAGTGATGCTGAACAATTAATCTATGCATTTGTTACTTTCAGACTATTGTGACTCCCTATTATCAGGGTGAAACAATAACTGTGTAAAAAGTCTTCAACTGATTCAAGCTGCTGTGGTGAGTTTCCTGACAGGAACCAGCAGGAGAGATCACGTCATGTCAATATGAGCTTCTCGTCATTGGCTTCCTGTTCAGTCTGGAATAGAATTTAAAATCCTTCATGACAAGCAGTTTTATCAAAAGTTAATAAGCTCTTAGCCCCATATTAACCAGCTGACACCATCTCTAGTTTGAAGGTTTGGCTTAAGAAGCGTTTATGTCGTAAAGCTTCCAGTCAGTCAGGGCTGGTTCAGGACCCTGGACCATGAAGCTGCTTCAGACTGCTGGTAGACCTGCATTGATCCTCTTTCCTTTCTCACTCCTCACACAATCAGAGTTCACATCTCATGTCAATAATACTCTCTCTGCTCGGTCTTTGTACCTCCCTGCAGGATCTCTGACAGTAGAACTAGACCAGGGGTCGGCAACCTTTAATGCTCAAAGAGCCACTTGGTCCCGTTTCCCACTGAACACAACACCCAGAGAGCCACACACATTTTATTTTGACAGTCCCACAGGAAGACCATGCCAGGACGACACGACACACTAAACCTTCTTCACTGCTGGTTGACAACTTACAACTAATAAACTAAACTACATGAATTAAGCAACAAAAACACAATCATTACCAACACTACAAACCTAACATAACCCCAATAATTACATTTAAAACACGTCAAACAGAAGCTCCCATAATGCATTGCAGCTCTCAGCTCCTTTATTGCTACACATTATTAAAATGGAAGATAAATGTGGAGATGTGGATTGTTAGAACCATGAGTGTGATGGTGTCTTTAATGTCCTGTAGTTGTTGTGGAATTCACTAGAATGTTCCGTCACTCTCAACAAGTCTGTAATGAACCTCCTGGAACTGTGGGCTTTTATTGTGAAAGGCACAGGAAGCTCCCAGCTTCAGACACCAGTTGAGCCGCTGTCATGACCTGCAGCCGCAATTCTACCTTCTTCATCCTTTATTGTTGTAATGACGTTACATCGCTGCTCGTTTATGACCCTACATTTTACCACTCTTTGTAGTGGGACTGAGCTCTGGGTGGCCTTGCCTCCTTACGTCCCTCTCTGGGTGGCCTTGCCTCCTTATGTCCCTCTCTGGGTGGCCTTGCCTCCTTACGTCCCTCTCTGGGTGGCCTTGCCTCCTTACGTCCCTCTCTGGGTGTCTTTGCCTCCTTACGTCCCTCCAGGATGAACTGCAGTAGGACGGAGGCTCCAGGAGCCGTAGTGGAGGAACCAAGGAGCCTGGGGCTCCGGAGCCGCTGGTTGCCGGCCCCTGAACTAGAAGTTTGTGATCTGGGCTTCCAACCTTGTCTATGAATGCTCTTGTGGATTAGGTTTTTTTTCCTTCATATAAATGCTGATAACTGTGTTGTATTTGGTGCGACATAATTCAATCAAATTGTATTCAACAGACAACAAACATTACTTTACGTTTATCTCTTCCTCCATTGTATTGTTTCTTTAATGAAACAGTAAAGCTGAAATCATCATGATGACCTTCAGACTGAGTGAAAACCCTCGGTCTTAGCACGGAGCTTCAGCCGAGCCACTACATGTTAACGAAATATGACCTATGCTGAACGATTCCTGCGCAGCGCCGCGAACGCAGCAGCAGGATTCCAAATGCTGCCGTCCAGTGGAATGAATTAGCCTACAGTCTCAAGTGAACTTGTCTCTCTGAGCTGACAAGGTAAAGCCCGGCGTCCCACCGCAACCTGTAGTGAAGTATAACTGAGTACCTCTTGTGGACCTGCTGCCAGAGCGAGGAGGTGATTGGCTGTTGAATTGTGAGTGTTATAGATGGATTGCTAAATGAGAATATGGCTACACATTTTTATATAATGGAAGATTTGGTGTCTATCGTCTGTCCTTGATTGAAAAAAATCAAATTTAGGTTTTCTGGCTTTTTTTTAAAGGTGCTTTGCTGATGAAATAAGGTCTTATTTAAGAGTACAGTCAGCAACATGGTGGGTTCATGACACTTAACATTCAAAAGACAATGAAAAATAAAACAACAACAATCCTATATGAGCAAGCAGGCCACAGTGGAAATAGAAAACTACAGAAGAACCAGACTCAGAAGTAGAGAACATCTGTCTTGAACAGAACAACAGACCAGACATGAGGAGTTTTTTGCTCAGCAGACAGAAATACTTGCCGGAAGGTCACAGAAAGAGACGAAAGGAGAGAAGCTCAGTGGAAACATCAGTCTAAACCTACAGCAGCTTTACTAAGACAATAGAAAACCAGCTGGAACTGTAACCCTTTTCATTTCATGTGTCACTTAGGGTACATCTACACGCCGGAAAAACAATCTTTTTTCTCCTCAGCCTTCTCCCCAAAGAATTCTGTCCAAACATCACTATGAACTCGGCTCAACGAGGCTTCAGGGCATGTAGTACACATATCAGGCCTTTAGGGGCGCTGTGACTCACCAAACACACCAAAAACGTAGAAGAAGACAGAGCACGTAGACATTTAGAAGTCGATTCCTGCTCATAAACCTGTATATAACTCTAGTTCTATAGGTCTATGTCCCTGCTCCTCCTGCTGCTAGCATCAGTAGCTTCTGCAGCTCCACCAGAACTTGTAGTCCCTGATGGTTGTGGTTATTTGATGACATCACGGACCATGGTGGGGGGAGAGGGGGGGCAATTACCTCATCTTTTTCTACAGATGATCATCTTTGTTGACCACACCCCGGGGGGTTGGACGGCACGAGTCGGGGTTTTACAATTTCCCCACTCTGGTACCCGTGTTCAAAAAAACCTGTTTTCGCGCTTTTAAAAGCGCCTCATGTGGATGATTGGAAAAAAATAGCTTGTTTCAGTGAACCAGGTTCCTGGTGGGGACGGCCCCTAAGTAATACGTAAAACATCCACCTGCCTTTCATATCGACTCACCCACTATGGGACCCGTGTTAAAAAAAAACTTGTTTTCACGCTTCTAAAAATGCCTCATGTGGATGACAGGCCAGAAACATCTGGTTTAGGTGAACTGGTTTCTTGGTGCGGACGGACCCATGGGAGACACTTTATCACACTGTCTCTTGTTTCAGGCTCCTTGACTTTCCTCCTCGTATATGATTGTTGTTTCCTGCCCTGATGTGTTCCACTTGTGCCTGAGTGTGTGATTGTCTTCACCTGGTGACAGAAGTGTGTATATGGAGGTTGAGTTCTGCTTCTTGTTGGTTTGTCAGTGTTTGTGGGTTCTTGTGTGGACTGCCTCTCAGTGTGTGACTTGTGTTTGGACCTTCCAGCTTTTCTTTGTGATTCTCTTCAGAATTCTGTTGTTGTCTTGTGGACTTTGGGTTTTTGGACATTTTGATTTAGTTATTTTGTTGTTGAGAATAGAGATGAGCTTCTGCTCCATGCATGGCAGTGTCGGGCATCTTCCGTCCTCTGAGGCGCAACAACCACGATGAGTTGTGAAATTGCTGAAGTGTCTTTCATTGTTGTAAGAGACAGGAGGGTCATGGTGAGCCTGCAGCTCTCTCAGCTCTGCAAATAGACCACTTCTTTTCTTTGGGTTGCTTTTGGATGTACAAGGTTTTACTTACTCTCTTTCTGGTCATAGACGCCCTGCTCACTTTAATAAATTGCTGAATGTCCTGCATTTCGAAAAAAAAAAAAAAAAAGAAAAAGAAAAGAGGAATCACTTTAAAACCCCAGTAGGTAATGGACATCACCATAAACAAACAGTGATGCATGGGAGTGGTATCATCATGCCATGGGAATGCTTCACAGCATTGGAAGGCTTATACATGTGGAATATTAACCACATTCAATGGCTTAAGTTTTCAAAGGCTTGAACATATAGAAGAAACCACCAGGGGAAAATAACAAGGGAAAGGCTTTGGATCCGTCATAAAAGGTCATTATTTTTCTTAGTCAGTGTGTTGGTTGGACACACACCCACGCAAGCACGCACACACAGATATCTGAGCTCTATTTGTGATATAGACCCATAACCAGCAGGCCATTTGGGCAGAAACAGGGAAAGAGCAAAGAGAAAAAAACACATAATTAGGCCATAAATGACAATCTGCTGCCCGACACCGAAATGAGCTGACAGTGGAGGGGAACAACGAGGAAATGCCACATTCAGGGTCCACGTTGTCCCACTGCTGTAATGATCTTGAATCAGAGGCCAATAAGTGACCACGTTTCCTCCTCAGGACTTAATGTGTGATACTCATCAGCCTCTTTGCCTCAAATAGAAGCTGATGTTCCGGCTCGACGCCTCGTTTCTTGGGGAATGTGAGAATTTCAATTACCTTGCCTCAGCGCCAGCCAATCTTCATAACTTGTTTCCTCATTTGTGCTCGCGTCCCCCCCCCCCCCCCCCCCCCCTTCGCCGAACACCAGACTGGCACCACTTAGCTCCGTTAGGACCCCCCCCCCCCCCAAACCCACCCCCTCTCCTTCACCTCCCTCCACATCGTCACCACAATTGCTGCCGCCTCCCTGCTAACTGCACAGCTCTTGTGGAATAAAGGTCAAGTAATCAGGCATCTGGAAGGACAGCTCATTTGTCATCCCTTGATAAATGCATCAGTGGCTAATCTGTGGAGCAGGACCCCGCCGCGATGCCCCGAACAGGAAGGTTAACCGATTCAAAACAAGAAGCGATGGAGAACAGGGGAGATGGAGGAGGAGGGGAGAGGAATAAAACTTCATTTTGATTCACTTATTGCGCCGGTTATTTTGGGAGCAGCCCAATTGTGGGGAGCCACCAACAATAACCTCCACCCCCGCCGCTAAATGACAGCAGACCGCAGCGAACATTAACTGTGACAAGACATTACCAGCAATAAGGGCCATGCAATTCGCGGAGGAAAGGGGGAAACTGGGAATCGGGGAAACGGATCGCTCCGTCCTCTTCCTCCTGTCCACCTGTTTTTTTCAGGTTGTCGCCTCATCTGCCGTGAGTCAAAGCAACACCGGGGAAACTATCTTTTAGCAGTTACCTCAAGAGGAAGACCACCACCACCTCACGGCCTCCAGCTCTTTACTGGTACCACCAAATGGATAATGTAGGCTTCCACACAGACGCTGATGCTGGATGATTCTAACACACTGGATGCCAGAAACCTTTCAAACTGTCGCGGCACATTGGAGCTTGACTTCCTCTGTCTTTGTACACAAGAACAACAATAATAAACTTCCTTCCAGCTTGCAGATCGCAGGCTCACTGCATATTGTTGTATGACTGCTATGCAATTTCATTCTTTTATGTTGATACCAGTCACTTACCTTGCTCCCTATTCTATTCTATTCTATTCTATTCTATTCTATTATTTTCTATTCTATTCTATTCTATTCTATTCTATTCTACTCTATTCTTTTCTATTCTATTCTTTTCTATTCTATTCTATTCTACTCAGGTCTCAGACTGGACAAACGAGGCCATGGGTTACTCTCGCCCTGCAGACTTTGCACTAGTTCTGCACCCAGTGAAATATATATTGTTTAACAAAAACAGTTTCATGTTATATTAAAATCATGATCATAGAAATAACCTTTTTTTTTTTTTTAATGCTACATTTTATGTTGCAGGTACATCATCTTGGAGTTTTCTTCCCTTATGGTACACGGCAGAAAACTAGAAAAGGGGCTCAGAATGTCCTCATTTTCTGGCCCATTTAAGGTTTTTCATGTGTCTGAATGTCTTTATATATTCATTAAATTAAACCAAATTATAGCTGAAGCATTTACAGCTTATTCAAAACTCTGATGTCATGCTTTCTAGACCAACTCAATAATTCTGAGTTCACAAACATCTTGTTCTGATCGCACTCCTTGTCCTTTTGCTATTTACTCTGCTGCTGTCATGTTGAAATGAAACTTTAATACTGATCCCAATCACACAGACATGAAGCCATGCCTGGTATGGCAGCTCTACATAGCAAATAATGTGGTTGTTGTCTGTCACTCATCGAAGGGCTGAACCCAGCAGGGTCTAGCCTGGAATGTTTGCTGGACAGTTGCCATGCCAGGAATGGGTTAAATCTCTGTGTGATTGGGATCATTATCAACATTTCTTTTCAAAATCTTCATTATTAGTCTTAAATTTCTAATTTTATCTACAAGAATAAATGATGATATACGAGCAGAAAATAGTTTATCCACAGAAATGATCCAAAAGTACCTTCTCACCATGTGATCAGTCAAGTTTCTAGGGAGGGATTTGGATGTGAAGACAAGGTGGAAGTCAGTGTCAAAACCCTGCATTTAGTCCTTTCTTGTAATGCCTGTTTGCCACAGTATATTCATTATTCAATGTTTAATTCAAAAGTTTAAACAAGGGGTCTCCAACCCTGGTCCTCGAGAGCCCCTGTCCTACATGTTTTAAGCCCCGGCCTAGACCGGTCTAAACCGCTCCGGTTCGCGTGTCACGACATGTAAAGCAGTCTAAACCGCTCCAGACCGCTCCAAAGGCGACCGCTTTTCCACTCCCCTTCCGTTGGGGTACCAGGACCATGGAACGGGTCTGAGCTTGAGCTGCTGTCTGCTGATTGGTCAGTGATTTACTACACGCCCTCAATATGTTAATGTACCGGCTGAATCCTCTGCTGTCAGTGTGGTCAGCTGTGCACTGGTTGTTTTTATTTTCATTTTCTTTTCTTTGCTGCTCAACTTTAGTGTTTGTTGTGAAAGAGCGGACTTGAGGCAGGGGGAGACCGGGGGGAGGGACTTTGCATCGCGTTGGAGTTTTCTGTTTGCAGCATAGCGCTGGCCGTGGCGCTGATGCGCGTCCGGGACACGGGAGTCTGGAGCTTTCGTCTCCGGCGCTGACCGCGCTCCGGCAGCTCCGCTTCCCAGAGGCGGTCAGTGTTCTGTTCAGCCGCGGTCAGTGGCGCTTTATCGCGGGGACGGACCGCGGAAGCCATGAAGAGGAGCTCGGAGCTCGGCGCCTCCGTGTTCCGACGCTGAGCTGCCGGACCGCGATCAGCGCCGGAGTGGAGAGCCTCCTGCGTTTGAGCAGAAAGCTCAGACTCCCGTGTCTGTGCCTCAGCCAACCGGGGGGAACGCTCCGGCAACTTGCCCCACACCCGAGCGCTCGAGTCGCTGGCAAGTGGCCGGAGGTTTCGCTCTCTCACAACAAACACGGAAGTTGCGGCTGCAGCTCTCTGCTGCAAAAAATGACTGCTGCAAACAGTAACTTTTTTTTTTTTCTGCTGCAAAAAATAACAGTGCAAAGTGGAGAATTTAAACAACAACAGAGGATTCAAAAGATCTACATCTGACGACTTTCTTTTCTGTTATAATGTCACATTTCTAAGGAGCTCATAAGCCCCGCCCACTTTTAACGCTCCTCTCAGCAGTGGGGACGCGACCCAATATTTCGGTCGGGGTCTCTATTCCGTACCGCTCCGCTCCGTCCCGGCACTTGTGTGCGGTGGGACCGGGGCTAGAGTCTCTCCCTGCTTCAGCAGACCTGAATCTAATGATGATGTCATCACCAAGGTTGTGAAAAAGCCCAATAACAAGCCCCCGATTACGATCAGGTGTGTTGCAACTGGGAGGAGCTGAACCCTGCAGGACAGGGGACCGAGGTTGGAGACCCCTACACTAATACTCACCAAATCTAGTGTTTTGGGTGGTCAACCGTCTTGTATTCAACAATTCTCTGTAACATGCTTGAACTCTCGCAAAGTCACGTCGCGATTGTGTGATTTGATGGCGTTTTGCAAGATTCAAAATGGCCACGCCATTGTTGCAGGCGTGACGTCATTCTTGGTTCAAAATCTACGTAAAATATGATCATGTCGTCCTCAAATTTTGCACTAGTCCCACGGGCCAGCCATCGGAACTGTGTATTAGTCCGTAGAAATATGTACTGGTCTTGGACTGGCGTTCAGATCGACTCTCTAGAGACGGGATTCAGCAGCAGCAGCAATAGCAGCGTTTCAGAAAGGTTGCATTTTCCACAGAGTCTGCGATGTTTTCAAAAAGTTGTGTTTTCGGTGGCTCTGAGCAACGCTGTCGTAAAGACAGAGTCCAAAAACGCAACAAAAGTTCTCTGCTTTCACTTGAACATGATAACCTTAAAGTTCAGATAAACCATAGAAATGTGATGAAGGTTGATCCATTTACCAATGAATCCCCCTCCCCCCATCCCCACAATCTCCATACAGAACAGGTCACTATTAAAAACCTCTCGAATTGTGACAAACGACAAGCGTCTACGTGCTGGAAACATTCGGACCTGAACCTGTGCGGCTTCCTCACAAACTTCCTCCTTCATCCGAAAAACTGTCATTTGTCTTCGTTTTCCACTTCAGATTGCTTTCTGGAGACGGTTTGGCCTCCAAAACTTTCTCAAGTTTGTGGTTGAGTCGAGCATAAATGAAGGTATTTCTGTCTCCAAACCGAATTAGCTGGAAGGCCCTCACCCCGGTGATTTATGAGGTGAGATTTTCATCATCGGAGGAACCTGATTTCTGGACCAACACCAGCCGTATTCTGCCCATAACAATCAACCCGCAGCTCATTTCGGGTGACAAAACACAGCGGCGTAATTGAATTAGTCCTTATTAAATTCTGATTGCATTGGAATTATTTTTCTTCTTCCAGTGAATCTCAGTTACGCCGTGTGACAAATACCCTGAGCCTGAACGGACCCCGCACTAGATTTATTAGGACTGTTTTCAGGCATTTTTCTCCTCTGGGTCGTTGCTGGTGATAAAGGCAGACGGAGGGGAGAAATTATTCAGAGATGACGTGCTCAAAAGAAAAATTAATCTCCCAACTGAAGACGTGGAAACACAAATGAACAGTGTGACCTCTAGAATCTGAACAACTCTGTAATGTGTTCAAGAAATGTGAAGCCTATTGATTGAAGAGGCCATCAGCTAGTCTGACATGTTGGTCTCAAGGCCTAAAAGCTCAGTTTATGTTGACGGATCACAGATTTTTCATGTTAAACAATAATTAAGATTGCAAGTAGTCAGTGCAAAACTTACAACAGTCGTTATAATTGAATGATTTGTTCTCCAAGTGAACCTGAACTATAAGGAGATGTTGGTCTCTGTGTGGAATAAATGTTTTCCACTCAAACACAGTGTGACAAATACAGTTTGGCTTCATGGAGCCTTTGTGGTTAATAGATTGGCCTCACAGACCACGGTCACGCCACAACGTTTCACCTTTTTTTTTAAAAATTGTTTCAGAAAAGTTTGGTGTTCACACGGCAACAGTTTGAAAAAGATTTTAGAGGAAAACAACTGAAATTCTGAAAATAATGTTGTGAGCATGTTGGGCCACTAGTAGGCGCTGTTGTTGTTTTTGTAATGAAATCAAACACATGCAGCAGAGAACAACAGTCTGTAAACATTAAGAACGACAGACATTCTAGTGGACAGACCACCAAGTTCGATTGTTATTCTGGTGACTGTCAAAATAAAAGTTTGCTACACAACAAAGGAAGCATCGTTCTGATTGTCCAGCTGCTGAGCAACTATTTACTATGTTTGTGGTTCGCATCTGCAGTAGCAGCTTAAAAAAACCATTATGTTTTCCTCCTTTTACACGGAGACAGACCCTTTAAAAAAAGAAAAGTTGTGTTTTCAGTGGCTCTGAGCCACGGACCCCGTTTCTAGCTTTGTGGGGGCCCGAGGCAGGAAGCTGTTTGGGGCCCTTAGTTTGTGAACCTATAATGATGACATTCCGAATCCGTTAGATTTTCCTCCAGCAACATCACATAATAAAATAAAATTGGTCATTTTAAGCCACTCAACAAAGTTGAACTGATAAAAGAAAAACCTAGAATGCAAGGAAAACAACAATCCTCAATAAATACAACAGACACTGCAGTGATGTTACTGTTTTAAAAAACGAATGTTTAATGTTTTCAACTGAGCTAAAATTACCACACAGATTTGTGTCTCTGTATTTATTGTGGAAGCTCTGGAGCAGTCATGTCATCAGAAGGTATGGTTGGCAAGATGGCAAGATTTTAATTTGTTTTAATTAACCCCATAATGGTTTATCAAAAACAAGCAGCTGACTGTGTAAATCTGCAGGTGAAGATGATGAAGCTCTGCTATGAAATTGGAGAGATCCCTTTGCCTCCCGGCAGATGAGGCGACAACTGGAAATGTTTTAGAATTACTCCTGTAAAGATCATTTAAGTTTTCAACCAAAAATGATATGCACATTTTCCTATTTCATAACTGCGCTGATGTTGCAATAATACATAAAATGAACCTGCTTTTAACTTAAACAATATAAAGTATGTACACAATAATATAATTATATATGAATTGTACAACAGTGTACAAGTTAGATTAATACAACTAAGATAAACGATCCACTGTCACAAAAGAGTAAAAAAACAAAACAATAAACTGAATGAATAAAAATTGTTGAAAAGTTTTCAGGAGTTTTTAGTGAAGAAACTCAGTGGACCTCCTCCTATCCTGCCAACATCAACAAATGTCTTACCTTTAACCTTTAATTGTCCTTCCACCTCCACATAAGTTTTCTTCTGGTTTTCAGCCCCGCTGAAATAAATGATGATGTGCTAATAATGTGTAGCTGTCAATGTTCTCATCATACCTGTTGCTGGTGTTTCGGATAAACTGGTGGCCCTGTTAACTGGTGACCTATTTCTGAGTTGCTGCTTGTAACTGCAGATGTTAAATTAAGACTTTCCTCAAAACTTCATTGTAAATGAGGTTAAACAGTGTTGGCCAGGACGGCTATGGACTTCTGTTGGGTTTGGAATACTGGCTGTTACTCAGCAGCATGCTACATTAAAGTTCTCCATAACAGAATTCCATTTAACCACAATCTTGACAGTTCCTCAATTTAAGTCAAACTATACATTTTCTTCAAATACTAACTTCAATATTTACTATCTTTTGCTCAATCAACACTGCAGAAGCACATAACAGGAGGGAAATACCATTATTTCCTGAAGGAGCTCGGTATAAAGTTGATATCATCTTTAATGAAATATTTTGGCTAATATCTTATACCAATACCAATAATATTTGTATACCAATTGTGGACCCACAGAATAATATTCGCTCTAAACTAATATTGCTGCCTGATATTAACGCATGTTTCATATGTGTAGAGTTGAAAAAAATCATTAAAATGTTTCACGTGTCCTTAACAATTCATTTTAATTAAGGCTTCCCAGTGCAGGCATATTAAGTCCTGTGGGCCTGTACGGCGTGGGCCCCTCACCTCATCCATCTTCATCCTGCCTGTGAGTGAGGGCGATCGGTGCTGATATGGCTGAAAACAGCCAGCTCTTAATAAGCACTTGTGTTGATGGAATCAGCTGCTGAGGGTCAATAGATGGATTAGACGGCAGCGTGAGGCTGGAGGAGATGGACGAGGTCGTCCACGTCATCAAGAGGGGAAACACTGACGAGTGGGAAAACAATAGACATACTCTCTTGTTGTACAAAGACAACAAGGCAAAACAATGTGTAAAAAATAGCAAAAACACCAATTAATCGCTGGGCTGTACAGTAGCACAGCGGTTAGCATTTCACTCGTTTGAGCCCTGGCCGTGTCTTTCTCTGTGGGGTTCTCCTGAAAATGTAAATAAAAACACAAACTGAATAAAATTATATATATATGCCACATATGCCACATATATTATTTACAGTTATCACACTGATCCAAATATTTTCTAACTGTTGTTAGATTAAACCAGCCTGAGCAGCTTTATCTAGACAGTAATATGATTTTCAAGCAGGAACATAAATTAACAAATATGCAACAGAAAAAGTGTGTTTATAAACCTCATAACAACAATCATGCCTCTTATAGATTGAGAGCCCCCTAGTGGTGAGACATTAGAGTTCATTTAAACAGCTAGTCATGAAGAGAGAGCACTTATGAAGATGACTTATTAACGGACCCTTTTAGAAAATGAATGTGTTTTGAAGCTGGTTTACTTGAAATAACGGTATATCGTGTATATTTTCAAGCAACACATCAATCCATCTTTTCAAGGATTTTAGAACCTCAAAGAATACTTGAAAATAAACTGTGTGCTTTTTTAAGCTCATAATTTTCTGTCATTAATAAGATTTTCTTTTTTAAAAATTTCATTTAGGTGTTTTATCCAACTCATTCAGATGTGTTTGTGTTAATTGTGTGTGTTAATTTATATAGATGCGGTTTCGTTTATCCTTTTCTTTATTCCCCAGCTTTTTGGTAGCATAGCAATTGATTTATACAGTGTTGTCTTCATTTAAATGTTTTTAGGGTTTTGTGGTTCCCGGTGTGTTCTGTTCACAGTCCTGCTGTAGAAAGAGGGGCTGAGCGCCACCTCACGATCAGGCTGCTGTTATTAGTGTATCAGTCATTCTGTAAACATGTGTAGCACCGAGCAACTCTTTAGCATGTAGCATGGCATGATAGCCATTGTGTGTGCGAGTGAGTGAGTGAATGAGTGAATCTGACTGAGCAGTTTAAAGCAAAATAAAATGCTGTTAAATTGATGAAAATGTGAACATTAAAAGTCTACTTTGCAGTTTATTTCCATCCTCAGATTTTAAACTGAGGGGGTAGCCTACCGCTCTTAGCATAGGTCAGCTAGTTTTTGTGCTCGAGCCAAAGTCATCTTATAACAGAGCTGCCAATCAACAGCGCCCATGCATCATCGAGTCAAATAAGGTATCGATCGGCTGATTCATAAACACAGCTGGAGAATATTCAGCCGCACCACATTTGCATGATGGAATGGAGATTGAATATCTGTCACCCTCCGCGCACACTGATTAGCATATTTCACAGCCTTAATTAGCTCTGACACGATTGGCTACTGAGCTTGCAGAAACCAAACCTTTGAACAAGGTGACTGGCCGTGCGGTGCGGCCATCTCTCCAAAATGCGGGCGAAGCAGGTAACTAACAAAACAGCTGATTGAAGGAGAAAATGGCAGTCAAAGTGAGCGGAGTTTTAATGGGTGAACACATGCGGCTCCACAGCGTGCAGCTGCATCGGTTCCTCCGCTGATTCAGGCGTGACGGCAGAGATATCCATCGTCACTGCTGCAGCAAATGGAGCCGTCAACTGAGCCGAGCCAGTATGAGAACTGAGAAACCAACCCCCCGCCCCCACTCGCCCCCACCCACACCCCCACCCCCACCCCCACCCGTACCCATAATGTGCCTCCACACCTGGATGACATGTGACTGCTGGAAGCATGATAGTTTCTCCAGTGAGGAGGAGGACGAGGGAGGAAGGTGTTGCTGGGCTGGATGATACTGTGGCTGCTTATCAGAGGTACAAGACGTATTAAGAGCCACACACACACACACACACACACACACACACACACACACACACACACACAGACACACACACACACACACACACACACACACACACACACACACACACACACACACTGGGGCCCATGCTGGCTAAAATACCTCAGCAACAGTAAACCGCTCAGAAAAAAAAAACTTCTTCATTTTGCCATAATAACTCTGGAAATGTTGAACATTTACAATTTCTGGAACAAAGTGCTGCAGGTTAGTGAAATGGGCTTGGGATTGTTTGTTTGCAGGTTCAAATCCCATGATGTCGCCACTCCGAGCAAGACCTTTGACCCCCATCAGCTCATCAGTGTGTATTAATGTGGCTGCATCTCTGTATCCAGGAAATATTATGGTATGCCTTGGTTAAAGAAAGTTCCAGTCAATTACCAGCACTGATGGGCAGTAGTGTGTTACTGTAATCTCATTATTCTTTACAAGTAAGGGATTACTTTAGCAAAAAACAGCAACTAGATTACTGTTACTTTCCTGCAAGCAGGCTTCAATACTACGTTACTAAACTGTGATTTTAAGAGACAATGACAATGACAATGACATTGTTACATCTTGGGTTGTTATTCTGCGATCAGTAATTCTTCGGTTCGGCTGGACCAGCTGTCCTATTTGCACTTTTTTATTTAGTTCCGGGTGTCGGTACTGCTTCGGCAGTCCTCCACAGGGTCGGGCCACTGCTGCACCTGTTTGTTTGTTTGGCCGGATGTCACGACCATCTTTAAGTTTGTACTTTTCCTGTTTCCCTGTTTTGCTTTTTCTCCGTCATGACCAAGAAGAGAAACAACAAAAATAAACTGAATGTGTAAGAAAATCATCAGGACTGCTGATAAGAGAGAGAGACAAACGGTCCTCATGGATGATGAGAGCGGCGGTGGAAACGATGCCTAAAGATAGAACCAGCAGATGGCGGTAATGCAACTTTATGAATGCAAACTGCTGTTAAACCAAAAACAATAATAATAATAATCAGAAGAAGAAGAAGAAGAAGAAGAAGAAGAAGAAGAAGAAGAAGAAGAAGAAGAAGAAGAAGAAGAAGGTTCCTCAGTGCACCTGGGAAAGTTCCTCTAAGTTCCCAACTTACGGATCATACTTCACAACGTTCGAGGTTATATCCTGTTCCTCAGTCAAATGAAATGTCTAATGTTGTTTCTATTGATTGCGCAGAGGGTGTGGAGGTTCTAGAAGGTGTAGAGGGTGTAGGGGCGAGTGCTCGAGGGAGATGGAGTGTTTGGAGAGCTGAGCTCAGTGAGAGAGCAGAGCTGGAGAACCTGCTGGGAGTTAGCGGCGAGTTAGCTGCATCCTTGTTGTTTTATTGTGGCAAGCTCATGGCTGACGCTGACCGCTTGTTTCCTTCAATAAAGTGTCAGTTTGAAGACATTTCCTCGTCCTTTCCTTCTTTTACAATCGTGATGCAGCAGAGCAGAAGACGATGAAACTTGGTGTGGAAAGAAGCTAAGACGTGGAGCAGCTCAAGTGAGAGCAAAGCGCTGAGCCTGGTGGTGGAAAGTTTCAGTTAAACTGCATGATGGAAGTATGGATAAGATCACAGCTGCAAAACATTAGGGAGGAACTGGTATTCCTTTTTTGAAGGACAAGTACAATAACGACTAGCTCCTTGCTAATACTAAGTATTGATAGGATCTCTTATTAAGTCTAACTTATACTCCATTAACAGCCTCTGCGTCGACGCTACACGAGGTTCCATGGTGTCTACAGTACCATAGCGCAGAGCAGAGCATCTTTAGTCATTCTCATGAACGTTAGAGAATTTTCTAACCTCGGACATTACTCGTCTTCTCAAGTTTACCTGCTGCTGACATCCTGTAATACTTGCCAGATTTTAGTGGGGAGCTTTTATGAGTACAAGTACTCTGTGCAGTATTAGACCGATACCCATTACTGGTATCATTACATCTTTACAAAATGTGATCTTTATTAGAATTTGCAGATCACCAAGAAATCTAAGTCTAACACGTAGCCGCGAGCTAACTTTAAGATTATTGCTACATTTGTTATTCGCATAATGTTTTGTACTTATTAGTGGCTGGTCTTCACTGACAACCTCTCATGAAGGCATTGGAGAGGTCTTCAATGGAATGTCAGCTCTGACTTCACTTTCCGTCCATGTCGAAGCTCTTTCCAGCATCGAGGTTAGACTCCAATCTTCCAGAGAGGACGTGGCCCGTCACCGAACACCCGCTGTCATCTGCTCCATATTCAATCGGTAACACACCCATCTTCTGTGGTTTAATCCCGACCGTCCGTAATGAATTGAAGAGCAAACAGGCCAGCTGTCCTCCATGCTTCACAATGGCTGCTGACGAGAGGATAATCAAATTGCTCATTTTCAATTTTTCATTTCTTTCATCATTTAAAAAGGCGCTGTCAGCCGCTCGGCCTCTGACTGACCTTGGCT
Organism: Blennius ocellaris; assembly: GCF_963422515.1. NCBI lineage: Eukaryota > Metazoa > Chordata > Actinopteri > Blenniiformes > Blenniidae > Blennius > Blennius ocellaris. The sequence goes on along the minus strand of NC_137660.1, from coordinate 2,281,436 downwards.
GATTGTTTGTGCGACACCCTCACCTCGTCCCTCCTCCTGCAGCCCTGCATCATCTTCTCCTCTCGGCCGCCTGCAGACCCCCGTCCTCACACCCCAGAGGAAATAATCAGCAGCCCATGAATCTATTTATCACTTCACGTATCTTACTGGAATATAAGTTATTAAGTCTCCCCATGAATCATAGCAAGCCGTTATTTATTTGTTCTGTTTCATCTGAGCTCCAGAGGCTGACATCAGCAAGTCACAGGTTTAGTCTGAGTTTCAAATTAGAGAAAAGAGAAAATCTCCATCCTGATGTGCTCTTATTGTTATTACGGTGACTGTCAATATAAAAGTACCAAATCCCAGGAGAATATTTACTGAGAGTCATGACACCACCGAGGAAACTTTGGGCGTGTCCGAAAAGTCCCTGCTTTCTCCTTATCCATGGACTTTACCTGAAACCCCTGGATGACATCACGGTGTTAAGGAAAGGTGTTAGGAGGCTTCCTAAAGGAGTTAAGGAAAGGAGTTAGGAGGCTTCCTAAAGGAGTTAAGGAAAGGAGTTAGGAGGCTTCCTAAAGGAGTTAAGGAAAGGAGTTGGGAGGCTTCCTAAAGGAGTTAAGGAAAGGAGTAAGGAGGCTTCCTAAAGGAGTTAAGGAAAGGTGCTAGGAGGCTTCCTAAAGGAGTTAGTGAAAGGTGTTAAGAGGCTTCCTAAAGGAGTTAAGGAAAGGAGTTAGGAGGCTTCCTAAAGGAGTTAAGGAAAGGAGTTAGGAGGCTTCCTAAAGGAGTTAAGGAAAGGAGTTAGGAGGCTTCCTAAAGGAGTTAGTGAAAGGTGTTAGGAGGCTTCCTAAAGGAGTTAAGGAAAGGAGTTAGGAGGCTTCCTAAAGGAGTTAAGGAAAGGTGTTAGGAGGCTTCCTATAGGAGTTAAGGAAAGGAGTTAGGAGGCTTCCTAAAGGAGTTAAGGAAATGAGTTAGGAGGCTTCCTAAAGGAGTTAAGGAAAGGAGTTAGGAGGCTTCCTAAAGGAGTTAAGGAAAGGTGTTAGGAGGCTTCCTAAAGGAGTTAAGGAAAGGTGTTAGGAGGCTTCCTAAAGGAGTTAAGGAAAGGAGTTAGGAGGCTTCCTAAAGGAGTTAAGGAAAGGAGTTAGGAGGCTTCCTAAAGGAGTTAAGGAAAAGAGTTAGGAGGCTTCCTAAAGGTGTTAAGGAAAGGTGTTAGGAGGCTTCCTAAAGGAGTTAAGGAAAGGAGTTAGGAGGCTTCCTAAAGGAGTTAAGGAAAGGAGTTAGGAGGCTTCCTAAAGGAGTTAAGGAAAGGTATTAGGAGGCTTCCTAAAGGAGTTAAGGAAAGGTGTTAGGAGGCTTCCTAAAGGAGTTAGTGAAAGGTGTTAGGAGGCTTCCTAAAGGAGTTAAGGAAAGGAGTTAGGAGGCTTCCTAAAGGAGTTAAGGAAAAGAGTTAGGAGGCTTCCTAAAGGAGTTAAGGAAAGGAGTTAGGAGGCTTCCTAAAGGAGTTAAGGAAAGGTGTTAGGAGGCTTCCTAAAGGAGTTAAGGAAAGGAGTTAGGAGGCTTCCTAAAGGAGTTAAGGAAAGGAGTTAGGAGGCTTCCTAAAGGAGTTAAGGAAAGGTGTTAGGAGGCTTCCTAAAGGAGTTAAGGAAAGGAGTTAGGAGGCTTCCTAAAGGAGTTAAGGAAAGGTGTTAGGAGGCTTCCTAAAGGAGTTAAATAAAGGTGTTTAGAGGCTTCCTAAAGGAGTTAAGGAAAGGTGTTAGGAGGCTTCCTAAAGGAGTTAAATAAAGGTGTTAAGAGGCTTCCTAAAGGAGTTAAGGAAAGGTGTTAGGAGGCTTCCTAAAGGAGTTAAATAAAGGTGTTAAGAGGCTTCCTAAAGGAGTTAAGGAAAGGTGTTAGGAGGCTTCCTAAAGGAGTTAAATGAAGGTGTTAAGAGGCTTCCTAAAGGAGTTAAGGAAAGGTGTTAGGAGGCTTCCTAAAGGAGTTAAGGAAAGGTGTTAGGAGGCTTCCTGAAGGAGTTAAGGAAATGAGTTAGGAGGCTTCCTAAAGGAGTTAGTGAAAGGTGTTAGGAGGCTTCCTAAAGGAGTTAAGGAAATGAGTAAAGAGGCTTCCTAAAGGAGTTAAGGAAAGGTGTTAAGAGGCTTCCTAAAGGAATTAAATAAAGGAGTTAGGAGGCTTCCTAAAGGAGTTAAATAAAGGTGTTAAGAGGCTTCCTAAAGGAGTTAAGGAAAGATGTTAAGAAGCTTCCTAAAGGAGTTAAGGAAAGGCATTAGGAGGCTTCCTAAAGGAGTTAGTGAAAGATGTTAGGAGGCTTCCTAAAGGAATTAAATAAAGGAGTTAGGAGGCTTCCTAAAGGAGTTTAACAAAGGTGTTAAGAGGCTTCCTAAAGGAGTTAAGGAAAGATGTTAGGAGGCTTCCTAAAGGAGTTAAGGAAAGGCGTTAGGAGGCTTCCTAAAGGAGTTAAGGAAAGGTGTTAAGAGGCTTCCTAAAGGAGGTAAGGAAAGGAGTTAGGAGGCTTCCTAAAGGAATTAAGGAAAGGTGTTAGGAGGCTTCCTAAAGGAATTAAATAAAGGAGTTAGGAGGCTTCCTAAAGGAGTTAAATAAAGGTGTTAAGAGGCTTCCTAAAGGAGTTAAGGAAAGGAGTTAAGAGGCTTCCTAAAGGAGTTAAGGAAAGGTGTTAAGAGGCTTCCTAAAGGAGGTATGGAAAGGAGTTAGGAGGCTTCCTAAAGGAATTAAGGAAAGGTGTTAGGAGGCTTCCTAAAGGAGTTAAGGAAAGGTGTTAAGAGGCTTCCTAAAGGAGGTATGGAAAGGAGTTAGGAGGCTTCCTAAAGGAGTTAGTGAAAGGTGTTAGGAGGCTTCCTAAAGGAATTAAGGAAAGGTGTTAGGAGACTTCCGAAAGGAGTTAGTGAAAGGTGTTAGGAGGCTTCCTAAAGGAATTAAGGAAAGGTGTTAGGAGACTTCCGAAAGGAGTTAGTGAAAGGTGTTAGGAGGCTTCCTAAAGGAGTTAAGGAAAGGTCTTAGGAGACTTCCGAAAGGAGTTAGTGAAAGGTGTTAAGAGGCTTCCTAAAGGAGTTAAGGAAAGGTCTTAGGAGACTTCCGAAAGGAGTTAAGGAAAGGCGATCCCGTTAGTGTGGCAGTCGGACTGCACTTTCACTTAGTGACATCATAATAATGCGACGGCGGTGCTAGTCAGTGACGTCTGCCGTGGCGGGGAAAGAACTACAAGTTTCTGAAAATGGACTATTAAAAGCGTATTTGGGTTTTAGATGATTTAAAGTTGTTCAATGCAGATTATTGCTTTGGTAACTTACATGATCTGCTCCTTCTCTGACATCGTGACTTTCCATAAACGCTTTGATGAGCAGGTTCCTTTAAATGTTGTCGCCGCTAGGAATCGTGGGGCAGCATGAGCTGGTCTCCTTTGCTTTAGGAAGCATCAATGGTTCCTGGGCTAAAGGAGGCTCTAAAGCACACGTGTGGAACTCCGGTCCTGGAGGGCCGCAGCCCTGCACGATTTACACGTCTCCCTGCTTCCTCACAGCTGATTGCAATGAGCAGCTCCTTATCTGGCTTTGTGCTGAACGTGGTGATGAACCATCAGGACATTCAGTGGAGGGAGACGTGGAAAACGTGCAGAGCTTCGGCCCTCGAGGATCTGAGTTTGACACCCCTGCTCGAAAGGAAACAACAAACCTCCTTTTCTTTGCTTATTGAGAATTCAGACAGTCATCATCATGGCCGCTACACAAAACACTTCCGGTGTTCAATGAAAGTCGATAGATAAATAGAACGGAGGGACAATTCGGCCGTACCTGTGTTCTTGTTGTCCATCTACTGAGTATGAGCAGAAGAACTGTTTACTATGGCCGTGCTGCACATGTGCAGTGACAGAATTTCAGAAAAGTCTCCGTCAACATGGAGTCGAAGCATTTTCTAAAAGTTCCACCTTGGGAGCCATTTGCAAAAAAGTTGTGTTTTCAGTGGCTTGAAGCACCGCTATCTTGTAATCAGACACACAAAATGGAACAAAATGTTTGCATTTTCACTTGAAAAAGCTTGTGTTTCTGCTGGAAAACACACACATGCACAGGAAAAACATCTATACATTATTGCAGTGATTAAAAATTTACAATCTCTTCTTTTTGAATAAATCCAGTTTTCATTAACAAGAAGCAATTAACTTAAAGTGACGGGCGCTTTGCACAGAGCAGGATTACTATTGCAACAACACCTCATCAGTAGGGTAAAACTAACCTGTCTCACGACGGTAAACCCAGCTCACGTTCCATATTAGTGTGTGAACAATCCAACACTTGGTCACAATGATAGAAGAGCCGACATCGAAGGATGTTTATAGCGACGTCGCTTTTTGATCCTTCCATCCTAAAGTGTATGTGTGTTACAAACAGAAAGTGCCGCATTGTGTCATAATACATGCAAGTTCATAAGTGATGCTTTTTTTTTTTTTTTTTTAAAGAATAAAAAAACTTCCACATTTACGGTCCAGGCTGTAACCAGTGAACTGTACAAAAAGCTCTGAGAGGTTGGAGGCCCCAGAGCTCACATTAACTTTAACTAAAGAGGGAAAAGACATTCCCACTGTCACAGGACCCCAACGTGCATTACTTACTAACAACGAAACACCAGAGACAAAATAATCAAATCTAGAATAAAATGAAAGTGAAGCAATTGAACAAAAATGTAAAATACTAAAATGAACAGAAAATAGATAGAAAGAGAAATATATAAAATAATGTACACAAACAGAAGATCAAGGCACATTTGTAATTGTGTCACATAAATGTAAAGATCTCGTGGTGAAGGTCAAAGTGTGTGATCGCATCGGGGTGCGGACGGCCTGATAACTGTTTTCCTCCTGATGCTTTCCATGAATGTTACTGTGTCCGTGATGGAGTGAAATGTCACTTCTTTTTAAATTGCGCTCCTGCCGTCTGCGGCGTGACGTCCTGCCAGCAGGTCGTCTGCGGCGTTTCAGGATCATCCAGATCTCATTTTACATGTTAAAGCAGCAGGACGGCCGCTCGCCTCCTCAGGCAGCGTCCGCGGCCCCGAACGCCGGCGCAAAGATAAATGCTTTTATAACCTCCAGCACCCCTCCGCCTCACACACACACACACACACACACACACACACACACACACACACACACACACACACACACACACACACACACACACACCCCTCGCTCTCGCCTCGCGACTGGACGGTGATTGAGCGAGGCGGCTGCGGAGGTCAGAGGTGGCGTGATGGAGGGATACAGGCCGTCAGCTCCGGCGGTCTGAGAAGATCGGACAAAGCCAGAGATCAGAGTCAGACTCCCAGCGGGGACAAATCTATTAGAGGGAGAGAGAAGGAGGGAGGAGGCCATACTTCTCCTCTCCATCACTAAACTCTGTCGGTGAGCTCGGACTGAGTGGAAAAGTGAAAAGTGACTTTTATGGAGGTGTGACTGCATAAGAAGGAGAGTTTAACACCAAACACATGGGCGTCTACTTCACAGCGTTGTGTAATACTTCAGAAGTTGAAGGTTGCAGGGTTCGGGTGAGTTTGCTGATCCCAGCTCCTGCAGGTGGAGACAAACCCGGCAGAATCCACCCGTTAGGCTGCAGCCGGCATCCATTTCATTCTGCTTTATGCTTCTTGGCTTCTATGCTTTGTTTTGGCTTCAGGGTCAGTCTGGAGAAGCACTTCTGTGTCACTGTGCCCTTGAGCAAGATGCTGAACCTCAACTTGGTCCCAGTGTTGGTTTTGTGTAAAGCCTTTTGACACTGTTGAAGGAGTAAAAATGTATGAGCACTAAAAAGCTGAATCTTTTACAACATTCAGCGACAACACTATGTCCACCTGCACGATCATGTAACCCGAACCCTGACCCATGGTGGGATTCCTGATCAATCAGGCACCAAAATACTGCCATCACATTGGAACATTCTGGAAACGGGCTCTGCGACCTATCGCTATGTGGCTTTCAGAAGAAACATGTCTAAATAAACATTTTTGGAGAAATCTGTGCCACAAGGAATTTCTTCCAAAGAGGTTTTATTTCACAGATTGAGTTGACAAATGTGAAATGTAAAAGGAAGGAGTTAATAGGTAAAGCAGATTACATGTCCTTGTATTGTTTTCCTTCAGCGGATAAATGTTGTGTTTTGCCCCTCTCACTTTGATCAGCTAATCATGAGTTCATGTGGTAAAACAGTTTTTAAGGTAAATAAAAGTAGAGTAGTATAGAATGCACTTTGTCTGCTCTTCCGGCTGTTGGAAATGACAGAAAGAGTTGAAAGCAAACACATAAAGGCAGTTTCTTTTTGTTTCGACACGCAGAACTGCTGCTCTGGATATTTCCTCTTATTCACTCCGTTCTCTGGGAACCCTGCTGACGGCTGCCTGTGAAAATCTAAGTAGATCAGCAGTTTGAGATATTCTCAGAACAACACCATGCCACATTCAAAGTCACTAAAATCCCCTTCATCCTTGTTCTGATGCTGTTTTGAACTTCAGAAGCTCCTCTTTGTCTACATGATGCCGCCATGTGACACTCATTAGATATTATCTACACTACATTTACAATCAGTGGACTTAATGTCATGACAACTGATTGTGAACACAGAAATAGTGAAAGCTATTCAACTTTTCATTCAATCAATTGTGACAGCGTTTGTGAACTGGTTCATCCTTCGGTTCTATTATGTTGAATGTTGACATTTTTTTTTTCCTGATCTCAACATAATGAATCCTGATCTCCATTGTTTTCAGCCTTGTCGCGGCCTGAGGAGGAGGAGGAGGCTGCCATGTCAGGTCCGAAATGGAGAATGATCAGAAGAACAAGGAGAACAACAAGATGATCTGCAGTGAAGAGCCATCAGTGACCAGCAGGGGAACGGAGGTAATGGAGCGTGAGATTGGCCCTTCAGAGTTTCGCTCCCTCCGCGAGACAAGCGTCCGAATCTCCTCTCGGCTTTTGAAGCCTCTTCGCCATCACAGTGATGGATGAGCGACTTCTGTCATCATAATGTCACCCTTAAACAAGAACGTACAACAACATAAGCTCCACGAGTCAGAGCAGGATCTGAAATAGCACCAGACAGGGTGCGATTTACTTAAAAAAGTAAAAAAGCTCATTTGTGACGATCATAAGGATTTGAACCATCATTTGCTGGTGTTTAATCAGAGTCGTCTGATCCAGTGGTTGAATATATCGGTGTCTCCTTCATTGGGTCATTTTATAAAACTGTCTTTTGATAAACTGAGTGGAACCATTTCACACAAGTTCCACCTTGGAAGCTATTTTTAAAAAGTTGAGTATTCAGTGACTCAGAGAAGTGTTGTTCTCTACACCAGTGTTTTTCAACCACGGTGCCGCGGCACACTGGTGTTTCCGTGAGATCTCGTCAGGTGAGCGGTGGGAAATTATCCAATTTCACATTTTTTTCTTAAAATGATTTGTTCTCACAGCGACAGTGTGTTGAAGAGTAATCATGTATAAATACTCTTCACCACTAGAGGGCAGCACAGAACTTTGCCGGTGAAATGTAAAGTGACAGACGTCAGTGTGGTTCATCTCCACCTCCTGCTACCATCTTGTATCAAAGTACTGTGTCAGTGACGGTGATGGAGAAGTTTTTGAAAACCAGGATCTCAGCTCTTCATCCATCAGGTCCAGGTTTCACACTGAGGGAGGCACTATTAAAAAAAGAAATTGGAAAATACTTTTTTCTGTATTTATTTGATTCATGTTGATAAAAATTTGATGAGAAAGACTTATATTGTTAATAGAGCCTGCAGAGTTTAACATTTTAACATTTTTGGGTGGTGGTGTGCCTCCAGATTTTTCCAAACAAAAAAGTGTGTCTTGGCTCAAAAAGGTTGAAAAACACTGCTCTAAACTGACACCTAAAACCAATGAAAGTTCTCAGTTTTCACTTGAAAACGTTGTAGTGTAAATGAGGCTTGAGTATTTTGACAGTCAGCATTTAAAGTGTCTCCATCCTCCCACTTCCTGTTTGTTCTCACCCTGTTCCTGTCAATCCTCCTATACAGACGGGTTTTCTCTAAAACAGCTCTCAGCCGTCTCGTGTGTTGCCGGTTCCTTTTGTCTCATCGATGTTTGCCCTCTGTTGCAACTCCTGAAGTCTCCCTTTGTACCTTTGCTGACTATGTTCTGTTTCATGTTTGGGGCGAAAGCCTTGCTGTATCTTGTTTTTGTCTTCACCTTCTTCTGTTCAGTGAATACACCAAATAACTCCTGTTGAATATATTTACTATTGCAGGCGACACAATCTCTCCTTGGCCTTCAGAGTGATTAATGTTCCTTTTAGCAGTTCTGATCAAATCTATAAACACAATATTTGGAAGCATATGTAAAGTGTTCAATTCAAGAATAGTCCACAGTTCACGTCTTTCAGTCAGAAACAAGTTTTCATGCTCTGCATGTTGAAAACATCCCATCCTCTGATTTATTTTGCCCACAACTATAATCTCTCGGCCAATAGATCTTTTACAAATCTACAACTGTATTGAAATGGAAGAATGTCTTGTCCAAAAATTCTTTGAATTATCATCCAGACATGTCCAGGCTGGGAAACACAAACACCGAGAAACACTCTTGGTTTTGGGAGTGTTTGTTGTAGTAGCAGTCGGAGGAAGACTTTTGTCAAACATAGTTTTCATTATATCATTTATTCATGTTTCACAAGAGTCCAAAATTGGCCCTATTTGCCTGCTCTCTGCTCGACCCCGACGGGGCGCATCACAACATCGCTCCTTTTTCACTGCTCTTTCATTAGATAAACATTTTTGACGTGTTAAGAAATAACCAGTGATACAATTAAAAAGTTTATTTCGTGAAATATGTCCTATGGTAAGCTAGATAAGACCTACATATATTTCTTATCGAATTTATTGTGTATTTAGTAAGCTTACACCAAGCTGAGTCGATTAAAAGTGTTTATTTTCCATCTTCCGCTGATTAATAGTTTAAAGCACTTGCCATCCTCTGCTGCTTTGTAGAGAAAACATGATTCCATGGTATTTCTTGAGCTGAAATTAAGCTTTTTATAAGTGTGTGTTTTATTATCAATCGTGAAGTAAACTTATCTTGAGGAGACTGTGCATATTTTTCTGCCTATTGTCTGAATATTGACATCATAGTGGTCAAGACTTTTGCAATAATATTGTTTGTAGTTCACAATAATAACAACATAGCTATTACATCAACATTCACAAAGATAAAGAAAACCCTGTGGTTGTTTCTCCTCATGAGACAGTCATAGGCTGATACGCAACTCAGGTACAAATTACCTGGGTTTCACCTGCAGATTTCTTTGTTCACAATATGACTAAATTCTGAAATATTCATTGTTTCAAAAATGCTGATTTTCTCTTGACAGATGCACTTTTAAAGTATTTGAATCTTAGTCAATGGAGTGGAAATCAAAAGAAGCTGGCTGATGTATTCCAAAACAAAGTTGCATTATACTGCTTCTACTGCAAAAGGTTTTCTCAGAGGGATTTTAAACTGAAGGTCTGAGAGACCGGGAAAATGCAGGAAACCTGCTCATTGTATTGAATTGAATTCTAATTTATTCAATGATAAATATAAGTGTTACGATTCTGTTAATGTTGTTCACAGGCATTCTTTCATTAAAAAAAAAAAAAATGATGTAAATGTAAAGCTGTATTAAATTTTTTCTTTAAGTGTGTAAAAAATGCTATTTGTGGCAGAAATGGTTTCAATGTCAGGAGCAGCCGATGAAATCTTGCCAAGGGCACCAAATCGTCTCGGGCTGGCTCTGCAGGATGAAACAAGACCAGGTGGAAGGAACCAAGATGTGGCAATGCTCTTACCCTCTGAAACGTCTTAAAACATCATGTAAATGAAATGGAGCCTGAGTTTGATCGAAACTCTCGTTTCCTCGGTTTGAAGCTCCATTCTGGATGCTGATTGGTCAGATGTAGACTGTCAATCATTAGCTCTGTCTTCAGGAGGTGACATCCTTTCTCATCTCACTGATTGGTGTCTGTGCTTTCGGTTGAATTGTCTGGAGTCAAGCAGGACGCTCTGCAGCGACATACAATCATGGCGTGTTATTAGTATAATGAGGCTCGGTGCACAGTGTGTGTTCTGATGAACAGAGAGGGGGCTTATTTCACTCTTAACAAAAAGCAGCTAGACACTGTGGGACTCTTGGCTGTCACAGACAAAAGAGCAATCGTGTAAGAATCAAGGTGAAATCTTTGGTCTCGGCTCTAAATCGGTGCTGCTCCGTCGCTGTGAGACCGGTTCAGGGACTTGTCATGGTCCTCAGACCAACACAGACAGTGTCAGATATTCAGGTTGCTCATTACGACTGTTGCAACTTGTTTGTTATGTTTAAATGTCACATGTTTTGTTGTAAAATAAAAGACCGTAACAGTAAATGCTAATGAAACATGCTATTAGATGCTAACAAGTACTGACTTCAAGCTCCCTCTGTAAAGTTAACATCCAGAGTTGTTGTCTTTCTCCGAGCCACAACCATATTCTCCTCCTTCTTTTTGTGGGGGATTTCTCTGGAAACATGAGGCGCCGTTCTAGTTTACGTGTTGTTGTTGTACAATCACGTGCTATTGTGCAATCACAGATTCTTGACCCACGTCGTCGGAAGCTGTGATTCAGCTTCTTTTCATTGTACAACCTGCAAACAGCCTGTGGTGGCCCAAGGTTTATTACATACATGTCACACAGTGTCACCAGCTGCGAACTGATAAGATTGTTAAAGTTGTACAGTTTGTAGAAGCCTTAAGACTCGTCCAAATGATTTATGTTAATATATGTATTCATGGGCCCTTTGGATGCTGCACATTGGTGCAGTCGTGACCATTTTCTCCTCAAAGTAAGCAAGTCCCTGGTTTGAGCTGGAATGGCGACGCTTTTCGACGTGGACTTTGCTCGTTGTGTGCTTTTATTTTTCTTCCTCTGATATCCTGGTTTCATCTGTCAGTCCAAAAAAACATTCACGTGAGGTTCGTTTGTGACTGTAAATGTCCTGCAGGTACGAATACGACTGTGACTGAGTGTCCCTCTGTGTTTGTCCTGAGATGCACTGCTCACTTGCTCCACTGGAATCAGCTCCCACATCCCCACAGCGCCAGCTGAATAACACTGTTCACAAGACGAATGAATGGATAGAGCTCATAGTGCCCTCAAGATATAACTGCAACAGCTATAAACCAGTTTCCTGCAGCGTGAAGGAAATATCATTCAGTGACATTCAAAGGTGAAACTGGAATTCATCCAGAAACACAAAGAGATGACGACAAGCTTCCCGAGCAAACTGTTCCTTGACTTCAGCGTGAAGCTTAAAAGTCCAAAGTACCCAGGAATAGAAAGTGCCTGATCTAAACCATCAGTCTCATGGAGATGTGTTACCCCAGAAAAAAATATATGAAATGATCACAGAGTTTATGTGACTGGTGTTTCTTTACTCATTTTACTTGACTCACTGAGTTCCGGCCAACGTCCCTGCCTGACGTCTGCTCTTTCGTGACCAACGCGAAAGTTGCGCTGAACAAAGAATTAAAAAAAAACAACCGGTGCAAAGCTGAATACGCTAACAACAGCTGAGTCATACAGCTGACATATTAAAATATTGAGTGCGTGTAGTAAATCACTGACCAATCAGCAGATGGCTCCACAAAATAAGACCCGTTCTGTTGTCCTGAGTACATCAGAAAATCCCAAGTTCTTGCGGTGGAAAACCCGAACCGTAACGGACTATACTGGTCCAGTCCAGTCTTTTTGTGTGGAGGAAATGGGGCTATAGAGGCTGTTTAAGGAGTGTGTGGCATTGATGCATGAGCTGTAAGGAGGTGGTTTGCAGGAACGCCTGAGCCTTGGTGTAGCGCCGGATGGATGTCGCATGGAGTTTAAATTAGACTGAAAAGCACCTGTGTGTGTGTGTGTGTGTGTGTGTGTGTGTGTGTGTGTGTGTGTGTGTGTGTGTGTGTGTGTGTGTGTGTGTGTGTGTGTGTGTGTGTGTGGCGCACAACAAGCTTTAACACTGTCACACTTTAATCATGTGTAGCATAAATTCTTTAGCATGTTTCTCTGTGCAGTTTTTTTTACTGCTCTGCATCTGGACCTCAGTTCCTCTGAGTAACGCTACGATCCGTCCATCATGAACCCAGTGGACAGTGAGACCTTCTGTCCCCGGAGCCCTCGCTAGTCAGGGGCCTGCTTGGTTAGCGCCACATTTTACAGCATAATTCAAGTGAAAGAAATCGGTTATCAATGTTCATGTTCTTGCTTTGGCTTCTCATGGTTCCAATCTATCGACTCGAAGTCAGTGAATGTAGCGCCCAGAAGTCGTATTAGTTGGTTTTTTTCAACTTTATTTATATAGCACCAAATAGAACACAGTCATTCCTAGGTGCTTTTAACAGAGAAAACATGTCCACATGAGCAAGCAGGTTTGTTTGCGACTGTGGAAAGGAACAACTCCCTCTAGCAGGAAGAAACCTTTGCAGAAACCAGACTCAGAGGGGGCGCCATTCTGCTGACCAGTTGGGGTGAGGGTGTTGAAAAGGTGCTTGATATGTCTCATTTAACAGCCTTTTAAGACTTGTTCACATGCTCTGTCATACACCATTGAGAGTTGTTGAGGTTCAGCGCCGCACAGGCAGGTTGAGATGTGGGCTCAAGCCAAAAACCATGAAATTGAAAGACAATCTACTTTAAGCTGTTCCCTGTGTTGAAAACATGCTCATGGTTTTCAGGATCAGACATTCAGATTATTTGTGACATATCAGATAAAGGCCAGTAATTGTCTGAAGGATTTAATTCTATGTTGTGTTTTCTTTGTTTGGTCATGTCTCGTAAAGAGTTAACTCTGTTCACTTTTCTTTTGAGGCTATTGAGACTGATCGTTGCCTGGTTCATCTGTTCCATGGGTGTGCTCCATGGAAGACTCATTGGTTCTACTAAGGTCCCGTTCACACAACAATGCCTCAAGTAACGACACATCATTTTCGTTTCAGAAAATGCTTGTGTTAATACAGCTACGTTTTGAAAATTTACATTTACATTAACATTTTTTTAACATGTTGTAGTGAACCTGCCAGGCCATGAGCTGGCGCTGTTGATTGTTTTTCGATTGAAATAAACAGTGGGAGTACATGGACATTCGTGTGGACAGACGATGATGACATTGGATTGTTATTATGGTGACTGTCAACTATAAATCAAACCAAGTTCCAGGAGAATATGGACTGGCAGTCATGACACTGTGGAGGAAACATTGTTCTTATTGTGCATCTCGTTGAGTTGTGTTGCCGTTGTCAAAAAGTTGTGTTTTCAGTGGCTCCAAGCACTGTTGAAACGGACCTTCAAAACACTATGAAAGTCTTTGTGTTTTCACTTGAAAAGGTGTCAACGGGGCCTGGATCAGCAGTTTTTCCACAGTGAAACCAGACATGGATAAAGAGAGAAGGCCCACCAAGCTTCTCCATGTGTCCTCTGTCACTGCTCTACTTTTCAACTCTCCTCCATGCACTTTGTCCTCCTGTTCATGGGCAATAACTCACCGCAGTTCTAAATATATGAATCAAAGTTTATAAATGAACGTCCAGCAGGCTTGCCTGAAACAGTTTGGGGAGCCGTTTGTCTTCTGAGCTCAAGATGGAATTACGTAAGTAAATCTGGGAGCAATCCATTGCCGGCCGACCTTGTTAGTTGCTCCTGAGGTTGCAGCTCATTGGTGGGAACGGGAGAAGAGGCAAGTGTTGTAGAATCTGGACAGCTCGGGGCCCCAAAGCAGGGTGTATTTCAGGGGCCCAATTCACCATGAATGGACCAATAACAAGAAGATAAACCAAACGTGAATGCACTTGTAAACATGCAGTCATTTTTAATCCCTATTGATTTGCCCCATGAACACAAACAACGAGACACGTTGACGTCACTGACTGTATTTACAATTTTTTTCTTTTCTTTTCTTTTAATTGTTTGTGTGTGAAGTCTGCTCACTGTTGAGATTGTAAATGGACAAGAATGCTTTTTGATGACCAGGTCACTCTGAAAGGAAAGTGCTGCTTAAGTATCTAATATCCTAAGACACAATATCTAACGGAAGAACTAGAAAAGAATATAGTACATAACAATGAAAAAATCCCTTCGGTCCGGAAAATATTTTTTTTTATTTTCTGTGCTTAAAAAACAACGGATACACTTGAGTGCTGACCAATTCGCTCCTTGCTTAAACCAACTACTAATACGAGTACTTATTAAGTGTTATAAAGCCTCATTTATACTCCATATGTAAACAACATGCAATGTCTATGTATTGCTGTGAATCACCTTTACACAGCGTAGCATCTATCGACATCTATCTACATTGTAGCGTCTATCTACAGCGTAGCGTCTATCTACAGCGTAGCGTCTATCTACAGCGTAGCGTCTATCTACAGCGTAGCATCTATCTACATCGTAGCGTCTATCTACAGCGTAGCATCTATCTACATCGTAGCGTCTATCTACAGCGTAGCATCTATCTACATCGTAGCGTCTATCTACAGCGTAGCGTCTATCTACATTGTAGCGTCTATCTACAGCGTAGCATCTATCTACAGCGTAGCATCTATCTAAAGCGTAGCGTCTATCTACATCGTAGCGTCTATCTACAGCGTAGCATCTATCTACATCATAGCGTCTATCTACAGCGTAGCTTCTATCTACAGCGTAGCATCTATCTACAGCGTAGCATCTATCTACATCGTAGCGTCTATCTACAGCGTAGCATCTATCTACATCGTAGCATCTATCTACATCGTAGCATCTATCTAAAGCGGAGCATCTATCTACAGCGTAGCGTCTATCTACAGCGTAGCGTCTATCTACATCGTAGCATCTATCTAAAGCGTAGCGTCTATCTACAGCGTAGCGTCTATCTGCAGCGTAGCGTCTATCTACAGCAAAGCGTCTATCTACATCGTAGCGTCTATCTACAGCGTAGCGTCTATCTACATCGTAGCATCTATCTACAGCGTAGCGTCTATCTACAGCGTAGCGTCTATCTACACCATAGCGTCTATCTACAGCGTAGCATCTATCTACATCGTAGCGTCTATCTACAGCGTAGCATCTATCTACAGCGTAGCCTCTATCTACATCGTAGCATCTATCTACATCGTAGCGTCTATCTACATCGTAGCATCTATCTAAAGCGTAGCGTCTATCTACAGCGTAGCGTCTATCTACAGCAAAGCGTCTATCTACATCGTAGCGTCTATCTACATCGTAGCATCTATCTAAAGCATAGCGTCTATCTACAGCGTAGCGTCTATCTACAGCAAAGCGTCTATCTACATCGTAGCGTCTATCTACATCGTAGCGTCTATCTACATCGTAGCGTCTATCTACAGCGTAGCGTCTATCTACAGCGTAGCATCTATCTACAGCGTAGCCTCTATCTACACCATAGCGTCTATCTACAAAGCGTCTATCTACAGAGTAGCGTCTATCTACATGTTCCACATTGGGAGCAGTTTTCAAAAAGTAGCACTGTCAGTGGCTCTGGGCACCGTTGACACAAAACACAATAAAAAACATAAAGGGGGCAAAAGACAAACTTTTGTTCTTTATCTAGAGAACTCTTGACAAATTCTCCCAGAAATTCATGGCTTCTCTAGTTTTTTCCCCAGTTTGCTGTGAGGGAGGCTCTAGAAGTCTTTGGCCTCCAGAACCATCCCTGGTTGACCTCTGGTGGTCCAGATCAGAGTCCAGGTCAGAGTTCATGAAAGCTGAGAAGTTTGATTAACCTTGAAGACAAGACAAGCTCCTGATCAGGTTTGTACAAGGAGAATGAAACACCCGAGAAAATAAAACAAATCACAAACACAATAAATCCAAAGTGCTGCAAGCTTCAAGTCATTTCTGGAACAATCCAGTGATTGGTATGTTCTTTTCAATTTTTTTGAAAGGCAACACATGAATATTGTTGTATAGGTAATTACCCTGTATTGCTGTGTAAACAACTCTATGATGAGTGACATATACAATCAGCTGAGTGGGGGCTGATTTTACACCCCAAAATAATGACAACTTTGTAGTGGAAAATACAAAGGTAAGCAAAAACAGACAGGTCCAGTAATGTAGGTCTTCACAGGGTTACAGAGTTTAATGAAAAAACTCATCAAAGCGGACTGTTCATTTATGGAGAATTTAGATGTTGTTGACTTTGAGAATATTTTACAGTCCAGCAGTGGCTCAGATCAACATCTCAGTTCTGGAGTGGTTTTAAAGCATTAAAATGTAAAAAGGAAAATTAAAGCCTTTATTGTCGGCGGCTCTCCAGCTTCTGTTGGACGAATACATTCAAATTCTTTTCTTTGAAAAAATGAGGGACTGTAGGCTATAGACTATAATTGACATTTGTCTCGTACATCTCTGCAGGTTTTGTGACGTTTGTTTTTTATGTTTTACAAGTTACGAAATTATTAAAATAGAGCATCTTTTGAAAGTATAGAACAAAGAAGGCATCCATGAAAGCAGCATGATAATGATGAGGATGGGCTGCTGTGTCTAACCAAATTGCCTTAAAGGGCAAAAAACTGCTTTAAAAAAACCACAATTTATTGATCAAACTGCTGATTTGGCTGTACATGCTCAAAATGACTAAAATAGCAAACCACGAAAAAAGATTAAAGGAAAATAAACATTCAACTAGTTCTGTCAAGCGTCTATAATTTTCTATCAGATTAATCACAGAGCTGCTCTGGATTATTTTGATTGATCATGATTAAATATTCATATTTAATGTATATTAATCGTGTTTCATTTTGCATGAGCAAACAGACTGAGAAAAGAAGGGAATATATACATTTAATATTTTTTAATGAACTCAAAACTTGTCTTATAGCCACATTAATGTTCCTGTAACTCGTATCTCAGCAGCGGTGGAGACAAACAAAGTTGTTGACATTGTCCAGAGGAGAGCAGAGTGCTTCTCAACATGCTGCAGCTGAGAACAGTCAGCAGAATCTCCTGTTTGCTCAACGCTGCCATATTGAGTTGGTTCTTGGTTCGATCCACCAGACCAATGGCCCGATGCGCCTGACGGCAAGTCTACTGGGACAAACTGCCACAGATGTGTTTCCAGAGACATTCTGCACTGCAGATGGGTTCACTATGTACAATTTTTGAAGAACGTTAATAAAGATGGCGGGTTAGTCTGTGTTAACGTGTAATTTAGAATCCCTAATTAAAAAAAGGAAAACTGCTAAAACCTGCTAAAATGGAAAAAAAAAAACCCTCAACAAAACAGAAGTCAAATATAAAAATGTAACAGAGAAAAGTGGCCCATGTAATTTACACAAACTGACATATTTCAGGTGTTTATTTCTTTTAATGTTGATGATTATAACTGACAACTAATGATAACCTTCAATTGAGTATCTCAGAAAATTCTATTATTTATTATCTAATAAATTATGTATAATGTTGAATGAAGAATGAAAGAAGACGCTTCGTTTCTGTGCTTTTGTTTTAGAAAAGTTCCACATTTACACAGCAATGTTTTGAAAACAATGCCTGTTTACACAGAAACAGGAGAAACGCTGAAAACGATGTTGTTTTTATGCAGCGCTACCTACCAGAGTGGAAAGAGTAGTAGAATATTCTAATCAAGTAAAAGTACAATTACTTTAAGACAATTTGATTCAAATACAAGTCAAATTACCAGTCTAAAAATGTATTCAATTAAAAGTTAAAAGCAGCTCACATATTTCATATGAGTACAAAGTAGTACAAGACTTGTACTACATGTACAAATACACCAAAAACTACTCAGTTAACTCAAGTCAATGTAATTCATTACTTTCCAGCTCTGAGCACCTCGTGTGGCTTTTGTTGGATGGAACTGCACCATCATGCACAGAAAGGTATTTACTACAACCATGGTATGAATGAGCAGTTTTCTGCTGGAACACTTTTGAAAAGTTGCATTTTTATCTCTGGTTCCATGGAGTAAGAGTGGAACAATTTTGAAAAAGTTGTATTTTCTTCCATTTCCCTTTGCAGAAAATAGACGGAGCATTTTCAAGGTTTCACTTTGGGAGCCGTTTTCAAAAAGTTGTGTTTTCAGTGGCTCTTCTTTATGTCTCATAGACTCTAGAGTCCATTCATTTCACCAAGTGATTACTTTTCTATTGCTTTAGGTCAAAGAGATTTACGGCCGTGAAGGAAAACATCCAGTTGAGAAGAATCGAACGTTAAAATAAAGATAAAACCTTCAGATTTATTCAATTCCATAAAAATCAGGGTCCTGACGTAATGCTTCCATCAGAGCAAAGTGTTTTGAAGTGGAGTGGAGGTGACATGAGAGAGACGATGAAGATTCACTCACAGTCTTCACCAACGCTCATCCTAGATTTGAATATGTCCACCGAACGCTTGTCTTTTATTTGAAATGCGCGGAAACAGACACGAGGCTTAATGCATTCCGACTGGTGACACTTTATTTTGGCTGCGTGTGACGAGCCGTTATATTCAAAGACACACTTTATATTCATAAGTCCCCCCCCCCCCCCCCCACCCACCCTAACAACCAGCCCGCAGGAGGGGAGCTGATGGTTTATTCAATCACCCTCACAGGCCGTCTGCCATGTTATGACAACCTATTAAACACTAAATGAAATGCGTTGTTTGCCCTCGAGGACGCTGCTGGGTTTTGGGTTTTTTTCCACTCCCCTTTTTGGCCGTTGCATTCTGAAAAGTCCTCTTTGTTCACCTTCTCGTCCCGCTTGACGTGGAGAGCGCCGAAGGGGCCGCCGCCGCCGCCGCCATTTCAAGCAGAGATAAATGGCCCGTCAGCCGGGATATGGGCAGTGTGACTTGGACAGGCCGGCGCGCCGCGGCGTGGACGTGTGTGAAGGACGAGCTGATTGGCTGTCAGAATAAGGAAAGTGTCAGCCACTGTAACTGAATGTGTGTTGATGCTGTCAGCGCTGCTGCTTTGCTTTAACAGGGCTGCACACACACACACACACACACACACACACACACACACACACACACACACACACACACACACACACACACACACACACACACACACACACACACACACACTCAGCTGGAAAAGTGACTTCAATCCCTCACAAGACGATTACACAGGCCAGGCAGCCCAGAATCCAGTCAAATCACTAGAACTAACAAGACACGTCACAACGCTGCATAATATGGATTTTTAGGGAAACATCGCCTGCTTCCAGCACAGATCGGCCACAACATTATAACCACCTGCGATTCTCAATGTGTAGAATGTAGATCTGGTTAAAACTAAAAAACAATCTTCATCAAAGCTAAATTACTCAAACATGATCACTTTAAAGGAATAAAACTTTCTTGATCCCCTGGTGGAAATTCCTTTATCTGCATTTCACTCATCCTTGCCCTCGTTGGACGCCCACAGTACGTCCCGTGAACTTCCAAGCCAAATGTCTAACCTCTAACCCAGAGGCAGACCTGGCTGGTTATCCGGCCTCTGGCAACTTGTCCGGAACCATGTTGAGTTGGATTAAAGTGTGAACAAAGATGAATGAATAGAGATTTCTGGAACGGATTTATAGTCAGATGAAAAGTTTGGACACCCCTGATCATTTCCATTGTTTTAATTTATTGTGTTTGTATCGGCATCTTCATTTTGATTCATCAAATTTCTGATGGACACAGAAATTTAATAGCAGTGAAAAAGTTTTATTGGATTAATTGAATGTCCACAATATGCTTGAAAACTGAGCTGCAGCGCCCCCTAGGATAGCAAAAGCACCCCCCATAGCACCACCATAGCAATGTGATTTTGTTTAAAGTGGTTTATTTAGATTCTCTCTATGCAGTGTTTATTAATATAATTAGATCCATTGAAGAGAACAGTTTTCTCCCAGTGGAGGCTCTGGCAGCAGGAGGCAGTGTCTTTGTGTTCGGGTTAGTGTGTTAAACACTGTTAATTTACTTCGTCTCAATCAGAGACAATCTGCTGTTAAAGTTTACATTCTGTGGCGAGTTTAACTCACTCTTTATCACTTTGGATCAATATCTTGATTATTGTGTCGCATAATATTGTTTTAAATAGTGGAGCTTTTATTGTATGTGTGTGACCGTTAGGTGGGCGGGCGGTGTGATTATTGTTGGTGTCACAGTAGGAAATAAAGCTAAACTCCCCAGCACCGTCACTGTGAGATCAACTCCCACAGACCACCAGCAAAAAAGGAAATCTGGCGCTGCCACTGCTCTATTGGGTGTCTGGGTTCTAGATGAAGGTATATTGGACCATAATTCCAAACACAACATCTCCAGTTCAGGTGTGTTTGATGGTTTCAGGGCCGACAGACTGCTTCAAGTCACATTTCCACAGAGACGCTTCGTCACGGACGCCGTGTGTCTTCAGTTTTGTGATCTTCTTCATCTCTCGACGACTCAGCCTCGTATTAATCCCTGACTTTCGGCTGTGCCGAGGGACCGGTCCCGGGAGGACGTTTGCTGTCACCGCCTGTGGACGGAGCACTGGCCTCATGTCCACTGTTGGACACCCCCCCCCCCCCCCCCCCCCCCCCCGCCTCTCACCTCCACTCCCGTTTGGCTGCTTGCTCTGACACCGACATCCATCACCTCTGGAAGCAGGTCGACATCCATCAGCTGCGTTGTCTCACCGGTGACACGGCGGCCCGCCCCCTCCCCCCGGTGTCGTTCAGGGTGGGGGGGTGGCGCTGACATATTGACCTGGCGAGCAAACACGTAAAGAGGACCAGGGGAGTGTCTTTCATTACACATTCTGCTGCAGTTTAACATTCAAACTGGACGGGAGAAAGTGTGGAAAGTTTTGAAAGGGCAAAATGAGGACAAAGTGCAAACTCCTGGGAATGTCTGGGATGTGTGACGTACTTGTAAAGGACCTCGTTACAACGTGATGAAGCACATGCCTTTTAAAATGAATCAGTTCAATCTTTTTAAAGGATAAAGCAACTTCTTGACGTGAGGAAAGTGACCAGGTCCATCCTCTCAGCGCCGTTGGTGAAACACCGGAAACAAACAGCAGCCGCGCCGTGAGCAGCATTAGCAATCCACTGGCTACAACATCTGGGCTTCAAAATGATAACCGGGGGACGGAGGAACGTTTGTGTCGGGCGTGGGCGGCGCTGCACACACCCTTCAGCTGCTCATCACCGCCGCAGCGCAACACGGCGGGTTTGTGTTCACGCTTTGCTTCACCACTTTTCTTTTTCAATCTGTTTAAGCCTCTTTGAAGTGAAGTTGGAAGTTTGTGATCACGTTTACTGAATACTGTTTATGTTGTAGATACTCTTCAGTTTGAACCTGCATAGATTACCTTTGTTCTGTTAAACATTGTTCTTTCTGAAACATTACTGAAAATAAGCAGCTTTTATTTCAATGAAAATGCAACAAATTGAGTACTTTTCTCAATTTGTTTATTTTACAATTGATCAATAAACATTTTCATTCTATCACACTGTGATATTCTAGTTGACTACTTTAAGTTCAAAGTGAATCCTTTTTAAAACATAATCAGTTAATCACATAATCAGTGATCATTTATGATAATCAGATCATTTCCCGGCCGGGTTGTCATGAAGGAGTGATTGTGAAGCCAGACCGGACGAGTTGCTTTAAATCACTCCGCTGATCAGTGGCCACTTCCAGACTGAAGGAATCAACCATGTCAATGGTGCTCTGAAGGTTTATGTTACAGTAATTCAGGTTTTATTGTGTGAACCTGGATCAGGCCGTCGTTCTGTGTTATGAAGGTCATTATCAGCAGAGATACGCCTTCAGAACCAGACCCGTGTGAGTTCACAGGCTGTCACCACAGTTAAATACAACTCTAAAAAAAATTCTGTATTCGTTACTTGTTTTTCCAAAAGGTATTTTTTTATGTTTGATTTCAGCTCAGTGGATTCCCTCCATGGAAATATCTCCATGCGTTCACATGATCATCTTTTTGGTTTGCTCTGTCACCTCTTCTATCATCTCACTGCTCCTGATCTGTACGTTTTCATTTTGTGTGAAAGCTAAGCTAATGAGTGGCTCATCAGTTCACAACACTGAAATCTAAGAAAGGGTCCACAGACGGGATGTTTTCAAGTGAAAACACAAAACTTTCTAACTGTGTTTTGGAAAACGGTTCCTAAAGTTGAACTTTCACCCCAAATTTTTTTAGTTTTTTTAAAATTTTCAAATTATACAGAAAAATGTAGTTAAATAATGTTGAAGTAACACAAGCTGTGTCGTTTATTTAGAGCATGGCATTAGCCTGTTCCTTTCCTCAAGTCATTTCAGTGGCGTTCAGGTCGTCTTGAGAGCAAAATGACTTCACTTTGAAACTACAGCTGTGCTTCAATTCAAAAGACTGTGTAGAAACCCTGCTGGCTTCTTGTCGTTCTGCTTCATCGTTCCTGCAGCATCGTTTGAATATGAATATGAAAACAATGCAACAGTCTGTACGGTGCTAATACATCAAACTGACTATGTTCTCCATTTCCTTTAATTCTTTTGTCATCTGTCATTTTGCACGAGGCTAAACGTGTGAAGGACGAGTCCGGCGATTAAATGAAAGACTCATAGTTAACAGGAAAAGATGTCTGCTCATAATTCAGCACATTAGGATTATAACAAATGATAGCACTTTCATTTTAAAGGTGCAAAACAGACGCCCTTGGCTGACATTGCTTCGCTGGAAGCTCCATATTTTAGGAACTGCAGACAAGCCTCTCTCCCTCTGCTCCGGAACGAGTTTTCGATGTTAAATCAGAGGGAGAAATTAATAACAGGGTACCTGAGCTCCCTGTCTGCTACCTGCTGGATGTAAAAAACAACAAAAAAAACCCCTCTTTTATTTAGGTCAGAGCGTCCCCTCTGGTAACAGAGGATCTTCTGGCTGCTGTTTCTGGAACAGATTGTGTGGGGATTTCAATGCAATGCCTCTGATGCAACAGAGATTAGGCAATTAACCTCCATGTCAGTGTAATTATTAAGACACTTTAGCAAAAAATGAATTAATTTCCCAAAAGGTGCCAGAAGAAAAGGATGTACTGCCGCTCGGCCACAGAGAAACAGAGCAACACTGTGCCAGTGGGTAATTAGAAGGAAGTAAAGAGTGAAAGATAAAGAGGAGGATTTGCCTTTCCAACACACTGAGAGATGAACGGACTCGGTGTTAAGACGGAATGTAAAGGATCACTGCCATTGTTGGCAAAGGTTGTGCAAGAGGCGAAACTCCCTGTGGCTTCACTTCTGGAACTCTCGGACGTCTTAAACATGAATACATGTCACAAGCTGGATGGATTATATTCATGTTTCATGTTATTACAAAGATATCTAAGTTAACTAAATGAGTGATTCTTTATCAGTGTTAATTTCATTGACTAAAACTACGACACAAAATATTAGTCAACGAACCTTTTTCGCAGTCGAAAACTTGATAAAAACAAAATAAAAAGTTCGACATGAAGATCAAGATCGTGACAAAGTATAACTGACAATTTCGCCAGCAAATTAAAACAAGCCGAACATGTTAGGGCGGGACAAATAGTGAACACAGCCAATCAGAGCGGATCTTCTTGAGGAGTTGGTCGATGTGGAGGCAGCAGAGTCGTTCTAAACTTTACACGGTTGGCAGGTCATTTTCTCAACGGGTAATTTGTTGACATTAAATCTACTTGTGTTGAGTTGCAGCTTTGCTTGTTAGCATGTCGGCGCGAATGCAACGACATGCTAACAGCAGCGCAGGACTCCAACTGCAAAAACATCTGGCTGCACTTGACTTTTGACAACAAGAGCTACGTCACAAGCTGGTTGGTTATTAATCTTATGTCGTATTATTGCAAAGAAATTTAAGTGAGATAAATTAGTGATTCTCCCCTTGAAGAAATTGTGACATAAATCTGTGCTGGACCCTGAAGGGCTTCACTCACTAAAGTGACTTCTCTTTGTTTTAAGGCTTTACTCTCATGTTCATGGTGTTCTGTTGAACCTGCTTCACGATATTGTTAAAGTTTTGGCAAATGAGAGATTGAAGAGCATTTGTGACTCAATCTCATGAATACTTGAAAGTTTATTATGAAGAAAAGTGGATTATTTGGTATATTTCTCCATGCTGGAAGGTCTTCCAGCCCCCGCTGTAACAACACGGCCTCATATACGTCATCATAATGTTCTAATAACCCTTTTCCACATTTAGGACCTCATTTGCCAAGATCCTGCATAAATGGTGCCGAATTCAATGTCTGTGGATTCGCTGTATAGCTTCTATTCGAAGGCCAGAGTTTTGGCAAGTAAATACAACAGGCCTTCGTATCAAAATGAAACTAGAATCTGAAAGGGCGTGGCGCTCTACTGAATATCTCATGGTTCACCGTGAAACAGGAAGTGAAGTGTAACTCTGCTTTACGTCTGCAATGAGCCGATAACTTTACATGTTTGACCAAAGACCTTCCCTGATCAAAAATATATTCCCATCATTCACAGACATAGCGCCACCTGCTGGCATCAAGAAAAATCATGTTTTCTATTTTTTTTTTGTGTTCTAAACTATTTGACCGTATGAACCTTTAATGTGCTGTGAGTGTCAAATATGTTGATGACGACTCACTGTGGAAATTGTGGCTTTAATTTGAAGGGCATGTGCGTGCACAGGTCCTGCAGTGTGCTGTATGCATTTAACATTTTTGACAATTAGGCCTTAATCATGATCAGTTCAAGAAGAATCCCTTTGGGGACAGTTCTTCACATAACTGACCCATCGGCAGCAGCCATGCAGCTCCGGGGGGGTTGAGGTTATGCTCAGGGACACACAGTGCATGTTTTTGGACTGTGGGAGGAAACTAGAGTTCTCGTCTGGTTTGTAGCGTAATTTCTGTGGATCCACCTGAATGTGGAGCTGTGATAGTTTGGTCAAGTGTTTTGATGACGTGTGTTCTTGTCGCTAATTTGACTGAATTAATCCCATCAGGTTTTTTCTAAACAGATGTGCGCCAGGCTGCCCTCCACACTCACCCTTCATTCTGCATACTTCAATGTAAAAAAAAGCTGATCCTCCCTTCTTTCAAACACGCAGTGGTTGTAAAGGTCGTATTGACATTTTTACGCATCGCTGCTCATTCCAGGAAAGCACAAGTTTCTGGTGGCAAAAAAACCCCGAAATATTAAAACCACTGAAATAAAATCACTTTCACCTCTTCTGTCCTCATAAATTCAGCAGTGGAGATCCTCTCTGTTGAAGCGGCTCCAGCATAATTAAAGTTCACATCATAAAATAAGTGGAATGGCCTGACAGCTTTCAGAGAGTCTGTGGTGGCGTTAAATATGAACATCCCACACTTCCCCCGCCGCCTCGCCGCCGCCACCTCTGACGGACAGGCCCTATCATGTGGGAAGACGGAGGAATCGCCGCCCACGTCGTCACCGCTTCACTGATTGATATTCACCTCCGGCCGCTGCGCCGGCGCGTTAATTACATCTGAGGGCAGCGAGGATTAATGAAATCAGTGTCATCATGGCGACGCGCCGGGGTCAGGGGTCAGAGGGAAACCAGAGGGAGCCGTGTTAGCGCGTGGGCAG
This sequence comes from Blennius ocellaris, assembly GCF_963422515.1. NCBI lineage: Eukaryota > Metazoa > Chordata > Actinopteri > Blenniiformes > Blenniidae > Blennius > Blennius ocellaris. The sequence continues at coordinate 2,255,830 of NC_137660.1, read as the reverse complement.
AGCGCGAGGACGGCGTCACCGTGGGATTCAATGGTATTTTAATTAGTATGCTAATGCGTGACAATGTGAATGTTTCCAGTTTGTTCTGGTTCCATTAGTAATTCGGAAGACGTGGGCGGCGCTTTAAGTGAGAGCAGATCTACACATGTTCAGTCATCACCTCTCTGTTTTCTGAACTTTGACTCAATAAACCAGAGAAGAAAACTTCCGCTGGCACGAGCACGAAAGAGACAAAATATTAGAGATGATAGTTATGGGTGTTTGAAGGGAGCTGGAGACTGGCTGCATTGTGCTCGACCTTGCATGGCGTCAACAAAGAGTGTATTGAAATGCTGCTGCGATTTTATGTTGTTTAGTTTTAGTTTTCCTGTCGGTGATCTCTCCTCCTCCCTGATGACATCCAGTGAATGGAGGGTGCTACAGACTACTCAAACTTGGAGACGTCCTCAGTCATTCAACTGAGGGCAGGGCGGACCACCCAGACTCATCAAACGCAGGTGACAGGTGAAGAAAGCATGAGCGATTCATCCATATGAGTGGCTCACGACTGCAATCCGATTCTCATCATTCACTTGAATGAGCCGTTCAGACGACTGACTCGTTCACAACCGTCACGTCTCCACAAAGTCCACAGGACAGGTTCCCTTTCAAAAGCTCAGCACATCAATGATTTTCTTTTCAATTAAGTTTACAGCTCATTGAAATCAAATATCTTTTCTCTGCAGATTGACAGCTTGTTTAAACAACATTATCCATACTAGTCAGTCTTGTTCTGCAGGTTTCTTCCTGACTTTTTCCTTTCCACCATTTCCTCTACTTGCTTGTGTGGAATTGTGTGTAACACATTAAAATGACTCTTATATTTGGCACTATGGAAATAAATTGGACTGAATTCAAATTAATGGTCAAGAATGGCTGAAACAAAGAACTTACAATGATTGTTAAGATTTAACAGTTGTGTTGTAAATTGCAGTTGTTATGTATCCAGTAGATCTAACTTTTCTACATTTTGCGCTAGTGCAGGGTGGGCAATCCTGGTCCTCGCGGGCCGCAGCCCTGCACGTTTTAGACGTCTCCTCGTCTCCTTGTCAAGCTTTCTGCAGAGCCTCATCATGATAACAGGTGTGTTTGAGCAGGAAACATCTAAAACGTGCAGCACTGCAGCCCTCGAGGACCAGGATTGCCCACCCCTGCACTAGCGCCTATGTTGTAGTCATTTTGAAGGTTATACACGTTTGCTGCAATAGACACATTCCTTGGACTGAAAGACGTTTTGGGTACAGACTCCTCCTCAGCTCTTAGACTTGTAATGCTGCCTCTGCTAGAGGCTTTCTCTCTCTGTCTGGGCTTTTCCTGGACGCCTCTGCTGCTTGGTGACGCTCCGTCTCCAGTCTCTGTCCTCTGGTGAATCTCTTCCAGCTTCTTGGACGTGCTTTGCTCATGATCGTCTCCAGGCTGCAGCGCTTTGCTGCCTGCAGTTTAGATAGATAGATAGATAGATAGATAGATAGATAGATAGATGATAGATAGATAGATAGATAGATAGATAGATAGATGATAGATAGATAGATAGATAGATAGATAGATAGATAGATAGATAGATAGATGATAGATAGATAGATAGATAGATAGATAGATAGATAGATAGATAGATAGATAGATAGATAGAATTTTATTGTCTGACCCAAAGGGTGTCACACGATATGTCAGTCGTCTTTGACGGCTCATAATTGCTGAACACACATAGAAGGCATTAAGAACAACAAAACTGATAATAAAATAAAGGAGAACTGAAAGGACCGGCTGCAAGTTGCTCAGTGGAATTATGTTTCCTGTGCTGTTGAGGCTGTGACTGCAGATGGAATGGATGATTCTTTCTATATTGCTTTTTGGCCCGTGGGACTTTGTATCTTCTGACTGATAAGAGGAGGTGAAGGAGTGATGAAGGGGATGGGAGGAGGTGAAGGAGTGATGGAGGAGGTGAAGGAGTGATGGAGGGGATGGGAGGAGGTGAAGGAGTGATGGAGGGGATGGAAGGAGGTGAAGGAGTGATGGAGGGTGTTGGGATTTATGGTTGGTTATTTGCATTAAAATTACTGTAAGTAATAGATTACTGAAAGTAATAGATTACTGGAAGTAATTTATGAAAAATGTAAACTATTAATGGAAGTAAAATGTCATTCACTCATTTACAACTCCTAGTGAGTAATTATTCAAATGTTAATAAATTATCAAAGATAATCGGGGCACCACCAGCTAAACAGGAAATAGCTAATACCAAAATATCAGTCTGGCTTGTAAAAAGGTTATTTAAGTTAGATAATATTCCTGTGCAAAATATAACAATCTTAAATAACAAGGAAGGTGTGAGATTCGAGCACAGACTGTTACAAACCAGTGAATTATCAACAATAAATACACAATAATTACCAGGAATCCATCAATTCAGCTAACAGGTGTTTATTTACACAAATGTATTAATTCAAAAATAATTCGGAAAGGATTTCATAAACCAACACAATCAAGTGACAAATGTCATCTAACATGGAGATCTAACCTACGAAACAGCAACACTATGTACAAAGAAAGAGTGTGTGTGTGTGTGTGTGTGTGTGTGTGTGTGTGTGTGTGTGTGTGTGTGTGTGTGTGTGTGTGTGTCTGAGTGGGGATGTAATGACCACGAGTGTCCACCAGGTGGCGGCGGACCTTGGAGGGTCAGAGTGAGTGGGTGTAATGACCTCGAACGGACACCAGAGGGAGGCAGGCATCTGGTTCGGGGCGGTGACGTAACGACCAATAGGGGCGTGACGGCGGAGCTCGGCGGGAGAGCGCAATGACTCGTTGTGTCCACCATGTGGGCATGAGGAGAAATTGCGATGATCCACGCAGCCACTACAGGCGTTTGATTCGCTGTTTCTGGGGACGCGGTGGTTGCTCGGCGACCAGAAAAACAAGACGGCCGTGGTGGAGTTTAACTGGATGTTGAGACATACAGTCAAACTCTCAACATTAGTCTGTACTTCCTCAGAAGGCTGGCGTCCTTCAACATCTGCAAGAAGCTGCTACAGATCTTCTACCAGTCTGTGGTAGCGAGCGCCCTCCTGTACGCAGTGGTGTGCTGGGGGGGCAGCCTCAAGAAGAAGGATGCTGGGGGGGCAGCCTCAAGAAGAAGGATGCCGCACGCCTGGACAAACTGGTGAGGAAGGCGGGCTCTGTGGTTGGCTCAGAGCTGGACAGCCTGACATCTGTGGCAGAGCGACGGACACTGAACAGACTCCTGTCCATAATAGACAATCCACTGCATCCACTGCACAACACCATCTCTATAATCCACAGCATCCACTGCACAACACCATCTCTATAATCCACAGCATCCACTGCACAACACCATCTCTATAATCCACAGCATCCACTGCACAACACCATCTCTATAATCCACAACATCCACTGCACAACACCATCTCCAGGCAGAGGTGCAGCTCCACTGACAGACTGCTGTCACAGTCCTGCTCCACTGACAGACTGAGGAGATCCTTCCTCCCCCACGTCATCAGACTCTTCAACACCTCTCGGGGGAGGCCTTAGCGGACACAAAGCCCTGGACTTACTTACTGACTTACTACACACACACACACACACACACACACACACACACACACACACAGACACACACCACTTATCTTAATTATTGTTTATTGCTTAATTATTTGCTTAATTATTGTTTATACTGAAGGTATATTCTTCTATCTTACCTATTGCTTTTTTTTAACCCTGCATGCCCCTGTCTTTCCATAGTGCTGCTGCTGGAACTGTGAATTTCTCTTGGAGATTATTAAAGTATTTATCTATCTATCTATCTATTACAGTCAAACTCCGGTGACGATACGGATGCATCGCGGTGGCACAAGTTAGCGGTGGTGGTTCCAAGAGTCACAGACGAGTTTGTTTTGAATCTTGTTTGTTTCAAGCGCACGTGTTCTGGTCGAGTATCCATTTATGATCTGTCAGGTAAACAACAGAGTGTGACAAATGAAGGTAATGTTTGACGAAGCAGCCATTGGAGAGTGGTGGCACATCTAATCAGGGGGCTCAAAATCTTCTCCCAACGTGAGGCTGTAAGAATTAATCAGATTAAGATGGGAAAGGACAGGCCACATCCAGCAGCTAGAACCCAGAGAAAAAACATGTCATGGTGATTCACCCTGGGCCAACTTAGGCTTTTAAATTAAACTTTTATTTTTCCAGATTGAGAGAAAAAAGTCAGTTTAACTTGGGTGAAAATAGAATTATTGATCTGTTAAGGTCTAAAGTAGGGGTGTGAGACACATTTCAGTTCAGGAGGCACATTCAGCCTCGTATCACCTTGAGGGGCCGGAGTGGGAAAAGTGCCATAACCTTTACATTTAAACTTTAGAGGTATTTTTTGTTGGCGCAGAGTAGACATGATGAAACTATCAATATTTTCACAAAACCAAACAATTAATCCTGAAAATTAAAACAGTCTAAACATAAAGCCAATTTTAATGAAAGCAACATATAGTGAAATGTCCAGAAAACCTATGGCTGTTGCATTATGGGTGTTTTTAAAAACTCACCCTGACAGCATGACTTTCAAGCTCCTTTCATAGCAGTGAGGTCCAGCTTTCATGGCAGCATCACTGATATCACAGCTCGGGTGTCAGTGTTGTTTTGTCTGCTGAGCAGCACCGGTCTAAAGCACGTCTTCAAGGCGTCACCTCTATTCATCCAGAAGATGTCTTCAGGGAGGCCAGAATGAAACGATCTTTGTACGTCTTTCCTGGACATTGCATGGACGCCCTGCCAGGAAGTCATATTAACGTCCAAACAAGACCTCTGGGGACTTACCTGCCAAGAAAGAGGTTCAATTCCAAGTGTCATCACAATCTTATTTCTTTTTTTTTCATTGCGTCTCATCATCCAGAGGTCTTGATTGGACGATTATATGACATCCAGGCAGGATGTCCATGCATCCGTCCGTCCATCATTCCATCATTAAACCTCTTAATCCTGTTCAGGGTTGCGGGGCTCTGGAGACTCCTGTCACCTCTGACTGTGGCCTCTGGGCACACCTGGACACACCTGGCCAGGTCACCAGCTCTCAACAGATGTCAGCAATATTACCTAACCCTAAAGTTTGGTGTTTTTGAAAATGATGTCCGTTTCCAAGGAAATGGTAGAAATGCTGAAAACATTGTAGTTAGCATACCAGGCCACAAGTTGGTGCTGTTGGTTGTTTTTGTCATGAAGCCACACACAACAGAGAACAATCCGCTATAAACATTAGCAATGGCAGAACACAGACACTGGTTTGGACAGACGACCACGTGGGATTGTTGTTTCAGTGACTCTCGGGTATAAAGGCTCACTTACCCAAAACTAGGGTTGTGTATCGGGTGTTCATTTACATGACAATGATGCACAGAGCCACTGAAAACTTTTTCTTTTTGGAAACAAAGTTGAACTTTTCAAAAAGGCTTGGGGGGAGGGGGGTGACTGCTGGGGGTAACCCCATTAGTTGACTTTATGGTTTTTAGAATACCTCACACCATATGCTCTAAGAAAAACATCAACTAAGGCAGTCATATATCAGAAATACTTTGATTAAGAGCATGACAGAGCTGTCAACTGATCACCACCTGGTGGTGAGTTGGATGCGCTGGACTGGGAGGAGGCCGGATAGACTCGGCAGGCCCAAACGTGTTATGAGGGTCTGCTGGGAACATCTGGCCGAGCCTTCTGTCCGCGCAGCCTTCAACTCCCACCTCCGGGAGAGCTTCTCACAGATCCCGAGGGAGGTTGGAGACATTGAGTCCGAGTGGACCATGTTCTCAACTTCCATTGTCGAAGCTGCTGCTCGGACTTGTGGCCGCAGGGTCTCTGGCACCTGTCGTGGCGGCAATCCCCGAACCCGGTGGTGGACACCGGAAGTAAGGGATGCCGTCAAGCTGAAGAAGGAGTCCTACCGGGCACTGTTAGCTCATAGGACTCCCGAGGCAATCGACAGGTACCGGCAGGCCAAGCGAGCCGCAGCCCGGGCTGTGGTGGAGGCAAAAACTCGGGTCTGGGAGGAGTTCGGAGAGGCCATGGAGGAGGACTTTCGGTCGGCCTCGAGGAAATTCTGGCAAACCGTCCGGCGCCTCAGGCGGGGGAAGCAGTTCTCCACCAACACTGTTTACAGTGGAAGTGGGGAGCTGTTGACCTCAACTGGGGACATTGTTGGGCGGTGGAAGGAATACTTCGAGGACCTCCTCAATCCCACCACCACGTCTTCCATTGAGGAAGCAGAGGCTGGGTTCTCAGAGGTGGACTCGTCCATTTCCAGAGCTGAAGTCACCGAGGTTGTTGTGAAGCTCCTCGGTGGCAAGGCACCGGGAGTGGATGAGATTCGCCCAGAGTTCCTTAAGTCTCTGGATGTGCAGGGACTGTCGTGGCTGACTCGTCTCTGCAACATCGCGTGGCGGGCGGGGACAGTACCTCTGGACTGGCAGACCGGGGTGGTGGTCCCTCTCTTTAAGAAGGGGGATCGGAGGGTGTGTTCCAACTACAGAGGGATCACACTCCTCAGCCTCCCCGGGAAAGTCTATTCCAGGGTACTGGAGAGGAGGGTCCGGCCGTTAGTCGAACCTCGGATCCAAGAGGAACAATGCGGTTTTCGTCCTGGTCGTGGAACACTGGACCAGCTCTATACCCTCCACCAGGTGCTTGAGGGTTCGTGGGAGTTCGCCCAACCAGTCCACATGTGTTTTGTGGATCTGGAGAAGGCGTTCGACCGCGTCCCCCGAGAGGTCCTGTGGGGGGTGCTCCGGGAGTACGGAGTCCGGGGTCCCTTGTTGAGGGCTGTTCGGTCCTTGTATTCCCGGAGCAGGAGTCTGGTTCGCATTGCCGGCAGTAAGTCGGACCTGTTCCCAGTGCACGTTGGCCTCCGGCAGGGGTGTCCTTTATCACCGGTTCTGTTCATCATATATATGGACAGAATTTCTAGGCACAGCCGGGGGCCGGGGGGGGTCCGGTTTGGGGACCACAGAATCTCATCTCTGCTATTTGCGGATGATGTGGTTCTGTTGGCCCCATCAAGCCTGGATCTCCAGCGTACACTGACACGGTTCGCAGCCGAGTGTGAAGCAGCTGGGATGAGGATCAGCACCTCTAAATCCGAGGCCATGGTTCTCGACCGGAAAAAGGTGGCTTGCCCCCTCCAGGTCGGTGGAGTGCCCTTGTCCCAAGTGGAGGAGTTTAAGTATCTTGGGGTCTTGTTCACGAGTGGGGGAAAGATGGAGCGTGAGATCGACAGGCGGATCGGTGCAGCGTCTGCAGTTATGCGGACGTTGTATCGGTCCGTCGTGGTGAAGAAGGAGCTGAGCCAAAAAGCGAAGCTCTCGATTTACCGGTCGATCTTCGTTCCTACCCTCACCTATGGTCATGAACTATGGGTCATGACCGAAAGAACGAGATCTCGGATACAAGCGGCTGAAATGAGCTTCCTCCGTAGGGTGGCTGGGCGTCACCCTTAGAGATAGGGTGAGGAGCTCAGTCACCCTTAGAGATAGGGTGAGGAGCTCAGTCACCAGGGAGGAGCTCGGAGTAGAGCCGCTGCTCCTCCACATCGAGAAGAGCCAGCTGAGGTGGCTCGGGCATCTATTTCGGATGCCCCCCGGACGCCTCCCGAGGGAGGTGTTTCGGGCATGTCCCTCCGGTAGGAGGCCTCGGGGCAGACCCAGGACACCTGGAGGGACTATGTCTCTCGGCTGGCCTGGGAACGCCTTGGGGTGCCACCGGAGGAGCTGGAGGAAGTGTCTGGGGCGAGGGAAGTCTGGGCAACTCTGCTCGGACTGCTGCCTCCGCGACCCGGCCCCGGATAAAGCGGTAGCCAATGGATGGATGGATGGATAAGAGCATATTGAGTTTCTCTGTGTTAAATAGTTCATTCTAATACATAATGTTCAGATAACATGATTAACAGGGATTCAATCTCCTTAATCTGAGTAGATGGAAATGTGTGGCATGACAAAATTACATTAACAACATGTTTTTTTTGGTTTATTATAATTTTTTATGAATAATAAATAAATAATAATAATTTTTTTCTACTGTAGTGGACATTTTTTTCTAATTTGCAATCTTCTTTTGGTGAAGAGGAGACAAGGCAGATTGCTGTCGCTGCGCTTTGATGGGAGTTAAAAGCAGTGTTTCCATTAGATTTGAGATTTTAGGGTGAAAATTGAATGAAACTGTTAATCCCATAGAAGTGTTCCCATTCCTTAAAAAAATGTGTATCAATTAAAACATTTGCTTTTCCTCTTGGTTATTTTTCATTCAGACGTTTGAATCACCATAAAGGTAGAATTTGGATGTTGGCGATGAGAGAGAAAAGAACGTCTTACAAAGAAAATTGGGACAATACGAGAGAAGGGAAGCAGAAAGAGGGTGATGAAGGTTGTTGGTGATTCATTATTGAGGGTCTGTCCTCTGCCAGGTTGTGAGCACAGATGAGACCCCCTCCTATCATTTGTTTATCCTGCTGATTACAGCTCTGCAATGGCGCCGCTCATTAAACGCCGCCATGCTAATGAGGACGCGCCTGCATTCATCTTAACGAACAATTATTACAGCGGCTCGTTAAGTCTGGGCGAGGATCAGTGTGACATTAAAATTCACAAAGTCCTTTTGAAGCTCACGGCCTGGAACAGAGGAGGAGCCCCACACTGTGGTTCCCACTGAGAAACAAAACAGAACTGAGCTCCACCATTCAAACACACCGCTCCTCTGAATGGAAACGAAAAGGACTTCTTATTCTCCTTTTCAATCAGACGATGTTTCAGTGGGTGCTTGACCTGCTGGAGACAGCAGCAAGGGCCTCTGCCTTTGATAAACCAATTAAAAAAAAAACATTCCGTTAACCAGTTGCCCTCTCAAAGACGTGCTGTCAGGATGTTTTGGTTGGGTCCTTATAAATCATTTGTTTTCACAGCTAAGTGGTTCTTCCAAACAAACGGGTTTTTTCACCATGAAAACATGCCACTGCGACCAATTTCTGCTCAAAGTCAAAATTTTCCCCAAAGAGACGGTTGTTTTTTCAGACGTTGTGTTCCCTCAACCAACACACTCACAAAGACGTCCATACGGTCAAAGGATTCTCATTCAAGCGTCTTTCATCTTGGCCATCTGTCATCAACCCTCTTCCTCCAGCTGAGGCAAACTCACACAAACACACACCTTCGGTCCTGCGGCTCGTGGGACAAAACCAGCCCAACAGACGCTCCTTATCAATGTCTTTGGTGTGGCTCGTTATTATTATTCAATTTCAGCCAATGTTAACTTCATCTAAATACTGTAAATCAATATATTACATTACAACAATCTGGCCATTTTTAGATTGAGAGAGGCCTTTGTGATAAAAAGTGAATAGAGAGAAATTATTATGACTCTTATTAACACACTAGCAATGTTTACAACACTGTGACACCTGTCTACAGGTGAGCTGCAGCAGTGTAGTGGTGATGACTGGGTCTGTCCCAACCCTCCGTCAGTCTGACCATTATGGTTCTTTCACAGCCCTACATTGGTGGTCAATCACTGGGATTGATGACGGCTGCTTCTCGTCCTCCATTATAATACATAAAAAGGTATTTGATCGGTTAATTTTACTCTCCATTCATTACTGCCCGTATTCATGAAGTGTCTCAGGGGCTCATATCTGTTGGGATCTCACAAGACCACAGAACGTTTGTTCATTTCCAGGGAAAGACAATTTGTTTGTCATGACATATGAATTCGGACGCAGGGATGTGATTGACCATCACGCCCAGTGGGGGGGACCTGTTGCCACAGCAGACCCATGCAAATCCTCCCCGCTTTCTGCTCACAAGACGCTTCCCCCATGCACTCAGCCAGTCACTGATTGATTGAAGCTCTCAGGATTTGACACCTTCAAATCCACAAACTTTCAACAAAAAGCCTGCAAAAGCAGTCTTGCCCCGAGTCTTCTCCTGTGAACACCCAGGAGGCGCTGTATTCTAGCAGCTCAACTCACCCAGCGTTAGCATACAGCTAACATCAGAGGCCTTCACTCCTCAACTCCTCTGCTGACCCGAGCACGAGGGTCAGACCTTCCCCTGGTCCAGAGACCAGCACCCAGAGTCTGATCTCCCATCAACCAGGGAAAACCAACCAGTTCCTCCAGGACGGACCAGGGAAACGACGCCTCACAGAACTTCTTTGTGTTTTCCTCAACCAGCAGGAAAACCATCACAGACCTGAGCGACCAGCTCCTCAGTCTGGACAAAAGGAACAACCAGGAGCTGCAAAGAAGGACTCCTGAAACATCAACTTCATCTTCTTCTCCTCAGCCTGCAGAACCAGCAACCACAGTTAGTCGGAGGTGCTAACTACAGGAGAAGACACCAGCTTCCCTCCAGCAGGACAACAACTGAACTCCTTCAAGGAAGTGGGAACAACTGGGCTTTACCTGAGATTAGTTAAACCTGATGCTATGATAGAACTGTTTAACTTTATGAAGATGTGTTGATTCTGTTACAGTGATTGAGTTCTATAGAGAATGATATTAGGAGCAGTTATCAACTTGTAAACCAATGCTAGCTCTGCCACAGACACAGGGTCTGCATGCTAATCTTTGCTGTACTAACTAGTTAACTCACAATCCTACACATATCACATCAAAGACAACATCACACAGTAACCGAACACCATCTGACGTTTTACAAAACAAGTCTCATTCACATAAACTCATTCTAGAAATGGTCTTTTAGCAGAGACACACAGGAAGCAGATGCTAAAGACTAGCTTCCGTGTTCCATTGTTCTCCAGCACATGGTGGAGACCCAGGACAGACTTCCTGCTCTCTGATAACCTCCATTTGGAATGTAGTTTCTTGTGATCCACCATCTTGTTTTTGTGATCCGCCATCTTGTTTTGTAGTTCCATCACACGTCTCACACACACTCCCTCCACATCTCTCTCTCGCTCTCGCTCTTTCTCTCTCCACACACACACCTACACACACCCAGCTGTATATAGGTAGTTAGAATCTGTGTTTATTTCTTTTCATTGTAAATAAATATAATTTTTGGAATCATACTTGCTGTTTTATTAATGAGCACAAAGGTGAATGAAATGTCGACCTCTTCTGTGTCAAGAACTCCAAAATCCTTCAAGCTTTACTGTTAATTCTGATAATTGTAATTAATTGAACTATTAATTAAAATTCCTGATTAACTGTTTAGTATATCTTATGAGACTGATAGAACTGAATTGGCTATCATTTCCTGTTAAGACAGTGGAGCTCCGAGGTAATCTGGTACAGATCAGATTAAGTTTCAACATTATTAATAACTATCTTTGATAATTATTAATCATTATCGATAGCCAAACACAACATAGTGATCCTTATGAGGTAAGAAATCCCTGCATATCTTGGCCTAAAGGTTCCTTAGAAGAATACTTACGAGCCTAAGAATTCTTAGCTTAAAAGTGATTCAGGAAGTGTCTCAGGGTAACTCTTCGCAAGGAGTTGACAGAAATTTTTATTTAAGTGAGGAGGTGTGGTCGACCCCGTTGCTCTGTATGATGCAGTCTGCTGAGAGCTGTGATTGGTTCTGAGAGAGAGGAAGACAGAAAAAACCTCTGTGTTCCTCGTAATGAATAGAGTAAAATTAACCATCAAATATCTTGGGCTGTATTAAAAAGGTGTAATCATGAAAATTATTTTATGTCTATTTAATGAAACGCAGAAAAATGTATTTAAAAGGCGAAAACACCAGAAGCTCTATCGTTTGACCTTTGATTCCACTGAACGGAACCAATAATTACACAAAACTAGCGCCCGACTAACACACACTGTGCTGCTCCTCTATTCAGAACGATGGGAATAACGCCACCAGAGAAAATCAGAGTCTGAGCAGCTCCTCCAATAAGTTACCTGAACAAAATGGATGATAAGATAATGTATTGAGACTGTTGGTAAGAATCCCAGTTAAAGCTAAACCCACTCATAAGACCGCATTGGTCGGTTTTCTGTCTGTCTTTTACACAAAAGGTCCATTATAGCCCAAAAGAACACATTTGCATCAACCTAAAACATCACATTTGACTTTCAACTTGTACACAGCTTAAAAATGATTGAACTTACCTCGTTCACATGCTGGTTATTACATTGATTTGATTATTGTTATCTTTTCTGCCAACGCTGGTTATTTTTTTATCACTTAATGTATTATGATGATATTAATGGTGGACGCGGATGCAGCAGTCATTAATCCCAGTGATTGACCACCAATGTGGGGCTGTGAAAGCACCATAACTGTCAGACTGACACTCTGCTGACGGAGGGTTGGGACAGACCCAGTCATCACCACTACACTGCTGCAGCTCACCTGTAGACAGGTGTTACAGTGTTGTTCTGCTGCAGCTCACCTGTAGACAGGTGTTACAGTGTTGTTCTGCTGCAGCTCACCTGTAGACAGGTGTTACAGTGTTGTTCTGCTGCAGCTCACCTGTAGACAGGTGTTACAGTGTTGTTCTGCTGCAGCTCACCTGTAGACAGGTGTTACAGTGTTGTTCTGCTGCAGCTCACCTGTAGACAGGTGTTACAGTGTTGTTCTGCTGCAGCTCACCTGTAGACAGGTGTTACAGTGTTGTTCTGCTGCAGCTCACCTGTAGACAGGTGTTACAGTGTTGTTCTGCTGCAGCTCACCTGTAGACAGGTGTTACAGTGTGCTGCTTGCGAGCAAAAAGCCACTAAACAATTAGAGAAGCAGACGTTTGGTTACATTTTAATGGTGGGATACTTCCGACAGTCCAGCTCGGGACTCAGTTGCTGTTGATGGTCTTGATTTTCACAACGATAGGATGTTTGATTGAAAGGATTTGAGGCGTAAGCTTCTTAAGAGGATTTGTTTGTGTTAACATATTTGTTTTTGAGAGCAAGTTTTAGAATAGATTCCAGTGTTATTTTATCAGGGATCTCTAGGTTGCTTTAAGGACATGATGTACAAGTGAACTGGTTCGTGAGAAACAAATGGTGGAAAGACAAAACATCTCAGAAAATCTTCTCCAATGGAAGAACACTAATTTGGTGGATTGTTGGAGGGGAAAACCGTCCCTTTGTGCAGGAGCTTCCTGTCTGCAAGGACAATTATGGTACAAAGTATGTTGTTTATAAGTGCGAGCTGTTTGTGAGCTTGTGTTTGTAAAGATGCTTCAGCATGCTTGTATTTGCAGGTTCATTTGGGTTCAGATATGTTGACTTAAAAAGACATTTGTTCTGTTTGCAGTTCCAATTTGTTTACATTTGAGAGATCACACTGTGAACACAATGTGTTATGAACAATGTTTGCTGTAGTATTCTTTTATATATAAACTATTCTGTATACAAGGATATCTAAATTGCAATAAGAGGTTTCTTGTGACGACTAAAGCATGTAAGGCACATTGTTTGCATGGATATGTCAACCATAACCAACACTGTGCAATATCTATTGTTGGTGCAACATTCTGTGTGTGTGAAGAATGGGAAACATATTTGCTTTTCTATTTTTACTGTCTATTGTTTTGGCAATGTGTGTGATTAATTATTTTGGCCCTTTTTTTATAGGAGTGCAAGCATTATTTCAGGCAGGGTGCCTCAGACTTGTGTACGAAAATCCATTAAAACGTTTTTTGTTTTTTTATTTCTAACAAATGATCTATGTTTGTGGACGTGTGGTTAATGAGGACCTCTTCTTTGATTAGAACAATGTTCCAACCGTGTGGTGGGACGTGAGGAAACATGTTGTTTGCACTTGTTGGAGGGTGAATCTGAAGCAGTGTTCACTGAGAAGGAATCCTATAAACGGGATCAGTGAAGGTGCAGCATGTTGGTTCCTCAGTTAGAACTGCTGCCTCGGGAAGAAGATGTTTCCTTTAAATACACTCAAATCAAGAAATGCTTGTTGCTTGAACTGTTGACTCCAAGTTGTCAGTGTGTGTGTGTGTGTGTGTGTGTGTGTGTGTGTGTGTGTGTGTGTGTGTGTGTGTGTGTGTGTGTGTGTGTGTGTGTGTGTGTGTGTGAGTGAGAGAGATTGTGATGAGATATTCAGAATGCAACATGCCTTTATCATCAGTTCTCCTCTCCAGCTACCTGAACTTTGAGGATTATTGTTACAGATCCAACCAGAGGAGCTCCTCTGGTTGGATCATGTGTTTACATTGCAAAATGGAAAAATGACTAGAAAAGCACACTTTCTTCTGGTGAGGTTCGACTGTTCCCGCTCTGCTCTTCCACTTTGCTCATCTGATAAATCTATAAAAAAAATACATTCAAAATTCAGGACATAATACTGAACACATTGGAGATTGTAGAGTCGCTCTGGGATGACCAGTGTGTCGGGGAACGTAAAGGAACTTTTCCAGATGCACCGATATCCGTTCTGTGTTGGAGTGTAAACATAAAGTAAATTTAAATGCATCCGTCTTTTTTTCTGTCATGGATCACAGTTAAGTTGTTGAAGTCCGAGGAGTTCGATAAGCCAGCTTCACTTCTTCAGGCATCAATGTTACGTCACATCTGTTCCTCAAGCCCTTTCAGGAAAACTGCCTCAACTGCACTTTCTTCTCCTCCACTTCTCTCTCTCTCTCTCTCTCTCTCTCTCTCTCGGTGCATGCTGGGAGTGCGGAAGGGCTGGGAGCGTGTGTGAGCGGGGAGCGTTTGTCACAGTTGTATGTGATTTTTTCTTGTTCTGTTCTTTGTTAATGTTCACAATCACTGTAGTTTAATAATCACAGAGCACCTTTTGTTTTATTTCAATCTTTCTTGGGTTTCGGTGGGTTTGTGTGGTCCGTGTTTGCCGGGGACTGGCTGCTGCCATGTCGGAGCTCAGGAAGCTCACCCGCAAACACGGGGTGCACATCTCTGCACCTTTCCCCTGCAGCGTGGAGCAGGTTGCTCTGGCTGTGGGGGAGAAGGTGGGTTACAGCAGGTGGAGCAGGTGGAGCAGGTTGCTCTGGCTGTGGGGGAGACGGTTGGTTACAGCAGGTGGAGCAGGTTGCTCTGGCTGTGGGGGAGAAGGTGGGTTACAGCAGGTGGAGCAGGTTGCTCTGGCTGTGGGGGAGAAGGTGGGTTACAGCAGGTGGAGCAGGTGGAGCAGGTTGCTCTGGCTGTGGGGGAGAAGGTGGGTTACAGCAGGTGGAGCAGGTGGAGCAGGTTGCTCTGGCTGTGGGGGAGAAGGTGGGTTACAGCAGGTGGAGCAGGTGGAGCAGGTTGCTCTGGCTGTGGGGGAGAAGGTCGGTTACAGCAGGTGGAGCAGGTGGAGCAGGTTGCTCTGGCTGTGGGGGAGAAGGTGGGTTACAGCAGGTGGAGCAGGTGGAGCAGGTTGCTCTGGCTGTGGGGGAGACGGTTGGTTACAGCAGGTGGAGCAGGTGGAGCAGGTTGCTCTGGCTGTGGGGGAGAAGGTGGGTTACAGCAGGTGGAGCAGGTGGAGCAGGTTGCTCTGGCTGTGGGGGAGAAGGTCGGTTACAGCAGCGTGAAGGCGGCGGCCCGGATGAACGGCGCCGTGGTGGTCTTTGAGGACCAGGTGGAGACAGGAGTCACCGTGGTGGTCTTTGTGGACCAGGTGGAGACAGGAGTCACGTGGTGGTCTTTGTGGACCAGGTGGAGAAGGCTAACTCCGTAGTGGAGACGAGAATCACCGTGTCGGACAGGTTTGTCCAGGTGCAGCCGCTGTCTCAGCCGGCTGTCCGGGTCATCCTGTCCAATGTCCCTCCTTATGCGCCAGACGAGCTCTTAACCAAGGAGTTTTCCAGATTTGGCAAAGTAGTTTCCAGCTACAAAGACATCGCCTCTGGAATTAAGTCTCCGCTGCTGAAACACACGACATGTTTCAGGAGACAAGTCTTTATGATACTCAACAACCGGTGTGAGGAGCTCAGCCTCCGTTTATGTGTGAGAGTAAATGATAATGACTACATTGTTTTCGCGAGCTCAGCTGGAATGAAATGTTTCGGCTGCGGTGAGGAGGGGCACACGGTGAAATCCTGTCCGCTGCGGGCTGAGTCGACTCTCAGGCTGAGTGTCGGGTGGGGCTGGGGAGGAGGGAGAAAGAGTGAATGGCACTGAAACAATTGTAAATATCACTGGTGAGGTGGAGGGAGAAAAAAGAAAAGGAGAAAAAGTAGGAGACAACAAAAAAAGCGAGCTTGTTGAGGAGCAGCAGGTGGAGGAGGAAGGAGAGGAGGTAGGAAGGAGCTGCAGGTGGAGGAGGAAGGAGAGGAGGCAGGAAGGAGCTGCAGAGCAGAACAGGTGGAGGAGGCAGGAAAGAGTGCAGCCTGGGCTGAGCAGGTGGAGGAGGCAGAGATGGAGGAGGAAAAGAGCGCAAAAAACAAACCTACAAAAAGGAGGAAAAAAACCAAAAACACAGAAGCAAAGAAAAGCTGTGGAGAAAACAGAGTGTCAGAAGACGGTGAAAGTGAATGTGTGTCAGACAGCAGCGATATTTATTTTAACAGTTCTCAAAAAACAACAAAAATACCCTACAGTGCAGAAAAATTAAAAATCTTTTTACAGCAGACAAAAAATCAGCACGGAGTGAAAATAGAGGAGCATTTCCCAGACCTCAGTCTTTTTATTTTCTCGGCCAGACTCCATATGAGCAGCAGACAGGAGTCTGGCCTCACAGAGCAGGAGGGTTTTAGACTAAGAAAACTTGTGCTGAAAACAAAAAAGCAGCTTAGTGATGCAGCTGACAGCCAAGTTTATTTTAACTAATGTTATTGTTTTTATCCTGGTTTTAAACATCTCCTTTATTATGGATGTTTTTAAACTGGGTACTTTAAATGTAAACGGAGCCAGAGATCTGAGGAAAAGACAAACAATCTATGAGACAGCCACACTTAAAAAGATAGACGCCCTGTTCCTTCAGGAAACCCATAGTGATTTTAGCAATGAGGCTGAGTGGAGGCAGGAGTGGAAAGGGGAGGCCGTTTTGAGCCACCACACTCCTCTCAGTGGAGGAGTGGGCCTCCTCTTCTCCTCCTTTTAACCCCAACTCACTGGAGGTCCAGCACTGTGTAGGGGGGAGGTTGCTTTTAGTTAAAGCTCAGTTCCACCATTTTAAATGTGGTTTTATTAATTGTTATGCCCCAACAGCCGGTGCAGAGAGGAAGCAGTTTTTCCTCAAGTTAACTGAGGTGGTAAGTGGGTGTGGGTCGGAGGACTATTTGTTTCTGGGTGGGGATTTTAACTGTACGGAAGACGCGGCTTTAGACCGCAACCATGCAGAGCCTCATCCAGCCTCTCAGCACGCCTTGAAGCAGCTGGTCCACTCTCAGGGCATAGTGGACGTCTGGAGAAGGATGCATCCAGACTGCCGTCAGTATACCTGGTCCCACTTTAGAGAGAGCAGGATCTCCTCAGCCAGGTTAGATCGTATTTATTGTTTTAAACATCATTTCAATGTTTTCAAGAAATGTGACGTTTTACCTGTTGGTTTTACTGATCATTGTTTACTTTTAAATAGTATTTTTATCCGGAATGTTGTACCGAAAAGCGCCTACTGGCATTTTAACTCAGTTTTGACCTTGGACAGAAGTTTTAGAGAGGCTTTAGTGTTTTTTTGGGAGGTTTTTAGACAGAGGAAAGGTGATTTTAGCAGTCTTAGGCAGTGGTGGGACCACGGTAAGACCCAAATCAAACTCCTGTGTCAGCAGCACACCCTAAATGTCACAAGTGACATCACCAGATCTTTGAAGAAACTAGAGACCGAGATAGTGGAACTGGAACATCTAAGAAAGTCCACAGGAGATCGAGGCTATTTTGAAAGCCTCAAAAGTAAAAAAAATGGCTTTAGCCGACCTGCTGAATGTTAAAGTGCAGGGCGCACTGGTCCGGTCCCGGTACCAAAATATCACTGAGATGGATGCTCCCTCTAGCTTCTTCTTCAGCCTGGAAAAAAAGAATGTCCAGGGGAAAGTGGTCCACGCACTGCTCTCAGACATGGGGCAGGAGATCTCAGAACCAAGCCAGATGAGGAAGAGAGCGGAGAGCTTCTACGCGTCCCTGTACGAGAGTGAGTACAAGGAGGAGCAAGGTCTCCTCGAGGGGTTCCTGAGGGAACTGCCTCAAGTCTCCGAGGAGACCAACGAACATCTGGAGGCCTGCCTAGAAATGCAGGAGCTGCGGGCAGCACTGCAGGCGATGCCAACGGGCAGGTCTCCCGGGATTGACGGTCTCACCGCTGAGTTTTACAAAACGTTCTGGGACATCCTGGGCAAGGATGTCCTGGACGTATTCAATGAATGTCTGGCCTCTGGTTCCATGCCAGTGTCCTGCAGGAGGGCAGTCCTCACTCTGCTCCCTAAGAAAGGGAACCTGCAGGACATCAAAAACTGGCGCCCCGTGTCATTGCTCTGTGTGGACTACAAACTCCTTTCCAAGGTTCTGGCCTCCAGGCTGGGGAGAGCTATGGAGCAGGTCCTCCACCGGGATCAGACCTACTGTGTCCCCGGCAGGTCCATGGTGGATCATATCCACCTGATTCGGGGTATTTTGGAAGTCTCTAGTTCTTTGGATATAGATGCTGGTCTGATTTCAGTAGACCAGGAAAAGGCTTTTGACCGTGTTGAACACGACTTCCTGTGGAGGGTCATGGAAAGCTTCGGTTTCAGCGCTGGTTTTATAGCCAAGATCAAGGTGCTGTACAGAGACATTGAGAGTGTGCTGAAGTTCAACGGCAGTCTGTGTGCTCCTTTTAGAGTGTGTAGAGGTGTCAGGTCTGTCTGGGATGCTCTATGCACTCTCTCTGGAACCCCTCCTCAATAAGATACCTTCTAGTGTGGGGGGGGTGTTTTTACCGGGTTTTAGTGAAGGCGTGATTTTATCCGCCTATGCGGATGACCTCATTGTTTTTATCAAGAACCAGGAAGAAATAGACCTTTTAAGTAAAATAATCAGAGATTTTAACGTGACATCAGCAGCGAGGGTCAACTGGGAAAAAAGTGAAGCCCTCGCTGTCGGCAGGTGGCATGGCGGTCTCCCAGTTCTTCCCCAGAATTTAACCTGGAAAAGAAATGGGTAAAAATACTTAGGAATACATGTGGGTGAAGAACATTTTGTTCAGAAGAACTGGGACACCGTCACGGAAAAGATTGAGGGTAAGCTCTCCAAGTGGAGGTGGCTCCTCCCAAAAATGTCACTCCGAGGCAGGGTTCTTGTTTTAAATAATCTTGTAGCATCCCAGCTGTGGCATCGGCTCACCAGTGTAGACCCTCCTCCAGGTCTCCAGTGTAGACCCTCCTCCAGGTCTCCTGTGTAGACCCTCCTCCAGGTCTCCTGTGTAGACCCTCCTCCAGGTCTCCTGGCTCAAATTCAAAAGAAAATAATAGATTTCTTCTGGGATGGTCTGCACTGGGTGCCACAGGGGGTGCTCTTTTTAGACAGAGAGGAGGGGGGTCAGGGCCTTGTCCACTTGGCCAGCCGGACTGCCACTTTTAGACTCCAGTTCCTGCAGAGGTACCTCACAGTTCCTACAGAGGTACCTCACAGTTCCTGCAGAGGTTCCTCACAGGCCCGGCAGATCTGGTGTGGAGAGGCGTGGCCAGCTGCTCCCTGAGGCGTGCCAGTAAGTTGGGGTTGGATAATGCTCTGTTCCTAACTGATCCCAAATTACTAAATCTCAAAGGGCTTCCTCCATTTTATCAAAGTGTTTTTAAATGCTGGGCTCTATTTACCCATAGAAGGTGCCTGAAAGCCGACTCTCTGCACTGGCTGTTGAAAGAACCCCTGATCCACGGAGCCAGACTGGATATCAGCGGAGCAACAACTCCTGGGCTGACGGGAAGGCTGGTCCAGTCTGGGACCCTCACCGTGGGTCAGCTTGTGGATGCTGTGGGGCCGGACCTGAGCAACATCAAGGCCCTGGGCTCTCTCCTGAAGCTGCAGTCTGTCCGGGTGTCCCAGAGGCTCCTGGAGACCTGGAGGAGGGTCCTCACAGCCAGAGACAGGAGCCTCCTGAGGAAGTACAACCAAGGAGAACTCTCCCCGGACGCTGCAGACCCCTTCCCCGAGGTCCTGTTGAGCCCGGAGCTGGGGGGACTGTCCGGCCCCCTCCTAGAAACCACACAGCCTGAGAGACTGTCGCTGCACAAGGCAGACAAACGAACATTTTATCAGAACTGTGTGAAGAGCATCCACAAGGGTGGACTGAGCAACAGACCCTCCACTGTGTGGTCACAAAGACTGGGTCAGGGCGGACCTGGTCCACAGTGGAGGATCTTCTACAGACCCCCCACTGTGTGGTCACAAAGACTGGGTCAGGGCGGACCTGGTCCACAGTGGAGGATCTTCTACAGACCCCCCTTAAGGAAACGGACTGGAGACCTTCAGTGGAGGATTTTACATGGTGTGATCGCCTCAAACGCTTTTATCTCCATCATTAACCCTGCTGTTTTAAACACTTGTCCATTTTGTGCACAGACAGACTGTTTTCCATGTTTTTATCGGGTGCAAGAGACTCACAGGTTTCTTCACTCTTTTAACAATGGTTTTTAGTCTTTTTAGTGTTGTTTTTACTGAGAGGAATTTTATCATGGGAGCTGGCTATAAAAAAAGAGGGAAAAGACAAATGGCAGCTCCTGAACTTCCTCTCAGGTGAGGCCAAGATGGCAATCTACATCAGCAGGAGGAACAAGGTGGAGAACAGAGAAGGGCAGGATGTCATGGAAGTGTGGCGAGTCAATGTCAAATCCAGACTCTGGCTTCAAAACCATTTGTTTAAACAAAACAATGATCTGAATGCTTTTAAGAACATTCTGTACTTTTTCTGTACTGGTGTTTTAAGAACATTCTGTACTTTTTAGAAAATGAAGATTTGCAGTTTGCACGGTTTTTAAAAAAAATGATTGTTTGCAACAAAAATGTCTGACACACAATGTAACCGTCTTCTGACAATCTAGTGTAAATAAAAAAGTGTTTTAAAAATAAAAAAAAAATCTCTCTCTCTCTCTCTCTCTCTCTCTCTCTCTCTCTCTCTCTCTCTCTCTCTCTCTCTCTCTCTCTCTCTCACAGTGCTGGATGAAGCGATTTGCATGAACGTCATGTTGTGGTGGACGAACTGCAGGGATGTTGCAACGTAGTGAAACACGACGACTGAACGCTTTGCCTCTGTCACAGTGCGTGTGTGTGTGTGTGTGTGTGTGTGTGTGTGTGTGTGTGTGTGTGTGTGTGTGTGTGTGTGTGTGTGTGTGTGTGTGTGTGTGTGTGTGTGCGTGTGTGTGTGTGTGTGTGTGCGTGTGTGTGTGTGTGTGTGTGTGTGTGTGTGTGTGTGTCAGGATCCTCCCCCAGAAACACTTGATCTTCTTCGTTATTTAAGTTGTTTTATTTCCTGTCGTGATTCCATGCAGTCCGATTGCCTACTAATTAACATTTGGTTGTCGGGACAAATCTGTACTCCATCATCGGTTCTTGTTCACAGACTCTCAGGTTTGCTACCAGCCACTAATTTACAGTCTCATTTTTCCCCCCTGCTTGTTGTGTAAATTATGTTCAGAGCCACGTTCATTTATTATAAGGGGAGGGGGTTGTGTTTGCTGGAGGCCATTTCTGAGAGCAGTTAGTTCCTTTTGATGAATGTTGGCTAATAGAGGGTGTCAGACATACTGTTTTTTTTTTATCATTTATCACATCTTTAAAGTACGTCTCTCTGGGAATATTAACCAGGCTGCTGCCACAGCACCGAGCTTTAAGAAATGATTTACTTATATCAGAGTGTATCTGTCGCTACATCATCTCAGCTGATGAAGGACGGGGACTGCAGGTCACCTTTTACAGACACGTTTACTTTCGTTCATCTAGTTCAGGACTCGGCAACCCGCGGCTCCGGAGCCGCATGCGGCTCTTTGGTTCCTCCACTGCGGCTCCTTGAGCCTCCGTCCCACTGGAGTTCATCCTGGAGGGACGTAAGGAGGCAAGGCCACCCAGAGCGCAGTCCCTACAAAGAGTGGTAAAATGTAGGGTCGTGACGCAGCGATGTAACGTCATTACGCAACAATAATGGCAAAAAGAACGTAGGATTGCGGCTGCAGGTCATGACAGCGGCTCAACTGGTGTCTGAAGCTGGGAGCTTCCTGTACCTTTCACAGTAAAAGCCGACAGTTCCAGGAGGTTCATTACAGACTTGTTGAGAGTGACGGAACATTCTAGTGAATTACACAACAACTACAGGACATTAAAGACACACCATCACACTCATGGTTCTAACAATCCAGATCTCCACATTTATCTTCCATTTTAATAATGTGTAGCAATAAAGGAGCTGATAGCTGCAATGCATTATGGGAGTTTCTGTTTGTGGTGTTTTAAATGTAATTATTGGGGTTATATTTGGTTTGTAGTGTCGGTAATAATTGTGTTGTGTTGTGTTTTTGTTGCCTGGTTCATGTAGTTAAGTTTATTAGCTGTAAGTCGTCAACCAGCAGTGAAGAAGGTTTTGTGTGTCGTGTCGTCCTGGCATGGTCTTCCTGTGGGACTGTCAAAATAAAATGTGTGTGGCTCTCTGGGTGTTGTGTTCAGTGGGAATCGGGACCAAATGGTTCTTTGAGCATTAAAGGTTGCCGACCCCTGGGCTGGTTAAACAGAAAAACCAACAAAAATGCCTGGTTGCTAATTCCAGAGTTTACTTTGGTGCCCCGAGCCACTGAAAATAGAACTTTTTGAAAAACAGCTTCCGAAGTGGCACTTTATTTTTTCTTTTTCTTTTTTTAAATGCTTCATCTCCATCTCCACTTAAACTGAGAAAATACAACTTTTTTTAAGACTCTTGGGTTCCGGTTCTATGTAGACGACAGAAACAGTGCTCCTGCCCATTCACAACACTGGACACTAAATAATGCTTCTGGATGGAGAAGATGAACAATCAGAACAAAGTTTCCTCCATGGTATCATGACTCCCAGTCCACAAAGTCCTGGACTTTGTGCTTTTATTTTGATAGTCACTGTAATAACATTCCAACTTGGTCGTCTGTCCATAGAATGTCGGTGTTCTCCCATTGTTGATGTTTAGAGCTCATTGTTCTCTGCTGCATGTGTGTCTGGTTTCATTACACAAACAAACAACACCAACTAGTGGTCCTATTTCAACAGGCAGGATCAGCTGTGAAACATTAACAGATTGAGAAGATAATCCAAAACTTAACCTCAAAACTACCCAGACATGACTGAAGCTCTGTTCATGTTCTCAGTTCAAGATTAAGTCACAGTTTGGCTGTAAAAGAAAAAGGGAATGAACTGAGAACATCAAACATGTTAAAGGAGTCATATCACACAACTTTTCAACACTTTCACATGGTTCTTATTGGTCCACAAACATTGTATTCAAAGCTTTTTGCCCCAAATCCAGCTTGTCCTTGATTTTTAGCCAGTTGAATATTTGATAAACAATCTGCTGGGTTTCAGGAGCTGGACTGGCTCCGCCCACATGCCCATCTTGGGAACAGGAGGAAGTACTTCCTCTCCTCATGCCATGTGCCATTGTTTAAATTCTATCTGTTGCCAAGTTACGGGGAAACGCAGTTCAACCAAACCAATAAGAAGCAGAATGTGATCCAGAAGGAGAAACTCCAGAAGAAGTTGTGACTCTGCTGCTGCAGCAGGACGTTTTAGAATGTTAGTGAAACATATTGTGTTTCTGAATATGTGCATGTCTCACTGAGATCTGATCATTTAATGATCCTCTACTAATGATCATTAGTAGCTGACAGGAGAAAATCCCGAACCTCCATTTAATCATAGAAATAAATATATAGATCACCTCTCAATCATCAAGCCCAGACACACCTCAGACTCTGCAAAGCCTCCATTTGATCTACAGCCTCTATCAGTACAACTTAGCAGACATGAACAAAGCCTCACAATAAACAATGCCCCACAATAAACAATGCCTCACAATAAACAATGCCTCACAATAAACAAACAAACAAACAAAATGGCCTCAGCTGTTGCAACTAACCAGCCTGGTGCATCTAAAAGTAATATAAAAGCGTATAAATCAGAATATTTTACTTACAGCTACCACATTTAGCAGCTAATCCAGCGTCATTCTGGCCGATGTTGTGAAAACACTCCTCCCGAAGTGCTGGGAGCGACATATAAAAGTTTGGGAAGCGTTGTTGTAGATTCCCATTAAAAATAAAATGAATCCAGGCGTGGAGTGTTTTGCTGGTGTCTTCCTACTGGTGAAGGTAAACACCTGCAGCTGCCACCAGGTGAAAAAAACAGCATGCTGCTTGTGGGCGGGTCAAAGGGAGGAGCTATCTGGATTAAGTTTGGCTAAAAACTTTGGTGACCATACCGAGGGTTTGCTTTCCGATTCGCTCATTCGAGCACACACTTTAGAAACAATCAAACAAGCTAGAAAACGAGACGGCAGACTTCCTTCACTGCTGGAGTGACATTCCAGGTATGGGGACGATTATTACTGTCGGAAAACCATTAGAAAGTGAGTTTGAGCATTTTCAAAAGTTGTGTTTTCCGTAAACAGATGCCCAAAATAGAACAAAAATATCCACTTTCTTCTTGAAATAGTTGTGTAAATAGGGCTTCAGTCCCCATCTTCTCCCTGGCACAGTTGCACAGTTGCACAGTTGCACAGTTGCACAGTTGTACAGTTGCGTATTGTGAAAACCCACCAGTCAGATGTTGACTGTCAATCATTAAAGCGACAGCCTCTACAGTGGACGACGTCTTTCCCACCTCACCAGGTCATCCAGGGCTTCCATTCTTGAACAAACAGAGCTGTTGGGAGCAGACGGAGCAGCTCTCGTCCCACTCGGGGCCCCGGCTGCTCTCGTCACCTCATGATTTGTGGGTCTCATAGGAGAAGAAGGGGACGAACTCCTCGAGGTTAAAATCTGCAAACAATGAGGCTTCTGTGGGCGTGATGGATGGCGCACATCCCGGCTCATTTGTCTGTGCTTTTACGCTTTCCCGTATCAATTGTAAAAGAAAGTTTGCTTAACATGCAGTCCTCAGTGTTATCCGGTCACTGCAGAGCGGAGGAGGAGAAGGGACTAAGAAGGGAGATAAGATGGATGGCCACTCAACTTGTGGAAGAATTAAGGAGACTTGTTCCGGGCTTTTCTGTTTTAATTCAGAGTCTTTCTTAGAAAACAGTTAAAGGTTACAATTCGTCAGCATTCTGACATGTCTTAAAAAAAAACCCCGAAAAACTGCAAGATGTAAAGGTTGTTCAGTATTGTGGAAATTTCTCCCGAATCCCCTTTTCATAATGTCAAATACCAATTTATTGTAAAGTACATAAATATATTTTGTTCCCATCATTTGATTTTTGAATGAGTGTTCTTTGTGTTTCCATGTCGACTGTTTTACTCTGGTTGTTCTTTTACCACCATGATCACATCCAATGATCAGGAGAGTTGGAAATGACACAAACATCAAGGTTCTATCTCATCAAGCTAATGTGATGAAAGGAGAATCCTGACGCCCCACCAAAATACATTCAGAAATACATTCAGAAATACATTCAGAAATACATTCAGAAATACATTCAGAAATACATTCAGAAATACATTTCTCTGAACTGTTTCAGTAATGAAAGAAAGTTTGTGTCCGAGCCACCATGTTGGTCCAGTTTTAACTGCAGGAGCTGACTGCCCTTCGTGATGTGTTCAGGGGCATCATGTAACTCTGACCTCCATCATGTTAATGAGCTGTGGGGCTCATGCAGTAGCGAGGCTACATGTTAAACACAATTAATATATGACTGATACAGTCATGAGCCCACTGGAACACAGCAGTGCTGAACTACATTTCTTTGGCCAGAGGGAGCTGGCTGGAGAAAATTACATCATTTTGTTTGACAAGACCTCGGTGTGCCGAACTTAGACATCTTGTTTCCAGTTGTTGTATTGAGTTTTTATGGTCTGCAACATAGCTTCATCCACAGGAGACATTTGTCCATGTTTTGTTTGAGTTTGGGAAATTGGATGAAATAAACCCTGTGGTTGATCCTTTTGGAATTCCCTGTATCATTTGGCCATTTTTGCATCTCAAATGGCTTAAATTGCTCAGAAACCAACAAAAGTTTCACCAGCTCTAATGGTTCTCCAAAGTCTTACGAGAATGTCCGAGTCGGCTTCTCCGGGCAATTGATAAATGAATGCTCTTGGTTTGTTTCCGTTCAAGGGCGGGGTAAAGCCTCAAGTCATTTGTTAAGTTTGTTAAATAAGCCTTGAAATCATGTTACATTTGGCCAAATAAAAATGGAATGGAATTAAATTGTATGGAACCAATGTGTTAATTTAAAAATCTTTTAAAATCTCTTGACATTCAGTTGCAAAAATAACTAGACATGCTTATGATGAACAGTTGATCAGAGTTACGAGTTGTTTCTCCAGTCTTCTTGGAGAAACAACCATTGAGATGACCAATAAGAATAATATAACTAAAAACATAACAATATTTGTTCAGGACATTGGTCTGATAGGACAAATATTGTTTTCAATGCAGAATTGGTCCGTGAGACTCTGAGAAAAAGACCGGATATTTGCACAAAAGACACATTTAGAGACGAGTAGTAGAATAGCTCTGTTTACCAAGCCCTCGCTAATGGAGCCAGACTTCCCAACAGACTTAGATGCTACAAGTTCTTCTTTAGGCCACTGAACCGTAACAGAGTTGGGCACAGGACACGTACTTTGCTTTTTGAGCAGCATTATTCACAGTTTTAGTAATAGTTGGATGTTTATTTCAGGTGGATCCTTCCAGAACATTGTCATTTTAGATGGTCGAGCCCAATGCCACATAGCTTTACCTGTAACCTTTTCTCAGCTACATTCTGCATTTGACCCTGTTGTAACAAATCTTATCCAAACATTACAATTACATGCTCAGTGTGACCCATTCTGTTATTCATTCATCCATCTTAGCTGTAATTTAGCGTCATTTCGGTTAGCATGTCTAGTTTTCTTGGGTTAGCCATATTTGTTGAGTTTATTGAAAGTTTCCATTTGCCAAAAAGCCATTGTGAGATATGACTCTTGTATTATATAACCCTATCAAGCTAAATTAGGAATGTTCTGGACTCCATGCAGTTTCTTTGCTTGGCCGTATGTCTGATATGACAGAACCAGATTCAATCGCTCGCTTGAACACAAAAGGTTGTGTTGGATTTCACATGAGGTTCCAGCATTATCTTGTGTCCATCTATGAAAAAATGGTCTCATCCCTCTGCCACCATCATGACAATTAAAAGTTTATCTGGAATTAAAATAAACAACTTTTCCTCAGAAATTACATGAGAACCCTGAAGCTGTGTATTTTTAGCATCTTTTGTAAAAGAAATGCAATCCATCGGCTCCTTGCTGGACCTGCATTTCGCTTCAAGTCCGGCCATCGTTGAGCTAATTGGACCTCCAGAGAAATAATTAGGTGACTCGATGAAAGCGACAAGGCTTCTTGGCTAGGCCAACAAACGTTGCATTTTTCCCTTTTGTACAGCAGATCGTGGCATGTTGCCGCCGCCACAGGAGACGCCGTCTGTCTAGGGACATTTTTGACAAAACTTTACTCTTTAGTGACACCAAATGTTCATGTTATTTTTTTTAAGTGAAGGATTATTTTGAGCTTTATCATGCTGTCGCTTAACTGCTCTCACCGCCCCGGCAAAATATTTTAGAAGCACTGTGGTAAATCCAGCTATTCTTACAGCCTACATACTTCAGACACTCAAACTCTTCTGATATTACTGTACCTTCCAATGTATAGAGGAGGTTTATCTACAAGCATTCAGTGTTAAAAAACAGCATTGTTACACACTCTTTACACTAAGTTTTTTAATCAAGATGTTATCGGGGAAAAAAGCTCAGAAATTTGAATGATTCCCATCAATACCTGCAAATCGAACACAGTTAGCTACTTAAGATGTTTCTTTTCAGGCTAAGTTAGCAAATTATTTAATTTAGCTCTTATGGCAAGTCATCGACAGTCTGAAAAAAAACATGTCATTGAAACAAAACATGTATTTGCTTATATATGGCTATGTGGCTGAAATCAGATATATTGTGTGATTTCTATGTGCTTGGTTATTGCTAAGTGGAAGATGCTAATTAGGGTGTAAATTAGCCTGTGGATGTTTCACTCTTTAAAAAGAATAAACTATGCAGTATCTAAAATATTGAAGTGTTTCATTATCTATGGAACTTTATGCTGATGTTTATTGGTTGGGACAGAAATAGCAAGGGTGATGATTGGCTAGAACAGACCATTGAAGATAGTACTGAGGTGTGAGGGGGTAAGAAAAGATCTTGTGGGGGAAAATTGAGAAAAGAAACAAACAGCAATTTTAATGCTCAATCTTTACTGAGTTACTTGGATTTTACTTGTGTCACGGAGTGCAGGTTGAGGCTCAAATACAGAAAGCAAGCGGAACAAGAACTGAGTTTGAAGCAAGTTTATTCAGCTCAAGAGCGGGAGGGTCTTAAGCCAGTGGCCAATGGATGAGACTCCAGCAGCCAAGTTGGCTGATGGACTGTGTTGGACTGTGGATCAAGTTTCACTTCAGAATTTAGGTTGTTGCTCAGAGACTTTGGGGGTCGGATTTCTGGCGGAGTGAGTGTGCTGAAGCTGATGGGCTGACAGGTGGAGAGGCTGGAGGCCAGAGCTGGATCTGGATTCAGGATCACTGGCCGGCAAGTCGGATCTTCAACATGCAGACGGAGATAGACAGGGTCAGAAGCAGACATTGAACAGCTGAGACAAAAACTCACAGAAAAAGAATAACTGTTGGACTGCTAAAGTCCAGCGTCAAGTGAAGTCTGGTGCCCAGATAAGTAGTGTGGGTCATGATAAGGTGAATGAGCTTCACTGGGTGCCACAGGTGAGCAGAATCAGGTCATTATTCCCACCAGTGTCTGCCTCCACAAACACCCCATGACACGCCCATGTGGAGAGGACAGACAGGAGGGTGGAGAAGGCACAAAAATGAGCTGCAGTTCTATGTGGCAGCAGGACGTGACAGTACCTCCGAGGTGAAGTAAGGACTCTGGTCCGAAACAACGTCAGCAGGGATGCCATGCAGACGGAGCACCTCAGATACCAACAGGTCTCCTTCGCTGTGGGAAGCTCAGTGAGGGCAACAAAATGTGCAGCCTTAGAAAAATGGTTTATATTGGCCGGTGGGGAGACCCATGACAAAGTCCACAGCATAGCGACGTGGGACCAGGAGTGGCTGGGAACAGGCAGGGGACCGGATCTGCAGCTGGTACAGGCCAACACAAACTACCGGGTGTCTCTGTCTGTGGTCGGCCACCTCTGTCTAAGAATTCTCAGAGTGCACGTGACACCGGGGTGACAGTAGTGGGCCCACTGGAAGGCTTGCAAACGAGCAGTCAGGTCCAAAAGTACCGTGAGCAGGGCCATTACCAAGATCAGGTTGCTAGAGGAGGGCTTGTTGAACCAGGGTCTCCAAGGTCAACGAGGTAAGAGTGCAGATCTTTGACAGGATTGCTGCAAATTCAGAAGAGGGTTTGTCTGAAGAAAATTGGTTGGAAAGGGTGTCAGGTTTGATGTTTCAAGATCCAGGGTGAGAGATCAGGGTGAAGTCAAATTGTCTGAAAAGCGTCTAACAAGCCTAGTGGCTGTAATAGACCTTATCGGAGTTAAATCTTTTGGAAGATCAGATATTTTCAAGGATCATTTGGTCAGTCCAAATGATAAATTGTTGCTTGCCCTCTAACCTGTGTCTCCACTCCTCCAAAGCCAGCTCGACTTCCAGCAGCTCACGTTTACAAATGTCTTAGTTACGTTCAGCAGAATAAAGTCGACGAGAGAAAAAAGGTGTAGGTGTGGAGTTTATTTTGTGCGGTGGCACGTTGGCAGAGGACAGTCACCACGCTGCAATAAGAGGCATCCACCTCAACCACAAATTGGGAACTGGGATCAGGTTGAACGAGGATGGAAGCCGAAGAGCCTTGGGATTCTGAAAGACCTGGGAGGCCTCAGGAGTCCGACAAATGGACGGGAGGTGGAGGTGAGTGCAGTAAGGCTTGCGGCTGTCCTACTGTCGTTGCAGATGAAATGGTGGTAGAAAATGATGGATCCAAGGAATCTTTGGAGCTGTTGTCAATTCCCCGGTTATGGCCAGTCTTGTACTGCAGAAAGCTTTGTGGGATCCATCTTCATCTACCAAGATGATGAAGCCCAGGTAGGATCCAGTCGACTTGTGGAACTCACATTTCTCAGCCTTGACATACAGGTGTTTGGTTTTTTTTGGGAGTCGTTTTAGGACTTGGTCGACATGCTGGACTACGGAAGTAGATACGGATTTCATCGAGGTAGTGGGAAAATGAAGCGGTCAATCGTCTCTCTCAAAATGTCATTCATCAGGTTCTGGAACACTGAGGGGACATTGGTGAGTGCAAAAGACATAACCAAGTACTCAAAATGTCCTCCCAGCGGAGAATTGAAAGCCCGCTTCCAATCATCTCCTTCACAAAAGCCTAACAGGTGACAAGGTTCGGCAGGTCCTGTTTAGTGTTACTGAAATGCTTGATCAATGATTATTTGTGTGATGTGCTATGTAACAAACAGATCCCCAATGAGGGGCAGCAAAGACACTATTTCCCCCTCATACATTGGTCTGTCACTCCTTATATAGACCCGCTCTATTGGAGGCAGGAAGAACATCACCACAAACACCCTTCCATCTCTCCTGCTGCAAAATATACTTAAAGCACAGATTACATATGAACTCAGAGAAACAAGAACATGCAACAGTTTATAATGTTCTTGATGCCTTCAGCAATCTATAACCACCCATAAACCAACTGCCATGCGAGGTGCGCACCATTCAGTAAAACTTTGGCTTCAGTCTCCTGGACACAATGAGACAGGGGATTCAACCAAACCATGTGATCGAAGACAACTTCCTCTACCCAAATGGACATTGAGTCAGGACTCGATGTAGCCCTGGTTGAGTTGGTATTGTTTCCCCATCGTGTCTTTGTCCATTTCTGTGACTTTATTGGTATCTGTCAGGTGATTTGTTCTGCAGTAGCAGAAGAGGGCATCTAGCGATTCAAGCAGATATTTAAAACACATGCAGTCAAGTGTACTGACTTATTTGGAAGAGAAACAGCAGGATGAACTACGTACGCTGTTTCTCTAATGTGTAGTCTAAGGGGACTGTTTTTGGCCGATCATCCACATGAGGCGGTGTTTTAGAAGCACAAAAATTATTTTTTTTAACACGGGTCCCAGAGTGTGGAAATTCGAACCCCCCCCATCTCCATTTACTCGCCATTGTTAGTGTTCATATCATATTGTTCTTTGCACAAGTGTGTTTTCATTACTCTTTTTTTAATATGGACCTGTGTCTGCAATACAGATTTATATTACAAAAACAAACAGCATCCACTAGCGGCCCAACATGCCAACTACATACTACATCAATGTTTCTGCTGTTTCTGTGCGAACATGAAACTTTTTTGAACCAAAAATGCAAAGTATTGTTGTGTAAATGAGGCCCACATCTGCTTTTGTGTTCACACCAGCTTCTTTCCACATTGGAGAAGGGAGGGTGTAACCAGATGTTTTTGACTCATCACAGAACTTTTGAAAGTTTTTTTAGGTTCCAAGTTTACTGGTAACAACAAAACAAAATTTGCCGGATTTTACATTGGAAAGTGTACAAGAGCTTGGCATTTCACGGTTTGTGCCTAAACCTATCAACATAACGAGGAAGTGGAATGAGACCCACCAGATGAAGGCGCAATCGAGCAGGTGGCAAAAACAGGAGACATCTGGTTCCCACTGAGGTTGTGTGTTTCTAACAGTTTTTCCACCATAAAATGCAGAAAGCATGAGTTTATGGATGAATGCTAAAGATTCCAAAAAGACATGGACCATGTGGCATTTCTATATACATTAGGCTGAAATAGGCTTGTGCTTTTTATCACTCCAAGCTTCACTTATTAAACTCATCATTCCTTCTGACTCTGCTGGTTGTGAGGAGGACTAGTAATAAAAAGAATGACTCAACTCTCCAGATTTTCACACTCTGGAGTCATTGCTGACAGCTCACTTCACCTAATTAACGGCACCTTGACCTTTTCTGTCTTTGTGAGACTTTTGAGGAGCAGTTTGATAACTTGCTTGCAGACCTCCATATCTGTGAAGGCAGAAATAAACTACAGTGTGGTGAGGACTGCCCGCGGTGCTGATACAGTTTAACTATTCCCCCCCCCACCCCCCGCTGAAGATCTACTAATGACAAATGGACGGAGTGAGCCGGAGGAGCCCTCAGTGGGGAGCCAGGCGTGTGAAGTCAAGTGCAAAATTGATATTTGAGGACAGCTGATGCATTGTGGGAGCCAGGTCCGCTCAGTGTCATTGGTTCAGTGTCACCGCGATGCTACATTGACTCTGTTTCTATCACTGCTTCACCCAGTGCCCCCCCCCCCCCCCCCCCCCCCTCCCCCCACATGCCCCCGCTCCCCGCCGACTGAGCGAGGTAAGGGAATTGTGTCTGGAAAATAGTCTCACAGCTGCAGGGGGGATGTTCACAGCAATTTAACTTCTGTTAAATTACTCTCAATTACTGGAGCGCCTCAAATTAAAGTTAGCAAGTGGCTGACCTGGAAACTGCTGGTGTTACATGCGTATAAAGAGGACAGGTGTCTGCCTCACTATGTTCCTATCACTTCCTAAAGAGGACTTTCAGGACAAATCTAAGGACTTTGGGGGCAGCTCCAAGCTAAGTGATAGTAAATCTAGGACGTTTGTTGATTTAACATCTGCAGGAACACACTGTCACGACAAACAGTAATATCCCTATCAATGTAACTAATGTGACCCAGTTTTCAAGCAAAAAGTTGGTTCTGTATGTTGTACTAAATAGACATTTCATTTCCACATTTTGATCCACCAACAGAGCACAGGAGAGAGAGACATTGTCATTTATTTCCCCCGCACAAAAAGTACAGGGACGGAACGGAGCCTTACGGAGTGGTACAGCAAAGCGTAACAGGAGCCAAATCTGGTGTGTTTGCACTGCAAAAAATAGGTTAAAAAATAGGCGAGGCTTAGAGTTCCGCAGAAATGTGACGTTACAACAGTCGTCTCAGCCTGGCAGCAGATCTGGACCTTATGAATTCTCTGTTGTTGTTTACATCAGTGGTTTTCAACCACTGTGCCGCGACACACTGGTGTTCTAGCGATCTAGTCAGCTGAGCCGTGGGAAATTATCCATTTTCAAATTTTTTTCTAAAAAAACATTTGCTCTCACAGCGACAGTGTGTTGCAGAGTAATCATGTATAAATACTCTTCGCCACTAGATGGCAGCACAGAACTTTGCCGGTGAAATGTAAAGTGACAGACGTCAGTGTGGTTCATCTCCACCTCCTGCTACCATCTTGTATCAAAGTACTGTGTCAGTGACAGTGATGGAGAAGTTTTTGAAAAGGAAGAATGTGAACCAGGATCTCAGCTCTTCATCCATCAGGTCCAGGTTTCACACTGAGTAAAAATTAAAAAAGGAAATTGGGAAATACTTTTTTTCTGTATTTATTTGATTCCTGTTGATAAAACTTTGATGAGAAATACTTTATATTGTTAATAGAGGCTACAGCGTTTACAATTTTTACATTTTCGGGTGGTGGTGTGCCTCCAGATTTTTCCAAAGAAAAAAGTGTGTCTTGGCTCAAAAGAGGTTGAAAAACACTGGTTTACATCCTCCACTTTGCACTACTTGTTTTGCTAACTTTTATTTTTTGCAGCCACAGAGCTGCAACTTCCGTGTTGGTCCAGAGAGAGCGAAGCACCCAAGCGCGCCCCAGTGGGTTGCGGCACAGAGCCACCGCTCGGTGCTCTGCGCCCGGTTCACCGCCGCTGGAGCACGAGAGCTGAGCTGAGCACTGAGTTGCCTTCCGCCCAAGCGAGGAAGCCACGGCAGCTACGTCCAGCGGCGCCGACCGCCTCCAATGGTTACATCCAGCGGCGCCCGCTTTCCGCCACTCCGGTGGTCGGTGCTACAGGATGTGACCCCCCCAACCCACCCCGGTGCTCCTCGTAGCATCTGCTCCCGAGCCCCGGTCTCCCCCTGCCTCACGTCCGGACTTTTACAAGTCACGACCAACACCAAAGTTGCATAGCAAAGAAAAAAAACAAAAAACAACCACTGCAAAGCTGAATACGCTGATAACAGAGGATTCATCCAGCCAACATATTAAAAATATTGAGGGTGTGTAGTAAATCACTGACCAATCAGCAAACGGCTCCTCAAACTCAGACCCGTTCCATAGTCCTGGTACCCTGATGGAAGAGTAGTGGAAAAGAGACCACCTTTGGAGCGGTTGTTTCTGGAAAATCACAAATTCTTGCTGTGGAAATCCGAACCGTAACAGACTATAGCGGTCCATTCCCACAGTTTTTGTGCACTGGAAAATGGGCAGTTAAAGTGTTGATGAATGTGATTCCACAACAGTTTGGTCTGGTTAAAATAGGGCAGCTCTGGTATCCATTCATTTGCATCCAATAATCAAAGAACCAATTTAAGCAGTTCGTGGTTAACAGGGCAGTGTTTAACACTTGTTGTTCCACAGGACATTTCATACTCTGAGAAGAAGCTGGGCCAATGTGCAGGCCACGCTCCCTCACAACAGGCACACTTCTGTGAAGTGGCGCTGCGCAGCTTATTTCTCATTTCAAAAGTAATACATTTCATGTATTACATGTAATTCAGCAATACATTTAACTAGACTGATTTACATATGAAAATTATATATCTCAGCTGCGTGAGATATATAATTTAGAAGCAGTTTTCTTCACGCTTTTTATTGTAACATCATTGTAACTAACTTCACTTTCATTTTTTTTTACCATTTTGATCCGAATCACCACCACAGCGCCACTGTTGGTGGGAGGCAGTACTATATGGAATATGGCTGCTTCCTGCAGGTCACCGCCTTGTTTTGTTCCGACGCACAATCACAGCGTCACTGTCGGTGAGAGGCAAGAGAACATGATCCGCAATGCAACCGAGCTCCTCCAGACTTGAAACCTCGCCAGTGCGGTATAAAAATGTCGGTGTCCAGACGCTGACATACTTGTTTGTGGACACCGACATACTTGTTTCCGGACGCCGCCATTATTGCTCACGGTCAGCGCCATACTACTCTCAAAATTGAAACCTTGCCAGTGCGGTATCATAATGGTGGCTTATGGGTGACATACTAGTTTGTGGTTGTCGACATTCTTGTTTTTGGCCGCCGCCATACGTGTTTGTGGTCGCCGCCATATTTAAAAGGACAACTGACGTCACCGCTTCAGTTACGTCATGGTTTCATGGATCATGTTCAGTTCCAAGAAGCACAAGAACACTGGAGGAACATCCAGGTAGATATAATGTGAATAAAGCTCAGAGAGTATTTATAAGGTCCAGAGTCAAGTGGATTGAAGAGGGAGAACCACACCCTCCCCCAACATGTTCCATTTCAATTTATAAAAACACAGACTAGAAAAAAAAAATGCTTTGAACAAAAAGCATAATGAAGGTTTTGAGTTTCTTTATCAACCTGTATGCATCTTCTTAAAAAAAATGCTGAATCACTTTTCAATTACATAAATGATCTGATTCTCGTAAACAAAGAAAACTTTACAAATGTAGAAGAGGATGGAATCACATTTTGAACAATTCATTTCAATGTCTCATCATAAAAACAGCCTCTGATCTCCAGGCTCAGGTGGAATAACTACAAACATTTCTGAAAAGAAATTAAACGTTGCTATTTGAGGCAATAATCTTACTGGTGAGGAATTATTGACAATGAAATGAGGCAGAATTATTTCAGACATCCTGAATCAGCTTTCATTCTATTTGTCATGTTTCCTTACCTTCAGGACGACATAGTGTCTCATCTACCCTTCTTCTCTATTCTAAATACTGCAGTACATTTACTCTTCTCTATTCTAAATACTGTAGTACATTTACTCTTCTCTATTCTAAATACTGCAGTACATTTACTCTTCTCTGTTCTAAATACTGCAGTACATTTACTCTTCTCTATTCTAAAGTCTGTAGTACATTTACTCTTCTCTATTCTAAATACTGCAGTACATTTACTCTTCTCTGTTC
Source organism: Blennius ocellaris (assembly GCF_963422515.1). Taxonomy (NCBI): domain Eukaryota; kingdom Metazoa; phylum Chordata; class Actinopteri; order Blenniiformes; family Blenniidae; genus Blennius; species Blennius ocellaris. The sequence continues at coordinate 2,219,677 of NC_137660.1, read as the reverse complement.
TAAATACTGCAGTACATTTACTCTTCTCTATTCTAAATACTGCAGTACATTTACTCTTCTGTATTCTAAATACTGCAGTACATTTACTCTTCTCTATTCTAAATACTGCAGTACATTTACTCTTCTCTATTCTAAATACTGCAGTACATTTACTCTTCTCTATTCTAAATACTGTAGTACATGTACTCTTCTCTATTCTAAATACTGCAGTACATTTACTCTTCTCTATTCTAAATGCTGCAGTACATTTACTCTTCTCTATTCTAAATACTGCAGTACATTTACTCTTCTCTGTTTTAAATACTGCAGTGCATTTACTCCTCTATTCTAAATACTGCAGTACATTTACTCTTCTCTATTCTAAATACTGCAGTACATTTACTCTTCTCTATTCTAAATACTGCAGTACATTTACTCTTCTCTATTCTAAATACTGCAGTACATTTACTCTTCTCTATTCTAAATACTGCAGTACATTTACTCTTCTCTATTCTAAATACTGCAGTACATTTACTCTTCTCTATTCTAAATACTGCAGTACATTTACTCTTCTCTATTCTAAATACTGTAGTACATTTACTCTTCTCTATTCTAAATACTGCAGTACATTTACTCTTCTCTATTCTAAATACTGCATTGCATTTCCATTTCACATCACTGCACCTCTTATTTTATATCCCAGATTGTTGCTGAGCCACGTAGCAAACCTTTATTCTGGAGACACTTGCTGTGGACATGATGGACCAAGTTGTCCAACTGTCTCTGGACCTATTTCAGCAAGACACTGCAGCTGGAACCACATCTGGAGAGTTCACCTACTAAACTGATCTGCCTACTTCATTCATACATTGACAATGTGGTGCATTCAGCAAAACAAACTACAAGAATGGAGAGTAACTGTAGTTACTTCAGCAGGAAAGGAGTAAATGTCCATGACAAACCTTCAAAAAGTACCTCTGACAACTTTAAAAGAATAAAACATCCATGAATCATGTGATTGTTCTTTATTTTACACACAAGCTCAGGTGACTTTGATAGAGAAAACTCATATGAGCAAGTATGGAAATGAAAAAGTCCCTCTAACAGGAAGAAACCTTTGGAGAAACCAGAGTTAGAGAAAACCAGAAAACCGCTTTTCTGCTGAGCGGTTGAGGTGAGAGGAGAGAAGAGAGGACAGGAGAGAGGACAGACAGACAGATAGATAAGAGAGAGATCCACTCTGTGAAGACTGATCAGGACAGGAGGCTTCAAACCACCTTCAGCTCCACTGTCAGACCTCCAGCAGGGAGGTTGAGAGACAGACTGCAGGAGAGAGAAGCAAATGTTAGTGACATGTTATAGTGGTAAAGAAGCTCAGTTCAGGTCCTCCAGCATCTTGACCTGTGGCAGCTTTACTACAAAATGGTCCAGGGTGTCCTGAAGCAGCTCTCACTGGAAACTTTATTAAATAGTAAAGCCTTCATCCCAACCTTAAAAGTAGAGACTGTGTCAGCCCCCTAGCTGAAACTGGGATCTGGTTCCACAAGACAGGAGTTTGAAAACTCCGCTTCCATTCTACTTTTAGAAACACTAGGAACCTGCAGTAAGCAGCACTCTGAGAACCAAGAGTTCTTCTAATAGATCTTTAAGATATGATGGCGCCTGGTTGTTAAGAGCTTTATAGGTTAGAAGAAGGGTTTTAAATTCTATTCTAGATTGAACAGGGAGCCAATGAAGAGAGGTTAGTATTGGAGTGATGTGATCTCTGAGGCTGGTTCTTGTCAGGACTCTCGTTGCTGCATTTTGAATCAACTGAAGACGTCTTAAGCAGTTATTTGGACACCCTGATAATAAGGAGTTACAATAGTCTACTCTCAAAGTAAATGCATGGATTTGTTTTTCAGCATCACTCTGTCAATATAGTCTTGATTTTAGAGACATTATGCAAATGCAAATGTAAAGATTCCAATAGATAAGACGGTAATGAGCGGCAGCAGTGCAGCTACACAATACTATTGGATGAAAACAGGTTGTTATAAGATTATTACACCATCACCAGATGCATTCAGACTCTTGTTCATCATGTACGGTCGGTTAGTCAGTGAGAGAGTTAGAACTTTGTCCCACTGGCTATGATAACCTCTGCCTCAAGCCTTGTGTGACCTGAGCCCATCAGGATGTTGATGATGGGTGTGTGTGTGTGTGTGTGTGTGTGTGTGTGTGTGTGTGTGTGTGTGTGTGTGTGTGTGTGTGTGTGTGTGTGTGTGTGCCTGCGTGCGGCCCCTTTAACAGTGGTTAGGTGTGCTGCTCACTTGACCAGTGTGCGTGAGAGAGCGAGTGTGCCTCAGCGGTCGAGCAAGAAACTGTAAATTAAAGCATCTAAACAAATAAATGCAATAAGTGTTCTTGTCAGAAAGAGTCTCATGTCCTGCTTTCCTCCGGCTGTGAGGCGAGGGAGTTAACCCTGAAGGACTCGGTAGCAAACAGGCCATGATTTGGCTGCTAAGCCAGATTATGTAGCAACAGCTGCATTCAGTGCAGGTTCAGGCAGCGAGCCTCCACACGTCATTCGGACGATCCATTTTCAAAAAAGATAGCCGGAAAAAAAAGCGCACAGCTTCCTTCATTTTAAATGGCTTTAAGCAAGCTGTGTGCTCCTCAATGGCCTCCTTGCAGTGAAGCGCCGTAAACCGCAGGCTACCATAAAGTGGTCTCGGTGTCATGGTAGCAATGTTGGTTTAATGAATATGAGTACCAGTACTCGTGCCTGGTATTGAACCGATACCTGATACTGGTATCGGTATCAGTACATCCCAAGTTATAGAATTAGCTTTTGTTAGTTTTGGTTGTCCAACAACTGAGCATTTGAAAGTGGACACTGATTGGTAATGCATGAACTAACATGCTAAGATTAAGGCCTTCTATTATTTTAGCTCTATGTGATTGCACCACTGGAATCTTAGGATGTTGTTCTTGGTCTAAACTGAGTTGGTTTGGGATCATGAGGCGGCCATGTCTGGAATTAAGGGGGGTGTGGTCAGTCACCAGTACAATATTCACCACTGCTTCACACTTTACAGACAAGCCTGCTCCTGAGAGATGACCTGCAGAGGAGAATAGCAGTTGGCAGTGCTAAGTAGAGTGTCACTTGAGCGTAAACAGGCAGTTTTGACTCACAAATAGCTGCAAATAAATTCTTTTGAACTTTAATTACATTTGGGAATGAGAAGATAATCAGTTCCTGGTCCAAACAGGCTGCATGCGATACTGGTTGCGTTCATAGTTTGGCACTTTACAGTTTAACTTTGGGGAAATGTGCTTTTTTTGTGCAGGAGTATGAGTAAAAGTGAAGAAAACCAATTCAAAGTGAACCGATTCTGCCCTCCAATGATCAATGAGACAAGATTAAGGCTGCTTTTGGTGTTTTTCCATCTGATAGAATAAGAACAGGTTCATCGTCGAGATCCCACGCGCTCCCCGACACTGAACAATGAGGCTCTCCACCGCTGATTTATTTCACGCAAAATGTTTATTTATCCCGAGAATCTCACGTCCTTCTTCTCCATGTGGATTTAAAACGGGGAAAAACCTGTGGTGCAGGTCGTTTTTTCCTCCAGGGACCCTGGAGCAGCCTGCCGGGGCCTCCCCTCGGCCTGCGGTGATGGATGGTGTGGGGGAGTAACGGGACATGTTTCCCCGGAGGCCCAGCAGGTTAAACAGCTCTCAATACGGAGCTGCTGCAGCAGACGCCTCAGTTCTGACAGTCTGGAGAATGAAGTCAGGCTGAATCACTTTTACCAACAAGGACACAGAAAGAAAACCTGTTCAAAATAAACACATGAGGACTGCATAACGATAATGACGCTTCCATGCTCTCTCGATGTGCCGTAGATCAATACAATCAACCAATCAGTTGGAGACCTGGTGGACTGGAGTCCCGCCCACTGGGTAGATATGAGGGTGGAGGGTCACTGAGTCGTGTGTGTCGAGAGATTAGTGACGGTGGAAACCACAGAAAAGGCGGGACAATCTGAACAAAGAAGAACTTGAGGAAAACCATGAACACCTGCTCACAGTGAAAACAGAGAGTTGTTGCATCTTCATTTCAAAACAGTTTTGGACACGATGTCTGTTTACAGTAGAAATTCTGCAAACAATGTCGAGAAACCAGTGGTGCTGTGTTACAGTACTTTATGTACTAACATTGTGATATTTCACACCAGGAGTTCAGAGTCTTTACATTCTTTCATATTGTGATCGTACGAACGGCAACACCAGTGGATGTCCTCATACAAACGCTCATTGAAGTCGGCGTCCATTGTTGTTGTTGTTGTTGGTTGTACTGCATGTGTGGTCGATCCCAGAGGAAATCCTGTGTGTGTGGACCCTCACACACAGGATTATGTCACATCACATGGACTAACGCGCTCTGTGGACACGCAGATGCAGAAAGTATGATTGACCTTTAGCTTTACTGCAGGTAAAACCAATTCACTGGGCTAATAAATGATCGTTGTCATCTGTCAGATGTCATGCCACCTCTGACAATCATGAAAACACACTTTCATGGGCTCTTTTTACATAACCTCATATGAAAACAACCCACCTCCATAAAGAGTTTCTGCAATTCGCTTTTCCTTGAATAACTTTATTGTAACTCTACAAAAAAAAAACGTGATTGTTTTCCCTGAAGGGGGGGGGAATATATGCACATATATGACAATATATGCTGCATATATGCACATATATGCAGCATATATATTGTCATATATGTGGATATATGCAGCATATATGTGCATATATGCAGCATATATTGTCATATATGTGCATATATGCAGCATATATATTGTCACATATGTGCATATATGTGCATATATGTGCATATATGCAGCATATATATGGTCATATATGTGCATATATGCACATAAATGCTGCATATATATTGTCATATATGTGGATATATGCAGCATATATGTGCATATATGCAGCATATATTGTCATATATGTGCATATATGCAGCCCATATATTGTCATATATGTGCATATATGCAGCATTTATGTGCATATATGCAGCATATATATTGTCATATATGTGCATATATGTGCATATATACAGCATATATATTGTCATATATGTGCATAAATGCTGCATATAAGTTTCATATATGTGCATATATCCTCATATAGGTTCTTTCCATGTGTGGTGTGCAGCCACTCAGCAACATCAACACACCAACTGATTTCTCTGGCGAACATCCCCACATCAGACGGGAAATCTCACAAAACCTCTTGAGATCAAACGTGATTCCAGAGTCGACAAACCTGGCGGACGAAGACGATGCAGTGGTGATCGTTTGTGGTGTGTTTTTATAAAAAAAAAAAAAAAAAACTAGTTTTAAAAAGAAGAGGCGTTGGTTTGTCATGACAACAGTTTTGACTTTGTGATTCTCCGCCCGGTCCGGCGCCACTACGTCACCTCACTTTCTGATTGGCTACTCGTCACAGTCAACAGGATCGTAGCGTCGTCCCCTCGGAGGAAACCACACCGTGAGAACTCGGCCAAAACAATCCAACATGTTGAACATCCCCGATCTCAGATCGGAGCGGTCCCGACATCCTTCCTAGCAGACGAGAGCCGTCTGAACACACCACACACTGCAGGAATATCTGAAAAGATTATCTTATGATGATCTGAGCGTCCTTCAGTTGTCGGAAGGAGACAATCGGGGCCAAAATCGTCCTGATTATCCTGCAGTGTGAACCGAGCTTAAAACTTCAGTCAGCATCAGAATTCTTATTTCTCACAGGATTCCATCCAGAGTTCCGAGAAAAATGAAGTGTATGTAACTAATGTTTGAAGTCTTGCTACAAGAGAAGATATACAGTAAATGATCAGCTGTTGTCTGATTGGCTCCTCCCCTTCTTTCTCTGTTGGGCTCTGATTGGTCCATCAGCAGCTCCTGGACCTTCATTTATTTATTGATGAGCTGCAGCTCAGTTCACGTGAAATAAAGCTTCAGTGGTAAGAACTTCTTTTCCCTTTTGACGACAAACAGAGAACTAAACAGAGTTCCACACTGCACCTGCTCCTTCACCTCCCTTTCCTCCACCTCCTCCTCTTCAACCTCCTCCTCCCCACCTCTTCCTCTTCAGCCTCAACCTCCACCGCCTCTTCCTCTTCAACTTCCTCCACCACCACCTCTTTCTCTTCAGCCTCCTCCACCACCACCTATTTCTCTTCAGCCTCCTCCACCACCACCTCTTTCTCTTCAACCTCCACCACAACCTCTTTCTCTTCAACCTCCACCACCACCTCTTTCTCTTCAACCTCCACCTCCACCACCTCTTCTACATTTGTTACATCCACCTCCTTCTCCTCAGACCACCAAGTTGGATTGCTATTGCTGTGACTGTCAAAATAAAAGTACCAAGTCCAGGAGAATATGGACTGTGAGTCATGACAGCTGATTGTCTGATTGTCCAGCTACTGAGCATGTGCAGAGGAACTATGTACTATGTACCCTTGGTGAGCAAGCGCAGTAGCAGTGTTTCAGAAAAGTTGCGTTTTCCACCTTGGAAGTTGTTTTGAAGAAGTTGCATATTCAGTGGCACCAAGCATCACTGTTGTGATGTGCTGTGCTGAAGAATCCTGTGCTGCATGTTTTTGCTATTACTACTATTACTAAGGTACATTGTGGCACTTGCAGACCTGGAACCTGGAAGTCTCCAGGACCAGAGTCGGACCCCTGATCTACACAAAGAATCAGTTATTCAGAACAATAAAAGCTGCTGTTTCAAAGCTCCAGCTCTGCTCGGAGTCCTTGAGGGGAGAGATGTGACTGTAACCCCGGGAGACGATAACTGGAGCAGTTAAATGAATCACAGTGCGTTCAGTCGTCTGACAGTCACACCTGAGAGGACGGAATCATTGTGGCTGTTTAACGACGTCACACTGTCACGTCTTTATGTTTCTGTCACGCTCAGCGGCCGTCCTCAAAGTGCCCGCGGGAAAAACAATGACATCAGCTTTTCAGAAGATCCACTGATGCCAGAGAGAGTTCCGTTTGGGAAATGAACATTTTATACATCACTGCTGAATCCTCCACATGATAAATATCCCTGTGCTGCCTCTTCGCTCCCACGGCCGTTTCAGCCGTCCACTGAGACATGGACCAGGCTGTTCTACCTGCCAGACCTCTACTCCTCCTCCTCGAGCTCCTCCCAGGAACTCACCTCCTTCTGTCGACTCCCACCCTCCTCGTCCCTCTTCATACTTTCATGTCCTTACTTTCTCATCCCCCCTCATCCCTTCATGACCTCATTCATACTTTCCTCATCCTCCCTCATCACATTATGTTCTTACTCATTAATTCCTCGCCCCCCTCATCCATCCAAGTCCTGATTTGTTCCTTTCTTGTTTCTCTTCTTCCCTTCTCATCCCTCCCTCATCTCTCCTCCTCCCTCCACATCCTTCCTCGCCCCTCAACATCCCTCGTCACATCATGCAACAGAAGGAAGTTCTGAAATGTATAAACTAGCATTTAAGCAAAAAAGGTAAAGTGAAGCCAACATGTTGCAGCACCCCCCGTTGGCTAGTAGATGAACTACATTGTTTTTTTTGTTTTTCATTTATTCAAATTCATTTTCAACATCTTCCGTTTACAAAATAAGAAATTGAAACTTAAACAAATATAGTTACAGAAAAAAACCTTCATATAATAATAATAAATAATCGTTGGTCTTACTTTTAAGATTCTTCATTCAGATTGAAAAACAAACTTTTTCCATGCCTCATCAGTTTCTCCCTCACTGCAACTCAAACATACAATAATATCAACAGTAGGGATGAGCGAGTACACCACTATCTATATCTGTATCTGTTCAACCATCTAAATGATCTGTATCCGTACTCGGAGTGGGCGGGGCCTAGACCAGAAGTAGGATGGTTTGATTAAAACTGGGTTGGGCTTAAATTGGTACATTTTAAGTCTGAAATTGATATTGATTGATCAGAAGTTGCTTTATTTACTGTTTATTTGAAAACTGTTTACAGAACAGCCTCAGAATTGAGATTCAATGTTTTATATATAAAAGGTATATACTATATACAGTATATAAAGCTTCATTTGTAATATTTATAAAATTATATTTATTTTATGAACAGCCATATATAATAAACATATTCATATAGGCTACTTTGTGTGTTCAGCTATATGTGTGTAAGTGGTCTGTAAGATTGTTTATTTTGTAATGATGTGTCACCTGGTGATTCATGTAAACATCCAGTGGAGACAAACAGGGAAATAATAATAATATGTCAGCCTTGTTCACTGTATTCTTCTCAAAAGCACCGCGTTCAGTACGAGCAAAGTTTTCCAACTGACTTTACATCACCAGCTAAACTAAGAGCAAGCAGACCGTAAAAAAATAAATAAAAAAAACTTGACCAGAGTGGAGGCAGTGACGGACAAGACACAAGCGGTTTTCAGCTCTGTCAAATGCTCTTGTCAAATGTACATTATGAAACAAGTTCACCAAGTAACTTTAAATATTATACAAACTGAAATAGATGCGAGCTGAAGTCATACTGAGTACTGAAGAGAGCAACAGTCACTCTGTGTGTCTGAGCTGCTGCAGAGATATGTGTGTGGAGGGGCGGGCTCTGTGTGTGACTGGCCAATCAGAGAGCCTGAAGACAATCAGTCGCCAAATGAGGATTTTCCTTCAGCACGAGCACGGATATTGATGAGTTTTACTCATATTATGTAGTAAGTAAGTAAGTACAATGTATTTATAAAGCGCTTTTCACAGATAAAAATCACAAAGTGCTGTACAGGAGAAAAGGTAAAAACAACAATATAAAATGTATATACTGTGTTGTCTTGGTAAGTTCACAATGAACAGACAAGGCGTGATAACGTGTCGGTTAACTTTATAGCAGTCTTCACAGATAAACAATCTCGTGCTGCATGCATGGCTGTTTACATCCCACTAGTGTTACTGCGCATGCCTAACCACTGCTGCATGCTGGGAAGTGTAGTCTTCTAATAACACACAGAACACCACATCTTTCCCCCTATAAAGAAGACATAATATTTACCCCTTACAACAAACCATGCTTAGGTATAATAATAATTATTTCTAAACTTTGCATTTCCCCTTAAGCATTATAACACTTGTAAACGACCTTTCAATGTAAACTTTTTTTGTTTTGTTTTGAAGAATAACAAAATGCAAACTCACTAAGCATTAAAGCATCACCTTAGATTCATGTAAACATTTTTCACGTAAATTTTTTTCTTTTTTATTATTATTATTATTATTATTATTTTTTTTTTATAACATCTTTCAATGAACTTAAAGGTCCAGGTTGCACCTGTGTTTAGCAACAGTCCATAGTCAGGAGTCTTCAGCAACTCTCAATCAGCCTTTTAGGTGGCTGAGCATGTCTCTTAGGTCTAAACAGTCCTTCAACAGCTGGCGACTGTGAGAGTTTGGAAAGTCTCTCAGCTGCTGGTGACGCAGACACTGCTGTCAGACCACAGTCAGTGTGGTCAGGCCCACTGTTAGTTGGCTCTGCAGATTCAGCTGTGTCCTGCTGAACCGTGTCCTGAACTGCAGTGTCCTTTTTAGTCAGCTGTAGTTGAATATCTGTTCGGTTCCTCCTCAGAGACGATCCATTCTCCATCTGAATCCTGAAGGAGCGTGGCGCAACTTCCTCCGTGACTTGTCCCTTTTGTCTCCACGTGCCTGTAGAGATGTCCCTGAGACGCACTGTGTCTCCAGGCTTCAGCATGGGAAGGTGCTTTGCTGTACGATCATGCAGCTGTTTTTGTTTCACTTTTTGTTCCTCCTTTGCTTGTCTGACTTTGTGTGCACTTTTGGGCGTCAGCAGGTCTTCACTAACTGGCAGGTTTGAGCGAATGCACCTACCCATCAGCATTTGGGCTGGTGACAGTCCATTCTGTAAAGGTGCACTCCTGTAGATCAGTAAGCTTTTCTGAAAGTCATCTCTGTCCTGTGCTTTTTTCATCATGTTTTTTACTGTTTTCACAGAGCTTTCTGCCAAGCCGTTAGACTTTGGATAGGTTGGACTCGACGTAATTTGCTGGAACCCCCATTCTTTGGCAAAGGCAGCAAACTCACAGCTCGAAAACTGCGGGCCATTGTCTGAAAACAGTTCGCACGGGACGCCATGTCTGGCGAAGACAGTCTTGAGGTAGCTGATAGCAGCTTTACTCGAGGTTGACTGCAGTGCTCCAACTTCAGGATAGTTAGAGAAGTAGTCGGTGACCACGATGTAACTCTTACCATCATAGTCCAGCAGATCAGTTCCTACCTTATAGTAAGGTCTGTGGGGCACCGGATGAGTCATCAGTGGCTCCGCTTGTTGTTTTGGCCTGTAAGTGCGGCACAGGTCACATGACGCTGTTGTCTGGCTGATGTCTTGGTTGATTCTTGGCCAGAACATCACCTCTCTTGCTCTGCGCTTACACTTGACTTCTCCGAGGTGGCCTTCGTGTATCTTTTGGAGCACTTGTTTGCGCAGTTGAGGGCTGTTCGGTCCTTGTATTCCCGGAGCAGGAGTCTGGTTCGCATTGCCGGCAGTAAGTCGGACCTGTTCCCTGTGCACGTTGGCCTTCGGCAGGGGTGTCCTTTATCACCGGTTCTGTTCATCATATATATGGACAGAATTTCTAGGCACAGCCGGGGGCCGGAGGGGGTCCGGTTTGGGGACCACAGAATCTCATCTCTGCTATTTGCGGATGATGTGGTTCTGTTGGCCCCATCAAGCCTGGATCTCCAGCGTGCACTGACACAGTTCGCAGCCGAGTGTGAAGCAGCTGGGATGAGGATCACCACCTCTAAATCCGAGGCCATGGTTCTCGACCGGAAAAAGGTGGCTTGCCCCCTCCAGGTCGGTGGAGTGCCCTTGTCCCAAGTGGAGGAGTTTAAGTATCTTGGGGTCTTGTTCACGAGTGGGGGAAAGATGGAGCGTGAGATCGACAGGCGGATCGGTGCAGCGTCTGCAGTTATGCGGACGTTGTATCGGTCCGTCGTGGTGAAGAAGGAGCTGAGCCAAAATGCGAAGCTCTCGATTTACCGGTCGATCTTCGTTCCTACCCTCACCTATGGTCATGAACTATGGGTCATGACCGAAAGAACGAGATCCCGGATACAAGCGGCTGAAATGAGCTTCCTCCGTAGGGTGGCTGGGCGTACCCTAAGAGATAGGGTGAGGAGCTCAGTCACCAGGGAGGAGCTCGGAGTAGAGCCGCTGCTCCTCCACATCGAGAGGAGCCAGCTGAGGTGGCTCGGGCATCTATTTCGGATGCCCCCCGGACGCCTCCCTAGGGAGGTGTTCCGGGCATGTCCCTCCGGTAGGAGGCCTCGGGGCAGACCCAGGACACGCTGGAGGGACTATGTCTCTCTATGGCCTGGGAACGCCTTGGGGTGCCACCGGAGGAGCTGGAGGAAGTGTCTGGGGCGAGGGAAGTCTGGGCAACTCTGCTCAGACTGCTGCCTCCGCGACCCGGCCCCGGATAAAGCGGTAGCCAATGGATGGATGGATGGATGGATGTTTGCGCAGTGAGGGTGGAATCACAAATTTGCTCCCCTTCAACACTATGCCATCCACCACTGTGAGCTCTTCTCTGTAGTTCCAGTAGTCACATATTTTCACGGGGCAGTGTTTTTTGTTTTCGGGCCATCCGTTCTGTACTGTGCATTTCAGTTCTTTCATCGTTTCATCTGCATCAGTCTCTCTCCGTATTTGTTCTGTTCTGTCAGCTGTTACTGGCAGAGATGTCACGATCATGTCCACATATGCCTGTATTTCTGCGCTTTTCTCACTGTCGGCATGTTCCTCCTTGTCCACTGCTCTAGACAAGGTGTCGGCGGTGTACATGTATTTTCCTTGTGTGTATAGCATGTGCACATCATACTTTTGCAGCCGGATCAGCATGCGCTGTATCCGTACTGGACAGTCATTTAGAGGTTTTGACATGATGGACACCAGCAGTTTATGATCAGTTTCTACTTCAAAAGACTGACCATAGACATATTGGTGGAAGCGCTCACATGTATACAAACTCGCTAACAGTTCCTTTTCAATTTGAGCGTACCTGGATTCGGCACTGGTCAGGGCTCTGGATGCATAAGCGACGGGTAGCCACTGCTCGTCGTGTTTCTGCAGTAGTACCGCTCCCAGGCCGTACTGTGATGCATCTGCCGATATCCTGGTGCTCCTCTCTGGGTCGTAGAACTGTAACATGGGCTCACGTGTCAGAGTCTCTTTCAGTTTCAGAAAGCACTTTTCCTGCTCGTGGGACCAGATCCATTCGTTTTTTTGTTCGAGAAGACTCCTGAGAGGTGCTGACTGTGTTGAAAGCTGTGGGACAAACTTAGCAAGGTAGGTAACCATCCCTAAAAACCGTCTGACTTCATCTTTATTGGTTGGTCTTTCCATGTTGTTGATTGCTGAGGTTTTTCTCGGGTCTGGCTTCACCCCCTCTTCACTAACAACGTCTCCCACAAAGGTGAGTGTTTTCACTCCGAACTCACATTTGTCCTTGTTGAGTTTCAGATTTACTTCCCTTGTTTTGTCTAGCACTTGTCTCAGTCTTTCGTCGTGTTCTTGTCGCGTTGACCCCCATACTATGATGTCATCCATCATTGTCTCTATGCCTGGAATGTGTTCAAAGATCATGTGAATAGTCTTGTGGTAGACTTCCGGCGCTGACAAGATACCATACGGCAGACGAAGAAACCTGTACCTGCCCTCCGGCGTGTTGAACGTGCACAGTCGCGAACTTTCCTCGTCCAGTCTCAGTTGCCAAAACCCAGACGACGCGTCTAGTTTACTGAACCATTTAGCTCCAGCAAACTGTGCCATAATTTCTTCTCTGGTTGGTAACTTGAAATGTTCTCTTTTGATTGCTTTGTTTAAGTCCCTTGGATCCAAGCACGTCCTCAGAGCACCTGTTTTCTTTTGCACGACGACCAGCGAGCTGACCCATTCAGTTGGTACATCTATTTTCTTGATGACCTCCAGTTTTTCCATGCGCACTAATTCCTCTTTGAGTTTTTCTCGCAGTGCGAACGGGATTTTCCTGCAGGGATGAACAACAGGAGGCACACTTTTATCCACGTGTATTTTATGTATTCCAGGTAGACATCCAAGTCCTTCGAAACAGTCTTTATACTCCTCCATGAGTGAGTCTTGATCATTTGCAGATTCTGGTGATGTCACAACAAACACTCTTTTTACCAGATCGAGCTTGGCACATGCACTGAGTCCCAGGATTGGTTGTACTCTCATGTCCACGATCAGTAGCTGTGCTTTTATCTGCCGACTTTTGTGTTTGAAGGTTGCAATGCATCCACCTTTAACAGGGACACCTTCTCCTGTGTATCCTGTCACTTTTGTTTTCACTGGATAGATTTTGCTCTTTACAGTGAGTGTTTTGTAGTCCTCCAGAGATAGCAGATTTACGTGGGCACCTGTGTCTAACTTGAATGGTATTATACTCTCATTTACCTCTATTGGCAGAATCCATTCTTCCTTTTCGATTGTACAGGCCTGCACCACATCCACAATGGACTCGTCATCCTCTTCTTCCTCATCAACTGTGTGAACTTTCTGTTTTGTAGCTGCCTTGCAACATTTAGCATAATGATTGCTTTTTCCACAGTTGTTACAGGATTTTCCAAATGCAGGACATGACTTAGGCTTGTGGCTGCCTCCACATTTACCACACTTGAACTCTGCAGATTTCTCTTTTTGGTCTTTTTGTTTGGTAAATGTTTTCTTTTTCCATTGTTCTTTATGTATTGCATGAACTGTAGTTTCACCTCTCCGTAGCTCTTTTGCTTGTGCTCGGGTGGTTTCTGCTGCTCTGCACACACTAACACACTTGTCCAGTGTGAGTCCTGTCTCTCTGAGCAGTCTTTCTCTGAGACCATTATCCACTGTGCCACAAACTATCCTGTCTCTCACTAATGAGTCTCTCAATGTGTCAAATTCACATGTTTTACTCAGCGTGTGGAGCTCTGCTAGGTACTGATCAAAAGGTACTCCTTGCTTTTGGTCATGGGTGAAAAACTTGTACCTCTCAAAGGTCACGTTCTGACTAGGCACGAAGTAGTTCTCAAACTTTGTCAATAGCTCTGCCAATGTCAGATTAGCTTCATCCAGCTGAAAGCTATTGTATATATCCAAAGCATCTTCTCCAATAACATGCAAAAAGATATGAGCTTTCTGTTTTTCATCATCACCCCCTGCTCCACTAGCTGCTAGATATATATTAAATCGCTGCTTAAAGCGTTTCCAGTTATCAGCAAGACTACCAGTCAGTTGCATTGAAGTGGGTGGACTTAGCTTCTCCATGAGCGTACGTCGGGGTGAGACAACTTCCACAGCTCTCTGTTGTTGCTGGTTGTGTCCCGATCCGAGCCCGAGATCCTCTTCTTCTTGTTCGATCTCCTCTTCTTCCCCGTTTTCACTTCCACTGCTGCTCGTAACAACGCTCGTAGCCATGACATGCCGTAGCAAACTCCGCTGGCATGCTGCTTTGTTAGCATGTTTCACTCACGCGACCGGACTTTCCTTTTTTCTTTTCCGTCGCTCTCCCGTGGCAAAACTTCCTTCTGTATCTGCTCACGGCCACTTCTGACACCATGTGTTGTCTTGGTAAGTTCACAATGAACAGACAAGGCGTGATAACGTGTCGGTTAACTTTATAGCAGTCTTCACAGATAAAACATCTCGTGCTGCATGCATGGCTGTTTACATCCCACTAGTGTTACTGCGCATGCCTAACCACTGCTGCATGCTGGGAAGTGTAGTCTTCTAATAACACACAGAACACCACATATACATGTGTAAAATTTTAGTGACACTAGTGAAAAAAATCCCATCAAACAAAAGCTCTCCTAAATAAACATGTTTTCATGTATTATGCTCGGACTCGTAAAAAATGCATTATCCATACCGGATACTCGTCTGAAAAGAGTAACTGGCTTATCCCTAATCAACACAGCATCCTATGTACTGCTTGGTTCTCACATTTAAGATGAAAGTGCTGTTTACTTGAGTACTGCTGAAGGAGGATTACGTAGTCTGAGCTCCCACTGGGCAGATGCACAACAGTTAATGAACTATTTAAGAGAACAGAAACAGAAAGCACTTCAAATGTCTCAGTGTTGACTACGTTCTCTTTATTGCTCTTACAAATAACGACTCTAGGCAAATACCATGATTACACTTTCACTCATGAGCTGCTCTGATTTATTGAATACATCAACATATAGGATGCACATGTTGGGATCTCACTAGACCACAGAAAGTTTGTTCATTTCTAGGGAAAGACAATTTTCATTTGTCATGATAAACAGTCATGACATGAATTTGGATGCAGGAATGTGATTGACCATCACACCCAGTGGGGGGGCCGTTTGTCACGGCAGATCCTCCCCCGCTTTCTGCTGAAAAGATGCTTCCCCCATGCGCTCAGCCAGTCACTGATTGGTTGAAGCTCTCAGGATTTGACACCTTCAAATCCACAAACCTTCAACAAAAAGCCTGCAAAAGCAGTCTTGCAGAGAGTCTTCCCCGAGTCTTCTCTGTGAACACCCAGGAGGAGCTGCATCCCAGCAGCTCAGCTCACCCAGCGTTAGCATGGGTGAGCTGAGCCACCCATGCTAATGCTGAACTTCAAAATCCTTCAAGCTTTACTGTTAATTCTGGTAATTGTAATTAATTTAACTATTAATTCAAATTCCTGATTAACTGTTTAGAATATCCTATGAGACTGAATTGGCTATCATTTCCTGTTACGACAGGTGGAGCTCCGAGGTAATCTGGTACAGATCAGATTAAATTTCAAAAACATTATTAATAACTATCTTTGATAATTATTAATCATTATCGATAGCCAAACACAACGTAAATTAAATGGTCCCTTATGAGGTAAGAAATCCCAACACACACATTACCAGAATAAGCGATGCGTCATTGGGTTTGGGATACTTGATGCCATTAAGGCCCTGGCCACACAAGACGAAACAATCTTTTTCCTGCCCAGTCTTAAAAGAAACTCTGTCCATAGGTCACTATGAACACGGTTCAACACGGTGTAGTACATATGTACATAGGCCTGGCCTTTAGGGTGAGCTGTGACTCACCAAATACACCAAAATTGCAGAAGAAGACAAGGTGAACACAGAAAATCTGCAGCTCGTACTCAAAGAATTCAACATATTTCCTTTTAAAACCACCTCGTATCAATCGCTTCTGCAGCGCCACCTGGAGCATGTTGTTCTTATTAAATGACATCAAATGACTGCCACTTAATAACGAGTCGCAGTGGTGGTGGGGGAGATTATGACATAATCACTTTCCACAGATGTGGATCTTTGTCCGTCCAAACCTCACAGCCGACATGGCGTTTTAGAATTTCCCCACTGTGGAACCCGCGTTGAAAAAGCCAGTTTTCAGGCTCGTAAAACGCTGCGACATGTAGATGATTGGTTAAAAACCCTGTGTTTACATGGAACAGCGTTTTTGTGTGGACGGGACCTGAGACCCTGGTTCTGTTTCCGCTCAGTAGAGGAAGGTATTCCAGTCAACTGACATTGTATAATTCACACTGTGTGGGTTTCATTGCAATGCAGTAGTGATATTCTTTAGTCTTGGAGAAAGTTCTTTTCATTTGTTTGTCAGCAGATAAAAAAACGACTCACAGATGGCCTTTCAGCGGAAGACAACTTAGCTTGTAATTAACACTTTGTCTGATAATTGAGCCTCTGTCATAATTACAAGATTCTATCGTCTCATTATGATTCTTGTAATTACAAGTTAATGTACAATAAACTGATGGGAATGGATCGGGATCGAGCAATTTTTTTTCTCATATTTTAATCATCACTGAGGAGCCAAAGAGAAAATAAATCTGAGGCCTCCTGTACACGACCATGTTTCAAGTGAATTTTTTAGCTGTTCACTCAGCCAGAATACTGCTCCACACACATCTCTGACAACTCTTTATTCAAGTGCTGCATTTCTGCAGATAAATGGAGAGACTGACTGGACTTTACCTCCAGAGAAACAAACCCAACTCCTCAAACGTTGAGCTGGTTTGTGAGTCCAGCATTGTGATTTTAAATGTGGGTTCACAACCTGTTCGTCGTCAGAAACAGAGCCAGTTCATCAAGCTTGGGATTGGTGACGACAGAGATAAATAGTGTTGGAGTGACTTACTTGAATTTTCTATTGATTTATTGCTGACACTGTTACCAAACCAATACTTGGTACAAAAAGCCGAAGCTTGTGTCAACAGGAGGCGGCTGCGGCTGAGGAGAGTCTCTCAAGGTTCGTCTGCTTGTCTCTCACTTGTAAGGTTTGATTCCCATGTCCACGTCAAAGTGTCCTTGAGCAACACACAGAACCCCAAACTGCTCCCAATGGTAGGATTGAGTGCTTTGCAGGGCAGCCGCTCTCCATTGGTGTGAATGTGTGAATGTGATTTACAGTGAAAAGCGCTTTGGGGGCCGCTCATGGTTTTCCATGAGCGGCCCCCAAAGCTTTATACAGCTAAAAATCATTTACCATTTGATTATCAGAGACACAAACGTGACTGAGTCGGGGTCAGATTTTATCTGAACTCATCCAATCAGCAGGACTTATGGCCTAAATGACATAAAAACATCAAACCTTCATGAAAAAGCATGTTCATCTATAAACATTAACATTTTTGTGTCGAAAATCCTCACTGAGAGGAAAACAGAGACAGTTCAGTTTTGTATTCGACTTCACTAACCAGAGAAACCTCCAGCAAGCTTGGTAGTTAGACCGACTTCAATATAAAATAAGAATTCCAGCGCCCAGGGAAAGCTCCTGCTGCCAGTTGAGTTTCGACCGAGGTCTCCCCAGAAGTCTCCGTGACCGTCTATCCTGCGTGTCGGAAGGTCCCCACCCCCCGTAGTGGTAACCGGATTACAGTGGCAGGGAGGCGGCAGGAGGCGAGAGGCTTTTGGTGTGAGGCAGGCGGCTTGTTCCACAACAGAGGAACCAAAACCCATCGATTAGCAGCTGAGCTCAGACTCCTCAGTGTCTCCTTCCTCTCTTGGTCTGAGTATCCGAGTACAGTTACACATACAGTACGCATAGAGTTGAGGATTCCTTCTTCAAAAAAACATTGAAATCACTCAACTTAAACTTTTATTAAGTCTTTATCTGAGCCTCTACTATCAAGAGGAATCATCAAGTCTTCCTACAATACAGATTAAGATCAACTAACCACTGCTTCACTTGTCTGTTTGTTTTTTAAAGTAGCTGGTTGATCTTTATGTTGATGTTTAATATGGAAACGTATGAGTGTTTAATTCCTCAAATTATAATTATACATTTATTAATTGTAACTGAATTGTGTATGAGAATAAATATGGTAAACATGTAGGTTGTGATTAGCTGGAAGAAATGAGCATGGAGCTCAGCTGTGACGTACACACACCACTTCTTGGGTTGAACGATATTTTACCATCAAAATGTATCAAGACTAGTCAAATAAATGTCTTTAAAACACACACACACACACACACACACACACACACACACACACACACACACACACACACACTCTAGAGATGTGTGTGTGAACTGATTGATTATCAATTGTGACAAAGTGTGTCGTGACCAAGGACACAAAACAAAGTCCACTGAGCCTTTTCACGGGTTCCAGTTCAAATACGTCATTTATACATTTAATGAACAGATAAACTGGATCTCCTCTGTGGTCGCCTTCCCTCGTCGACACTCTGACACACACTGGGCTGTTTTATTATCCAGTGGTGTTCTCCAGGGTGCCCTGACCGCCATGATGTCACCCTCCTCTGACCTCCACCTTCACACCAGATTCTCCTCCTCCACCTCTACAGTCTCTGATCTCAGTGACTCTCACACTATTTCCAGCAGTGATGATGCGCTGCCGATCAATTATTTTTCTTTTCTTAGTAACTCAACTACTGTGACTCCAAAAAAGATAATTTTCTTGACCACCACCCGCAGACTATTTCTTTCTCTGTAAAATTCCTTTTCTTCGTCTTTTCTGTCAGGATTTAACATCAAATGCCGGCGAGCTAGAGGCTGATTGAGATGTAAAACTATGGACGAAGCTCTTTGCATCGACCATTTATGGTAGAAAGTGTGCGTGTTGAGCGCGGGAGTTGAACCGTCAACCTTCCAGCTGGACTGGGATCTATAAAAGCAAAGTGCGTGCAGATGTGCTTACGCACAGGTTTATTGATCTGAATCTTTTTTGATGTATGCCATTGTCAACTTTTGAGCACGCAAACATTTTTAGTAGGAATCCTTAGCAAGGTTTTATAGACGAGGCCCCAGATCATCAACTGAGTGCAGTCATTTACCTGCACAGAGGGATGTTGTTTGCAGACTGACCCACTGGAAACCCATACTTTATCCACACAGATGTCCTACACGACTCTTCTGCCCCACTTGAGAAGTGCTGGTATCCACCTTCAGTACAAATAGTTATGAAGGTAGTAATCATTTACCTGTTCAATCCTCATTAAGTAACATTTCTTTCGTAAGAAAACTTTTTTTTCATTAAATCACATTTGGTTCCAGGTGTCCTGCTAGGAGTTTGGTGTTGAGACATCCACAGCAAGTCCTTTCTGTTTTTCATCTCCACATGTAATTAGTAATAATGAAAGCAAACAAAACCTTTGTATTTGTGTTTTTTGAAAAAGTACATGTTGCTGACATGATGGACCTCACAGGAAAGTCTTTGTCAACTGAACGCGATGCAGAGCTGCACTGCTGGCAGTCCTCGTCCAGAGGGTTAACTGTGGAGTGAGAGCGGCACTTCAGATCAGCGTCAAAACATTCTATAAAGTGCATTGGTGGTGTGGCAAAACCATCAATGTACACGAGCAGCACTGTATTATTAGATCTGCTCTGTGTGGTTAACCAATTGTTGTAAAAGCAGCTTTATTTTGGAACCATTAGATGAAGACTGAGAATCACAAATTATCAAATTGTGCAATGAATGGGGGTGGGGGGGGGGGGATTTCGACATGAAAAGGCACTTTTCCAGTTTCCTGTGTAGAGTATTATAGTACTGTGTGCACGTGTGTGTACATATAGACTGTTCATATATGACATGGAAATATGAACATATATGTGCATCACATCATGAAAACATTTACCATGTGAGCTTCAATTATTGAAACTAGGAAGCTTCTGACACACACACACACACACACACACACACACACACACACACACACACACACACACACACACACACACACACACACACACACACACACACACACACACACACACACATACGTACAACATGTAGTGTGTGTGCTGTACGTAGCATGTAGCATAATTCACATTAATGGAAAACAGCATTATCCTGATCTGAGTGGGCTGCATCCATATGATAACAATGTGTGTGTGTGTGTGTGTGTGTGTGTGTGTGTGTGTGTGTGTGTGTGTGTGTGTGTGTGTGTGTGTGTGTTTGTCATCATGCTAATGTAGGGGGAGTTTTCTGCATTTTTCATGCCTCCTGCATCCATTACAGCTGTGAGCAGAGATTCCGATGCGCCCGCCGTTTATCATGAGCGGCGCTGAGGGCTCGCCTGGAGGCTGGAGATGTGACCAGCAGCCAAAGCTCACAGGCCAGACTGATGGCTGGAAAACTACAAGTGACTTTCTGCAACACTTTGTAGTTTGGATGTGTGTTACAAAGCTGTTGTTCAACCTGGAGCTCCACAGATGACCTCTGAGGAAGACTGTGGACTCTATCTCTGATATTACATACATTTACCAACAGGGCCTTCAGATTGACCAAGTCTGAGGATCGCGTGGATCGTGTGGATCATGAAGAGCCTCCTGGTGTTGCACACATTTTTTTTATGTAAATCTGACAAGAACAAACAAAACTGTTTTTATTTCTGTTATATTCTTATGCAATTAAATTTTATATATACAGGACCAAATATAACACAGACATTCATCGGTGCTTTTTACAGAGAAAAGAGAAAAAAACTAACAAATCCACATGAGCAAGCAGAGTGACGGTGGAAAGGAAAAACTCCCACTAACAGGTGGAAGCTAGCTGGTTAAGGTGAGGGGAGAGAGGAGATAGAGGACAGGACAGGATGGGGGATGGGTACAGACCCCAGTTTGGGAGCAGGGAATAGGGATTTACACTACGAGTGGGGTTGGGGGGGTATTTGCAACAGGAGGCCTGAAAACACTCCTGAGTTGAGAATATGTCTCTACTTTTGGTTCTGCTGTAGGTTTTGGTTGATCATAGATGTGAGGGAGGGTCTGCAACCTTCCTTTGAGGGAATCTGGGAGGGCTGCAGGTCCAAAAACGTGATGTAGATAAAAATAAGTGGCAGCCCCTGAACAACTTAATGCATTTTTCAGGTTCATTCATAACTTAGAGACTGAATGCAGCTGTGTGTTTTCCGGGCTGATCTTTGAAGACGTCGTCCTGGGTGTGTCTCGGGGAGTCCACAGAAGAGAGACTGGACTGGAGGCTCCTCGTTGGATCTGATGAATTGTTGATTCAGACAGCCGACGGCACTCAGTCTTCCCAGGAGGTCGTCTGTGAAGTCCACACCGTGAGCCGGGCCAACGTTCAGTTCAGCAGAGGGATGAAAGGCATTGGAGGGTTTCTGGTTGAGCCTGATTGTAAAAGTAAATTAAAGAAAGAAGAATTCCTTTTTACTGTGAGTGGAAGTTCGCCAATGTAACAGAGGATGAGAAGGAGGTCAGAAAATGAACTCAATGAATAAAAAAGGATCAATGAAGAGCAGAGAGATCAGCCTCCATCCAGCATGTTTAGTTCATCTCAAAACCGAAGCGTCCACTCAGGGACCGTTTACATGGCAAAGACTTCAAGGGAGGGATTTTGGGAATCTGTTCACATGACAACGGTGCTAAGAGTCAGGGAATGGCTCCCAAGGTGGAACTTTTTGAAAAGACTCTGACTCTGTTGCAGTGGAAACCTGCACAAACAAATCTTCATGTCCACTGCAGAAACGTTGCTGCTGTGCGGCGCACCACAACCATGATAAATACTTCTTTTGCAACTGGGGGGTATTCCATAGGCGGGTTATGTGAAAACTCAGAGTATGAGATTCAACTCAATTATCCCTATGTGGAGAGAAATCTTTGAGTTATCCGTTCGGGAAAGCGAGCTACATCAAACTCTGTCAGTTACCATGGCAACAGACTCTGTGTAGAACCCGCTCGCTGGCAGGTCTTGTAGAAGAAACCCTGAGTTTTGACTGGCTCCTCCGAAGCACCCACCTGAAGCTCCCAGAAATGGATGGTCGGATCTTTCCATCGAGGCAGAGCAAGTGTGGTGTTGTATTTGTGGAGAGAAGATTTTTTACATGGTTCACAACTACAAATTCCACTTTTACAAGTGCTCAAACCTTTTTCACCAATGATACGTCTATATAATACCTCCATATCAAACAAACACCCTGCAGAGCTCTGCTGCTGCGCCCACCTCATTCTGGATGAATAAATACTACATTGTGACGTTTAGATTCTGCTTCTTCACAGTAATTTATTTCCTTTTCTCCTTGACATTTCTGCTGATGCATTCAATATACTTTCTTACTTTGTTTTACAGTATATTTTCTTTTAAGATAATGGCTGTGCAATGATGTGCAGTTCTTCAAATGTGTCAACATTTTGGAAATGAAAAATTTGATTGATAATAGGTTCAAATAATTAGTCCCACCTGTGCAGATTCTGTAGATAGAATTCCTCAGAAATTTGGAAAGGAAATTCATCTGAAGTCCTCCGCTCTGGCCCAGCATTCGAACGGAAATCAGTTGCCAGTTGTGTGCTTGAGCCAATAATCCGCTGTATTTTTATAGAAAAACGAATATGGGGAAAATTACATTGTGACAAGTCATTACTTAATATATTAAGTCATTATACACACATTTTAGAGGCTTTGAGAAACACGTCTGCTATTTTATTTGGCTGTCTTTTCCCAAAATTGACCATCCAAACAATGGCTGGCTGCCTAAAACCATGATCCAAGCATATAAAAAATCATGCAAAAGAAAACTCTCGGCTACAGAAAGGCAGAGAAAGAATGACTTGTCGTGTGGTTCTCTAATAATCTGCCTGAAAAAACTTTGTACATGTTCGGTCTCAAGTGTTAGTGATGTGCAATTGTGAGGACGAAAATCCAGACATGACAATGTGTGTTATTTATTAACGAAAACATTTATTTACCATAAAGTATTTTGTATTTACTTCAAACAAAAACTGTTTGTAAGGTCATAAAAATGCATTCAGATTTAGCATTTTAATGAATGGTGCAGTACAAGTACGAGTACTAACCTTTCGCTACTGATACCGAGTAACGATAACAAAGGCTATGCTGTGAAGGTTTCATTACAAAAATAAACATGCAGCAGCACCCAACATGCTAATTCCTTTGTTTTCTGTGTAACCAGACATCGTGTTCAGAATGTTGTCGCATAAACACGACACTTTCCTGAAATTAAAATACGATAGGTTTTCACCTGTCATGTTGTAAACGGGGTGTCAGTAAGCTGAGAGGGAACAAAGTGGTGCCTTCAGCGTTCACGTACACGTCAGTCCA
This sequence comes from Blennius ocellaris, assembly GCF_963422515.1. Lineage (NCBI taxonomy): Eukaryota > Metazoa > Chordata > Actinopteri > Blenniiformes > Blenniidae > Blennius > Blennius ocellaris. Next base: position 2,196,026 of record NC_137660.1, on the reverse strand, counting down.
CGTTCGGAGCTGTGGAATCAAACCACCTGCCTACCAACACACACGCACGCACATGCACACGCACACGCACACGCACACGCACACGCACACGCACACGCACACATACTCATCTTCAAATCTGCACTGAACCACATCAAAACCTCAAAAACAATCCAGGCTGCTAATTAATGCTGTGCGATCTGTGTTATCTGAAGGTCAGGACTTGATTATAAGGCTCGGCTAACACATCATTATCTAGTGATTAATCATCTCATTATCTGAAGATAACAAAGCAGAGATGAGATCACAGCTTCATTATGTCATTATCGCAGGACATCGTTTCAAGATTGCTTCTTAATTATGTGAATGTAGCACAGTTTTCAGGACCTCACAGTCTTTTGTCCGAGACAATATTAAAGATCTTGTAAAATGTATTTGAACCGTTTTTCTGCTTAGTTTTCTAGATACTTCTGCATTTATCCAAACACTTCGTTTTGCAGATGTTTTTTGCGTTCGAGTTTCCATATAGAATTTAAATGCCAAAGCCTAAAACTCGTCTGGAGACCTCAGTGACACTGCATTGAGTTTTCCCAAATTCAAACAGATAAGTTGAGCTGTAAATGACAAGCAGGGCGGAGAGGACGCTTTTCTTTGACCTTAAGCCAGCTGATAAAACAGCGTGAAGCAGCTGTGGATGCCAGATACCTGCTTTAGCAGCGATACAGACGGCATCTTGCAGCACAGATACTTCCTGGCGGAGGGCAGAAAGGTCCGACCGGACGGGACTTCTTGATGCTGTCGGGTCAAGCAGCACGCAGTCCAAACGCAGCGTAAAACATTTCCTGCTGCTCAACCTTTTGCACTCAGCTTCAGCTTCATTTAACACGGACACACAAGGATAATGAGCATTCCACGTTCGGTCACTTTTTAAACTTCACTGACATCCAGCTGTTTTAAGCATCGCTAAATGCATTGCAGCGTCCAAAACCCCCCTCCAACAAACCATCAAATATGAAGGAAATGCAAGAAAAAATTAAGGAAATTCCTTTGTGTACTACAGTATTTAAGCTTTCAAAAATGAGGATCCCACTGGCGCAGATTGAACTGTTTTATATGCTACAAACACAACTCAAAGCTACTTGAAGTAAACGGCCAAATACCAAAACCTCTGAAGCATCAGGCCGTCAACATGCTTGTAGCATCTTGGCTGCTAGGTTTCTGTCAGGTTATACCATAATCTATTACAATTAGAAGAACTTTATAATTGAATTAAAATTATACTTCTATAATGTAAAATACAACACAGTCATTTCAAGGCACTTTCGCAGAGAAAAACCAACAATTCCCCATGAGCAAGAACAAGTGAAGGTGAAAAGGAAAAAGTCCCTTTTCACTAGACGAAACCTGCAGAACCAGGCTCAGGTGCTCAGGTCAATGGTCCTGTCGGGGTTAGAAGATAGAAAGAGAGGAAACGATACGACAGAGAGATTGTGGGGAGGGATTAGATTTTAAGAAGAAGACTGAACAGCATCAAGACTAACGCAACACAATATACTGTATTATACATTAAAATTTTAAGACTGAACGATTAGGATGGTAAAAGGTCAAAAGTGTGAAAAAGTATCATGTCTACATAAAAGATTCACTGTAATCAGTCAATGTGAACTGATGGACATGAGCACTCAGTTAGAAGTAGTGGAGTACTCTGGTTGAAGAGAAACAACGACACGAGAACACAAGTTGCTTTCCTCCGATTACTCATCACCGCTAGTATGGAAAACTATTATATGCCACTGAAGGTCACTTTTGTGTCTGTTGGAATGCTTCAATAAATATTTCTGACTGATGAACTTTGTTCACTCCCCCCTTGAACTGCAACCTTATCGTGGTGGGGGAGTTTGAGCACCCGAATGACCCTCGGAGCTATGTTGCCGGGGGGCTTGCCCCCCCAGTAGGGTCTCCCAAGGCAAACAGGTCCGAGGCGACGGGTCAGACTAAAAGCAGTTCAAACCACCCCTATGGATACACACACGAGGAGCACGGAGACGTCGCCCGGTTTGGCGCAGCCGGGGCCACACCCTGGAGCCAGGCCCGGGGTGGAGGCTCGCACGCGAGCGCCTGGTGGCCATGTTCTTGCCCGCGGGACTCGGCCGGGCTCAGCCCGAAGGGACGACGCGGGCCCCTCCTCCTCATCCTCCTGTGGACCCACCACCCACAGAGGCTGCCGTAGGGGTCGGGTGCAATGTGGATTGGGTGGCAGTCGACGGCAGGGGCCTCGACGACCCGATCCCCGGACACGGACTCTGGCTTTTGGGACATGGAATGTGACCTCGCTGGGGGGGAAGGAGCCCGAACTTGTGAGGGAGGTTGAGAGATACCGTCTAGATATAGTCGGGCTCACCTCCACTCACAGCTTGGACTCTGGAACCCAGCTCCTCCACAGGGGCTGGATGCTCCACTTCTCTGGAGTTGCCCGCGGTGTAAGGCGGCAGGCTGGAGTGGGCTTGCTTATTGCCCCACAGCTCAGCCGCCATGTGTTGGAGTTCACCCCGGTGAACGAGAGGGTTGCGTCCCTACGCCTACAAGTAGGGGACAGGTCTCTGACTGTTGTCTCGGCCTATGCACCGAACAGCAGTTCAGAGAACCCAACCTTCTTGGAGTCCCTGGGAGGGGTGCTGGATAGTGCCCCAACTGGGGACTCCATTGTTTTCCTGGGGGACTTCAACGCCCACGTGGGCAATGACAGCGAGACTTGGAAGGGGGTGATTGGGAGGAACGGCCTCCCCGATCTGAACCCGAGTGGTGTTCTGTTATTGGACTTCTGTGCTAGTCACAGTTTGACGATAACGAACACCATGTTCGAGCACAGGGGTGTCCATAAGTGCACGTGGCACCAGGACACCCTAGGTCGGAGGTCAATGATAGACTTTGTGGTCATGTCATCTGATCTCTGGCCGTGTGTCTTTGACACTAGGGTAAAGAGAGGGGCAGAGCTGTCAACTGATCACCACCTGGTGGTGAGTTGGATGCGCTGGACCGGGAGGAGGCCGGATAGACTCGGCAGGCCCAAACGTGTTGTGAGGGTCTGCTGGGAAGATCTGGCCGAGCCCTCCGTCCGCGCAGCCTTCAACTCCCACCTCCGGGAGAGCTTCTCACAGATCCCGAGGGAGGTTGGAGACATTGAGTCCGAGTGGACCATGTTCTCCACTTCCATTGTCGAAGCTGCTGCTCGGAGCTGTGGCCGCAGGGTCTCTGGCGCCTGTCGTGCCCCGAACCCGGTGGTGGAAACCGGAAGTAAGGGATGCCGTCAAGCTGAAGAAGGAGTCTTACCGAGCACTGTTAGCTCATAGGACTCCCGAGGCAATCGACAGGTACCGGCAGGCCAAGCGAGCTGCAGCCCGGGCTGTGGTGGAGGCAAAAACTCGGGTCTGGGAGGAGCTCGGAGAGGCCATGGAGGAGGACTTTCGGTCGGCCTCGAGGAAATTCTGGCAAACCGTCCGGCGCCTCAGGCGGGGGAAGCAGTTCTCCACCAACACTGTTTACAGTGGAAGTGGGGAGCTGTTGACCTCAACTGGGGACATTGTTGGGCGGTGGAAGGAATACTTCGAGGACCTCCTCAATCCCGCCACCACGTCTTCCATTGAGGAAGCAGAGACTGGGTTCTCAGAGGTGGACTCGTCCATTTCCCAAGCTGAAGTCACCGAGGTTGTTGTGAAGCTCCTCGGTGGCAAGGCACCGGGAGTGGATGAGTTCGCCCAGAGTTCCTTAAGTCTCTGATGTGCAGGGACTGTCGTGGCTGACTCGTCTCTGCAACATCGCGTGGCGGGCGGGGACAGTACCTCTGGACTGGCAGACCGGGGTGGTGGTCCCTCTCTTTAAGAAGGGGGATCGGAGGGTGTGTTCCAACTACAGAGGGATCACACTCCTCAGCATCACCGGGAAAGTCTATTCCAAGGTACTGGAGAGGAGGGTCCGGCCGTTAGTCGAACCTCGGATTCAAGAGGAACAATGCGGTTTTCGTCCTGGTCGTGGAACACTGGACCAGCTCTATACCCTCCACCAGGTGCTTGAGGGTTCGTGGGAGTTCGCCCAACCAGTCCACATGTGTTTTGTGGATCTGGAGAAGGCGTTCGACCGCGTCCCCTGAGATGTCCTGTGGGGGGTGCTCCGGGAGTACGGAGTCCGTGGTCCCTTGTTGAGGGCTGTTCGGTCCTTGTATTCCCGGAGCAGGAGTCTGGTTCGCATTGCCGGCAGTAAGTCGGACCTGTTCCCAGTGCACGTTGGCCTCCGGCAGGGGTGTCCTTTGTCACCGGTTCTGTTCATCATATATATGGACAGAATTTCTAGGCACAGCCGGGGGCCGGAGGGGGTCCGGCTTGGGGACCACAGAATCTCATCTCTGCTATTTGCGGATGATGTGGTTCTGTTGGCCCCATCAAGCCTGGATCTCCAGCGTGCACTGACACGGTTCGCAGCCGAGTGTGAAGCAGCTGGGATGAGGATCAGCACCTCTAAATCCGAGGCCATGGTTCTCGACCAGAAAAAGGTGGCTTGCCCCCTCCAGGTCGGTGGAGTGCCCTTGTCCCAAGTGGAGGAGTTTAAGTATCTTGGGGTCTTGTTCACGAGTGGGGGAAAGATGGAGCGTGAGATCGACAGGCGGATCGGTGCGGCGTCTGCAGTTATGCGGACGTTGTATCGGTCCGTCGTGGTGAAGAAGGAGCTGAGCCAAAAAGCGAAGCTCTCGATTTACCGGTCGATCTTCGTTCCTACCCTCACCTATGGTCATGAACTATGGGTCATGACCGAAAGAACGAGATCCCGGATACAAGCGGCTGAAATGAGCTTCCTCCGTAGGGTGGCTGGGCGTCACCCTTAGAGATAGGGTGAGGAGCTCAGTCACCCTTAGAGATAGGGGGAGGAGCTCAGTCACCAGGGAGGAGCTCGGAGTAGAGCCGCTGCTCCTCCACATCGAGAGGAGCCAGCTGAGGTGGCTCGGGCATCTATTTCGGATGCCCCCCGGACGCCTCCCGAGGGAGGTGTTCCGGGCATGTCCCTCCAGTAGGAGGCCTCGGGGCAGACCCAGGACACGCTGGAGAGACTATGTCTCTCGGCTGGCCTGGGAACGCCTTGGGGTGCCACCGGAGGAGCTGGAGGAAGTGTCTGGGGCGAGGGAAGTCTGGGCAACTCTGCTTGGACTGCTGCCTCGGCGACCCGGCCCCGGATAAAGCGGTAGCCAATGGATGGATGGATGGATGGAACTTTGTTCAAATTAGCTTTTATTCCATAGCAGCAGCAATAGAAAAAATCCACAATAGCGCCATCTGGAGGGAAACACTGAACTTAAGGAGTGTGTCTTGTCCTGGATGATGCTTGTGGCCTTCCAGCTGAGGTTCAGATGATTGTATCAGAAACCTCAGAGTGCGGCCAACAATTTTAGAATCGATGTTGCTGATTTATACTTTGCTTCCATTGGAAATATTAGTTTTTATGACATTTTTTGAATTATTTTGATCTGTAATCCCATCAAAAGTGAGTTTCTTTTCACTTAGAGTACCCAGGTAAATATCCACCACCTCCACTGGGGCTTTATGGAGTAAAGGTGGTACTTCATCAGCATTTCTTAGGTTTTAGGCCCCGCTTACACAGCGTTTCAAGTGAAAACACAAAGTTTCACGTTCACACGGCAACCTTCTGAAAATGATCTCACACGTTTACAAAGGAATGGCAGAAACACTGAAAACGATGTACTTAGCATGCTAGACCATGAGGTGGCAGAAGAAGAAGAAGAAGAAGAAGAAGAAGAAGAAGAAGAAGAAGAAGAAGAAGAAGAAGAAGAAGAAGAAGAAGAAGAAGAAGAAGAAGAAGAAGAAGAAGAAGAAGAAGAAGAAGAAGAAGAAGAAGAAGAAGAAGAAGAAGAAGAAGAAGAAGAAGAAGAAGAAGAAGAAGAAGAAGAAGAAGAAGAAGAAGAAGAAGAACTTTACCAATTCAGGCTGTTCACTAGTGTGGTTAGTCTGTCTGATGTGATGAACGGCAAGACTTTATAAGCCACTTGTATTAAAGGGTGAAATGTGTTCCAGGACATGTTCCCAGTCCTGCTGGCTGGATTCAATCTGATGATCCAGAGGAAAATATATGAGGTTGAAGTGTATTAAATGCAGAAGGGGGATCAGCAAACAGGATTTTGCCTCCAGTTTGGGGTTTTAATCAGTGCTGGTGTACTGAGTCCAGCAGAAAGCATTTTGTGGCTGAGCGATATGCAACCTGCAGCGGGTTGAGTTGGGTTGATGACGTATCTCTAAAGATCTTTACAAGCCTCTCAAAGGTTTTCATCACTCGGGAAGTCAGTGCAGTCAATCTGGGGTACCTCTCAGTCAAGCCCCAACCAGAACCTGAAAGAGCTCTGGCCTGAGCTCAGCACTGTGACGGAGTGTTTGCTTGCAGATGTTATCAAGACCTGGAGCTTTGTTGACCTCTGTCTTTTTTAAAGCCCTTTACTAACAGATACGGATCCTGAGGACATTTCTTTATCGTGGTCATCCGGGTGCTGGATTCTGTCTCAAAGCTGACGGAGCATGAACCAAGGTCATTGTGAAGAGACTCCTGGCTGCTGCCGTCAGAGGGGATGTGCCTACAACCATCCCAGTGGTTCACAGCAGAGATTTTACTGTAATTCTGATCCAGGTTCCTCTGTTTGAATGATATAGTGCTACTTTATTTATATATAAGTTTTGCTTTGCTTTTTTTAATAGTTTGCTTCACCTTGTTGTTGACTTGTAAAATTATAATCTCATTCTAAAAGGTCTGAAAGGTCAAATCATCAAACAGAACAAGTAGTCCTGACCTACCGAGGCTTGTTGCACCATTTATTAATTCTTTTTCACAATGGGTCAAAACACAGGAATTGACACAGTCGGGAGCTGAAATGAAACAATCAGGGACTGTTATGTTTTTGTGAAATGAAGAGGTTTGTTCAGATTGTAGTTGTTTTATTCCTCCATGGTGATCATCTCACAGCATGCAGAACTTTATAAATTATTTTAAATTTCATAGTATATGTTAGATTCTTCAGGTTCCTTTGGCATATATCTATATTAAACCTTATGTTGTAAAAGTAGATAAACACGTGAGTTGGTACTTTTCAAAGTCAGTTGGTCATCCACGGGGTAGAAAGAAGTTTTTGTCATTTCTTGATTTTATTGTAACTTCTGCAGCAGACTGATGTTGAGCAGCTGGACCATCAAACACAAAAAGCTTCATCGCCATTCATTCAGATACATTTTTTTAAACTGGTGTGCAAACCGACTTTATTTACTGTTTAATATCACAATGAGTTCATTTCTTTACAGGGACATGGTAGTGTGTGTGTGTGTGTGTGTGTGTGTGTGTGTGTGTGTGTGTGTGTGTGTGTGTGTGTGTGTGTGTAGAGTGTAGTGGTTGTCAGAGTCTCCGCCCCTCTGGAAACGCCTTGTTGTCCGTCCTGTTCATCTTTGGTCTGTAACATGGAGTGGAGGGTCCGTGTCAAACAAGAGGAGATCCGTCCAGCAGAGCGCTGTAATCCACTGGTCACGTCTCCTGGAGGATGAAGAGTCTCGGTCTTCCAGGAGAGAAGAAGCATTTTCAGGCATCAGTTTCCGCAGTTCGCCCGACATGCGTGGAAGCGGAGAGCGCCGGCCCTGCTGGACATGCGGCGCCAGCTGGTGGGGGGTTTCGCTGTGATGGGCGATGGACGATGGGAGCTGGGATTTCTGTCCTCGCCGTCACTGTCAGGAGACCTGGAGGAGAGATTGAGGCGGTGTTAGGAGAAAGACCCTCACAGAACCATCCAAAGACTTGAAGCTCCAGTCACAGAAATACGAATCCAAAACCCTTCACTTTGTGCACATTTGGAGTTATTTCAAGTGATAGACCGACTCATGATGGATGCCGTTCATCATGGGCATCATGTGGTTTCTGTCCTCACCACAGCACGGAAACTTCTGGTATTAAAGTCACCAATGATCTTCTGGTTGCAACTGACTGGTCTATTATCCATCCTCCTCCTGGATCTGAGTGCAGCATTTGACAGCTTCTCGCCCTCCATGCTCCACCACAGATTGGAAACCATTGGATAATCTCACACACCTCTGAATTGGTTCAACTCTTACCTCTCTGGCCTCTTGGACTTTGTTCTACTGAAACCTTTCAGATCCCCTCCATCTCTCCTCTCCTCTCTTGTCCCCCAGGGCTTCGTCCTAAGTCCCATCCTCTTCATCATTTACCTCCTCCCCCATGGCCATATTTTTTGAAGCTATACTATTCAATTTCACTGCTATGCAGATGACACCCAGCTCTACCTTTCCACCAAACCCACCTCCACCCTCCAGAACTGTGTACAGGACATCAAATCCTGGTTCTACCATAACTTCCTTCATATCAATAGCATCAAGAGCTTTTCCTAATCAGCTCCATGACCACCCTTTTCCATCACCATCAACAGCTCCTCTGCTTCTTCCTCCTCTCAGGTTAGAAGTCTAGGTGTCATCCTCGACAGCTCACTATCATTTCAAGCTTACATCACAAATATTGCTGGGTCAGCCTATTTCCAGCTACGCAACATTAATGTATGGCCAAGACTGGCGGTTCAAGTTATTATATGGGTGTGTACTTGAAATATATCCACAGGCTGGCCGGAGTTCCCCTGTGGGAACCTGACATCATTTAGAAGGGTATCCACCATGCCAACTTCTACTGAAGCCAGGAACAGGCGGAGACTCCAAGTCTCTTCCTGTTGCAAGAGCAAAAACTGTTCTGACATCAGAAGGCTCTCAATCACATACTGTCTGCCCAAGCTGCACAACAGGACAAGGGTGAGGAAAAAAAATTAATAAACAGAAAAAAAAGGGTATCCACTTCAGTTTATCAGGTACACCAATTCAGAAGGCACATCAGCAAAAGATACAAGGAACTGTAATGAAATACATTAAAACACAAAGAGAATCTCAAAGTGAATAAAGAGTATTTCTTCTGGCACATTAAAGCTGTCCTGGCCTGCTCAGCTTGACTCCTCAGCTTCATGAGATTCTCAATTTCAGAAACTCTGCTCGGCTTTATTAGAATCCAGGAGCCAGCAGAAATAAAACATCCAATTAAAATACCTGTGCAGGGATTCAAACTCACCACAGAGTCACTGGGGAGTTTGGAGACTGGGAGAGAGGAGTAAGACCCCAAAATATAATATACACTTTTACACTCTAGCATTAGAGGTGGAAAAGCCTGAAAAGAGGCCTTCAATCTTTAAAGGAGGTTCAAATAATAGGAAAGTGTTTCTATGATGCTCTTTATAAAGTGTAGATTTGTTCTCCTTCAGTGTCTTTAGATGATTGACAGCTCAAAGAAATCCTTCATCTTAAAGCAGCACTTCAGTCAGTGTCTCGGTTCCAAACAAGACGCTTTAACGTCAATCGTTTGAAGTCTGTATACCTTCGACTGCTGTTTTCTTGTGATTGGAAAGGTTTCAGGAAGATTCTTCTAAAGTGATAACGAACATCCTAGCATCCTCATAAGGATTCATTGTTAATGTAATTAGACCTCGCTCCAATTGTTTAATTTCTTGCTGTCATCAAATTCAAAATGAGACAATATTTTCCATGAGAAGGTAAAAATGTCTAATCTTCAAGGTCTGATAGGTTGTTTATGTTCTGTTGAGAATAAAATCTGAGATGTGCAAATCATTGTGTTCTTTTATTCTAGGTATTTAACACAGTATCTCAACTTTTTGGTAATTTGAATTGAATTTGTTAACATGTTTGTTTTGGTATTTACGAGTTATAAACTGTTAACACTTCATTAAAGGACAAGTGCTAATACAAAGGATACAAGTACTTATTAAATGCCATTAAACCAAGTTTATACTCAATTTGGAAGTGATGCATGGAGGCTATGTGTTAGTATTGGTACTGGTGCATCCGGAGTATTCAGTCTGTATTGAGGAGAGTTTTGGATTGTTCATTACAGCTTTTGTTTCTCAAGTGAACTTTCTTTATGACCTTAAGAACGAATTGTAATTTGTGATTTTTCAATGATCATGTCATCTTTCTGGTTCAGGCTCTCCAAGACCAACAGCAAAAAAATCTAAATGAGAACGAACTGCATGCTTCAGCGAGTGACCATATTTACTTTTGCTAATAAAAACACATTTAGTAATAAATCATGTCAAATATGTTTTGAGGCAAATCCATCCATCCGCCCATCCATCCATCCATTACCAACCATACAGCACCTCACAACGTATTTCGACTCACTCAAATTGAAATGTTATTGTTTTGTTTTGTTTTTTTACTTTCTGATTGCAAAATATTTAAAATGCAGAAAACAAAAACAAGTGCAAATATCTTACTGAAACTTTGTGTTTGGCCACCGTGTCATAATAACTCGATGTGTTGAATGGGCAAATACACCAGTGGGCCATAACATTAAGACCACTGAGTAGCGGTGTGATTATTTATTCATTCTTTCACGCTAGCTGGTGGGAAACTGCTTCTGCCATAGAGGCTGCTAAAGTCACTGAGCTTCTTGCTTCTCTCACTCACTGTCACATGTTACAAAAATGTGTCATGAAGTTCTTCTAATTCTGATAGATCATCTCTGCCTGTTGCACCCCCTCCAGGACCCTCGGCTCAGCTGCAGGTCATCAGCCAGGAACCACCACTCACTGACGTTTCGCCCCTTTAATCCTGGACCGTCTCCTGGTGGTGGGGCAGTGACGGGGATGTCTCCCTGTCACTCCCTGCAGCTCATGGATGTTCCCTCTGCGACTGATGTTGGGGTTGGTTGGTCTTTCCCCAGCACCTGTCTTTCCTCCTCAGCCAGAGCCTGAAGCTCCTTTATCTGCCTCCTCGGCCGGGTTCTCTCTCTGCTGTCCTCAGAATGCTACCGCCCAACATTTTACAGCACGCTGACGGCCTGATGCTTCAGGGGTTTTGGTATTCGGGCATTTATTTCAAATTGCTTCTGAGTTGTGTGTGCAGCATATGAAAAGGTTTTATATATTGCAAGAAGCGAGGTTCTTCTGTAAATTTCACTGAAGCTTGTTTTGAGATTTCAGTCTGTCAAAAGACAAGTGGGATCCTCATTCCTCAAGAGTTAAGTACTGTAGTACACAAATCATTTTTTTCTTAGTTTTCTTCATATTTGATGTTTGATGTACTCTGGTTCTGCAGGTTTAGTGGCGTGTAGTATAAATGGCACACACTTTCTCTCATTCTGATTCCACATATCACGCCCATGTGTCAAGCATAAAACAGCCTTAAGTGCATGAAAATGCTTTTAATTTAACTGTATTCGACAATAATTGGTTGCTGATTCAATGCTGATGTTCTATTGTAGTGAGGCTGTTTGATTTGTTGTGCTGCCGACATGATTTTAATGCTGAGCTGCCTCTTTGTTCAACACCAGTTCGTCCACACAAGTAGAATCTATATTTCATGTCGTGGACACGTTTGCCTGAAGGCTCTGAGATTAAAAACGTAGAACTTGACGAGTTGGGACACTTCATTTCTGAAGAAAGGAGCTCTCCTGTAATTGATTCCAGGTGAAGACTCAGGAAAACAAAGCAGAAAGCTAAGAAGCGGTGGCAGCGGCAGCGGCAACGACAGCGGCAGCGACACCTCTGAGACACGTTCATCTCTGAATTATTCATGTCTGTTCTGTTTGACTACAGCTGGAATCCTAAAAAAGCCGCAGGAGTCAGTCAAGGACGAGCCAGATTACGCCTCGTAGCAGACATCACAGTGAGGCGGCATCAGCATTCAGGTCGTCCCTGAACGCCACGCTCACAGCTGATTAAACGCCGAGGTGACGGCGGGTCCGCAGCGTTTCACGTACTGCCTGTATGTGAAACCTCTTTACAGGGCAGGAAAGAGAAAACTCTCACTGGTGCTGTTGTGCAGTGTTGTGATCTAAAACAAGCAGAGCTCAGGTCTGTGTGAAGACAAAGCTCAGCGGGGCCTCTGGTCCTTCACAATCCCACAATCCATCATTGATTAGAGACGGGGCTACAGCTCCCTGGTGGTGCAATAAGTGGATCCTGCAGCTAGTTTTTTTTGTTCAAAGTACATCAGACTCATACTCGAGCAGGACATTCTAGGGCTACGTCTTTAAGTAGAAACATTTTAGATTCAATCAGATAAAATTGGAGTAGATATTACAAATTACTGAGTAGAAAGCATGTAAAATGCTGCAAGGTAATTATAAGAAATATGCATCCAAAGGACTTAATAAATGGACACAATCTAGAATAATATATGTACAGTTTAAAATAATTGTATATGTACTCTGTTTTCCAGACCACAAGTCACACTTTTTGCTGTTGTCTATCTGGTCATGTGACTCAGGATCAATTTTCACAATGTTTTAAGCGGAAACAAATTGTTTTAGCGGTTTTGCTACTGAAAAGTTTTGTGTTTACATGTCGTCAGAAAAGCTAAAAACTTTAGCATGCCAGGCTACAAGTTGGTGCTGTTTGTTGAGTAATGAAAAAACACACACACACACACACACACACACACACACACACACACACACACACACACACACACACACACACACACACACACACACACACACACACACACACACACACACACACACACACACAGCAGTGAACAATGGGCTCTAAACATCCACAATGGGAGAACACGGACATTCTAGTGGATAGACGACCAAGTTGGATTGTTATTACGGTGACTGTCAAAATAAAAGTACCAAGTTCCAGGAGAATATGTTCTGGGAGTCATGACACCACAGAGGAAACTTTGTTCGGACTGTCTCCACTGAGCATGTGCAGAACCACGAGTCACTCCGGTCATGTTGTGTACGCACTGCAGCAGCGTCGCCACAGAGTCAGAATGTTTTCAAACAGTGGGAGACATTTTCACAAAGTTGGATTTTCAGTACTATTCTCACCCAAAACACAAGGAAAGTTGTCCATTTTCACTTGAGAACCTTATTTCACAAGTCAAGCAGCTTGTTCAAAACAAATAGTTCGAAGATCAGAGCAGTTGATAGCTGGTATTTAAATGACCTTGGGAACCAATAGACTTTGGTGTTTGGAAGAGTGCTGGCTTTCACCACAGCGCCTCCCAGTGACAGCTTCAGTGAGTCGACATTCATCTCTAGAGCAACGACTTCAAACCTCCTTCCCCTGGAGCTCCTGGAGATTTCTTCTAAGAAAGGCTGCAGGCCTCTTCCCAGGGTGTTGCAGACTTTATTCTGCATGCTGCCTGCTCTATAGATTAAATTCGTACAGCATGCTGTAGATACACTGAAGGAATCTCTTTCATTTTGCCACACATGCTCACATGAAGAGAAGCTGACAAGAGGTCAAGGGTCAGTGTATCGTAATGTTTGAGTCATACTTGTATGAACAATAGCTTGTAAAGATATTCTTGCTCATCCCTCGTTTTCGCCCCATATTGCTCGTTGTCACCATGTGCATAACAACATGAAGTGCTTTAGGACCGGTGAAGTAGCTTATAAAAAGCACAATATAATGCTTATAAAATTGTGTTATATTAGAATTCAATGCTAAAACAATACACAATGCAAATCCATCACAGCTACGCAACAGAAAGGGAGAGCAGACTGTTTCTAGACAGTCCTCTGCTGTGTGCTGCAGCGCTTCCAGAGGGCAAAGCAGAGTGAAGAGGACACAAGTAGAGTTACCACACGATTCAATTTGTGACCTGACATGTTCCAGCAGTTATTTGCTGGTAACTGCAGCTGCGACTGTCCATTTACTGCAACATTTAACATTTTGACAGAGATGTCAAACTCATTTTAGTTCTGGAGCCACATACAGCTCCGTTTGATGGCAATGATACTGAGTGCTGTCTATTTCTGCAGATGATGTGAAACTGAGAGTTTTTACTTGGTGGGAGTTTTATACTGAACTTATCTGTTATCTCAATGTTGTTTTTACGACAATGCTTCAAGTGAAAACACAAGACGTTTGTAGCGTTTGTGGGTCTGTTTACAAAAGAACTGTGCTGATTAGGTTTAATGGCATCCAATAAGTACTTGTATTGGTACTCAGTATCAGGAAGTAACTCAAGGTTAGTATAAGTAATCCTCCTTTAAAAAAGCCGTATCGCTGCATCGCTCCTATACAGACAAATGATCGATGATGTTCACAGGGAAAAGAAGCAAACTCTCCGCAGAGATCAATCTACAAGTGGTCTGCAGGTTGGAGACGTGAGTTTGTGACTGGAGGTTTGCCGGTTTGAATCCCGGTGCTGACAGGTGTTGTAGATTATTTTGTTGTTGTTGTTGTTGTCGGTGCTGCTTGGAATACAGAGTTAAAACAAGGTTCTTCTGTCAGGAGTATTTCATTGGGGCCCAATGACACAGGATCATGCAGAGTGCAGTCAGAGTCTGCAGGATGGTGCTTCTCACAAGTTGTGTCTGTTTGTCTTAGCCAGTGAGAATCAGGGTGGAAAGTGGGTACAAGAGGACTGTTGAAGTTTAAGCAACAACAATAAGTTCACCTTAAGGTTCAGACTTTGCTGCAAAAGGGAGTGAGGAAGTCTTTGCTAGTTTGAAGCCTGGGAAATAGAGAAGTCTGTGATACCAGGATACAATGCAGCCTTCACCAGGCTGTCTGATTATAACAGAGTATGAAGCTTCAAATACAATTTTACCGTGACACAGGTTTTACTTCAGGTCACAGAACATCCTCTAAACTCACGTCCTCGAATACCACAAGAAAAACTCAAAGTGATTTTGACATTATGAATTAAAGGGATAAACTCGCTTCATTTGACCCCCAACACTTCCTGGTTCTTATCAGCTGACCGGAGCTCTGTCGTGACGGAACCCACGGCTGTTATCAGCATTGCCATAGGGATCTGAACGTCCTGGAGGACTTGTCTCTTCTCCTGCTGTTGGCTTCACACGAGCAGTTTAAAGCGGCTGCTGTGATTGGCTCCATCTAAAGCCAGGCAGCCCAATGGGATCAATTACAAGAGGAAGGCAGCACCTGTCACGCTTTGCTCTCTCCACGTCCCTCAGAGGAGGAGAGGTTTTAATTCACAGCCAGGTGTTTAGACAGATAACAGAGCCGAGGACGAACACACGAGGAAACAGTGAATCGGCCTGTCCAGATAATGTGAACACACGCTGGCGGAGTAATTGGACAGCCCTGAGTACTTGTTCTGGTGAGGAGGCTGGCAAAGTCCCTTTGATCCAATTAAAAGACTATATTAAACTACTTGATATGTGACTCTTCTTCTTTTTTAAACTTTGCAGCAACAGTTAGTTTTATATGCAGCATGAAGACATCCCCGTGGGGCAGCGTGTCAAACACATTTTAGTTCAGGGGCTGCATGCACCCCAATTTCATCAAATAGTGCCATAATAGCCTTTCAATGTAAACTTTAATAGTTTCCACTGTTGTGGTGCAGAGTATACGTGATCAAATATTTTCATAACCATAAACCATTACTATGGAAAATGACTCCAATATCAACATAAAGCCAATTTTAATGAAAACTTCTGATGCAAAATAAAGTGAAATGTCCAGTTTGACCCGCAGACTCCTGCTCTACACATAAAAATATAGTTAAACTTTGAATTCAACTATTTTCTTCAGAGCTTTTCTTTACTTGTTACATTGAAAAAAACTAAAGATCACCATGTTTATTTTCATGAACTCTAATGGAAGCTTGAAGAAGCCACGGCCTCAACTCAGTTATTGACAGTCCAAGTTCAGCTTCGCATCAGTTTACTGAAGTTTACAAAGCATCAAAAGCATCAAATCCACTGAGCCGATCACAGCATTGTTTAATGTTGGTGGCGGCTGATCACAGTTACATTTTGCGCTGAACGACCTGCAGTTTGTTAGTCTCGCGGTGACTTGCTTCAAGCCCAGGATGTCCTGAAGTCCAGCAGAGGCAACACATTAACCTGATCATTAAGCTGAGACAATTTGACGCTCATTAAATGAAAAAAGATGTCAAAAACAAGTTAAAAGAGCAACTTTAAAGGAGCATCACCATCTGCTCTCTGTTTATACACAAATTCCACGGACCTCAAAACTCACAAAGCAACAGCGGGAGAAAAACAGAAGAAGTTGGTATAATCAGAGACCCTGACGAGAGGAGAGCGTGTCCTCTGCAAAGCTTTAAATGAGGCAGAATATTTAAAAATCAGTGGCAGCAGCCACAGGAATGAGCCTCACTGTGTTGTTAGCGTCACTTTAAATCATATTCCACTCTGCCATGGCAGCCATCAGTTATCACGGCCTGTACGTGCGTGAGTGTGTTTGTGTGTGTTATCTGCTATTTCCATGATAAACGCCACAGCTGGAAGTAAACTGGAAAGCAGGCGGCCTTGTTTCCCACGTAATTGCTTTATGATAAATTGCGCCTGGTGATGAGAAACAAAGAGGCCTGTTTCTATTTATTTCACAATGCAAAAACAAGCAAGCATCATTAATATTGCAAGCTGTGGCCTCTTAAAATATTGAAGAGGGGCGATAAACCACATTTTCAAATATTCCTGGAGCCTTTCGATGTTTGAAATCCGACCTAGCGTTGACGCACGCTGGTACAGCTTTCTCCTTCACCTTGCTCTATTTGTCTTCAAACTTGGAATTCACAACTCTCAATGAAGACACTTTGTGGGATAAAACAGGTGCTAGCACTTCAGTTTGATCACAACAGTGGAAGTCAGAATAAAGGAAAGCTATTCTGGTCTTGAATGAAAACATTATGCCACATGGTATGAATTATTGGGATGACTGAGGGAATATATCCGCCTCTCAACTGCATTTACCATTAGAATAATTTTTCTTAAAGTCAACGCTGTTTAGTGGCAGCCCAGCCACAACATGTATTTATACATTTAAGTAAAACAGCCCATCAAGAGGGAATGTAAACAGCAATAATGTAATCACTTTGAGGAGACACACAATGCAGCACTCTCTGAAATGAACGTTTTTGGAGTATGAGATAAAACTGGAGAAAAAACATACAACCGCCGGGAAAAAATGCAAACATGCAAAGTGTTGGGTGCGTTGACTCACTGTGGGCCGAAGTTCAAGCCCCGTTGACAGGAAAATGTTTTCAAGTGAGAACCCTGAACTTTTGTTGCAGTTTAGTCGTCAGCAGAGACGGAGCTACCGGACATGACTCTGTTCTGAGATGATGAAACTGTCGTAAATAGTTCTTCTGCACATGCTCAGTAGACACAATCAGAACAAAGTTTCCTCCGTGGTGTCATGACTCCCAGTCCAGATTCTCCTGGATTTGGTGGTTTTATTTTGACAGTCACTGTAATAACGATCCAACTTGGTAGAGCTCGTTGTTCTCTGCTGCATGTGTGTGTGTGGTTTCATTACAAAACCAAACAACAGCAACAACAATTGGCTCAAAATAGAAACTACATCATTTTCATCCTTTCTGCTGTTTCCAAGTAAACGGACATCATTTCCAAACCTAAAAAGCCTAAACCTTTCTGAAACGGAAGCACGGAAACTCTGGGTTTTTATTTCAAATGTTGTCATGTAAACGGGGCCTGAAACAAGCTGCACACTGCAGAGCGCTGCTGCTCCGCCTTCCTCATCAATTAACACAAGCGTATGAAAAATCCCGCAAAAGAAAACTTGCGGCTCCAGAAACACAGAAATAGAATGACTTGCAGTGCGGTTCGACCCAGTGCTGGTATCGTATCACTGACCATGTATTTATCTATATAATACAGTATATTTTGAAGTACGGCACAATGCAATCTAAACATAGAACGGTTGCCAAACATGAAGCAGGAGTTTTCTTGCTGCAAGGCGCGAGTGCTCACCACCGTGTTCTCTGTATGAACAAGGAACATTCCTGTGGGACTTTGGTACATTTTCTGGACCGGATCCAGCAAACTGCTCCGTCGGGACCGACACCAACAACAATCTTGTTCCAATACAAAGGTAACTCTGTTTACATACATTTCACACAAAAACATTTAACCTTTACCATAATAACTATGACATTTAAACTTTTATGGTGTGATTTTTTTTTAAATAATCCCTCCTCCTCCCATCATATTTCAGCTCTGAGTTTTGAGTTTATCTTTTAATCCAGAATTCAGAAAACACTTCAACATTAATGTGTGCATCAGGAATGTAATGTGAAACTAATGGCAACATTGCAGCTTGGACAACATTTAATCTTGATATCCTTTCATTCTTGGAGTCATAAACTCAACGAGCTGCTGCAAAATCACCCTCAGATTTCAATCCATATTCAAAACAGTCAGCAGATTCCCAAACACCTGATTTGAATCTCTTGTTTATTTTAAACTCTATTAACCCTTCTGGATTGTTTTCATTGCACCAAAGAGAATTTAGAAGAGTTGTGTCCTCCTCAAAGCCCCCGGTTGGTCTCGTGAGGGTCTCAGTCGTGAGACAGGCTCACTGCTGCCTTCATCACCAGTTCAACCCTCTGAGCTCCATATCAGCCTGTAAACCTCTCGGTTAATTGTGTGTCATGTGTTTTTTGATCGCGGTCTGAGTTTTACTGAACACTGATCGTCTGCTTGTGTAAATACAGAGAAGCCCCCATGTTGGCTCGCCCACTCAACGCAGCGCTGCCGTCATTTCATTTGCCTTCCAGCGAGGAAAGGAGATCTGCTGTCCTCCCTTAGTACATGAGCGTGTTTGTTTCAGGATACCTTTTAATGACTTTTTAGTTTTTTTGCTCCAGCTATGTGTTTGGTTCTCAGTTGGAGGAGGAACACAACAATGTTTTTTAAGCAAATATAGATGGTTATTGTGGTTATTTCAGGCCTTGTGTTGTCCGCTTTAATTGAGTGGCGTCCAAGCCGTGTGGTTTTGTCTCAAAGGTGAAAACAAAACAAACCAAATGGACAGTGGTGTGCAAATTATTTTCTTTTTTTTTTTTTATAATTAAAAAGTGATTCTGATATTTATTGGTTCTATTGGTTCTATGCATCGCAGCTCCTTTTCTCTGCTGGGGGGGGGGGGGGGGGGGGGGGCAGCAGTAACTTCACTGCCACCCTCTGAAGGAAGCTGGACGCTGCTATTGGGTTCAAATATTGAGTGACAGGATCATCAGCCAATCAGATTCTGATGTGTTATTGACGGACCGCCTTAGTGCCAGCAGAGTTTCTAGTGCTGGTCTGGGTGTGGTCATTGAAATGAGCTTGACTGATTGGCTCATGGGCTCATGGGCAGGAGGTGATGACTCTGTTATGATCTGCTCCTCTGGAGTGATGGCGGCTGATTTAACATCAAGATCCATGATACGATAGTGGACCTGCTTCAGGACCTTTTTCAAGGTGCCTGTTTACAGAAAAAATGTAAATTGTGAGTAGAAGAAGACGACACCAGAAATGATGAGCTGAACTCAAACCAACAAAGGCTTTGTCAGCATTTTACAGCAGGATGATTTAGTCTACAAGTGATGGTGATGCTAGTTTTTTTTAACTTTCTCTGGATTAGATCAGCGCTGCTGTTGGCATTTGGGGCTGTTTTTGATTGTAAAGTGGTGTTTCCCATACAATGGTGCACACAGACAGATTAGCACACATGCATGACAGTAGTGCGCAAGACTTGTCGGACACTACGCTACTTACATTGGATTTGGATTGTGTATTTACTGTAGGACATAATGTGTGGCGGCGGGGATTTGGAACTGCTGGTCCTGACTGAAACACCACCACACGCTACTGCAAATGAAGGTGTGAACATCTTTGGACCGACTTCCCGACCGACGAGCTCGGTGTGAAAGTAGCTTTAGGCCTCGTTCACACTGCAGGGCAATGCGACCCAATTCTGATGTTCCGCTGACAGTGACTCATATCCGACCTGTTTTGTGGCCCTGTAAAAGCTCTAATTCAGAATTTTTCACACCAGACCCGGCGTCCTTCCTATGTTGTACTAATTCAGATGTTTTTCTACATACGACTGTTCATCATCGATGTGTCACTGATAAGTGCCGGAGAAAGCGGCTCTGCCAAAATATTTAAAGCTGTGCTGTTTTTTTTTTTTTTTTTTTAACGCCCTTCTTTCCCTCCTCATGTTGTCGAAATTTTGTCGGCTTGTATTTCACAACCACTTGAAAATGAATCTACACGCTCAACAGCGTTGCCAGATAATTCAGGTCTACCCCAATTGGGAATCCAAATTCTCGTACCTTTTAGCTTTATCTCGTACATTTGTGTGTTCATGGCGTGTTCTTTATTACACATATAGTAGTTTAAGAGTTGTAGGACTGATTCATTGAGGTGTTTGGGTTTAATTTGTTTGGACTGGAAACAGTGAGTCACATCTGGCAACCCTGGTGCTGACAGCCACATTTACTTCCATGAACATCATCAACACACGCCATCTTCTGCACATATGTGGTGTAAAAATGTTGGGTCAGATCGCATTCACATGGCAGTCAAGAGGCTGCCTTTAAAATGTAATGTGACTCATCTAGGAACTTTTTTTGGGATATGAGCAAAAAATAGGAATTGAGCTTGAAGACCTGTGTGACTGGAACTTTAAGAACAATATCAGATTTCAGATATCAGATTCAGACCATGGTGTTTAGTATGAAACCTGTTATAACATATAAATCCTGTACAATGTGCTTTTACAAATTGTTATTTCTAATTGATATTTTATATATTTTTCATTTTACATCTAGTATACAGTAGGTCCATGTATATTTACTATAGTATCATATGGCTTTGTTTTTCTTTGTTTACCATTCTCTTCATGGTAAACAAATTGAATAAGTGCATGTAAATACATTTTCAGGAATTACTTTTGATGAAAAGCGCTGTTGGAAGCCCCGTGAAGTGAGGGAAGAAGGTCTACACCAGGAGTCCTGCGGGCTGGAGCCACCTGTCTGGCCTGCGCCAGCCCATGAGCTGCACATCAACGTGAAATAAAGTGGAATTTGTTGGGGACAAGATGTGCTGCTCTACAATGTTTGGGCCTCATGCCCCACCGAAGTCGGAGCCGGAATTTGACGTAATCACGTCAATGCTGCTCCGCACAGTCATCCACGGATTTCAATTTTGCTCCCCGCCAAAACACCCGTCAGAACAGTCAGTCAGTAAGTCCAAATCAAACAAAGAAACAACATGACCTGCAGCATAAAAAAGCACATAGTCGACGAGGAAAAGGGTCAGTTCAACTCCGACTGGACTGAACAGTTTCGTTTTAAATTACTGGTGTCAAAATGCATCATGGAAAGCACCGCTTGAAATCAAGGAAATCCATTCCACAGTTTGCAGCCAACAAGCAGAGCAGCGTCAGGGAAACACTTATAGAGTCATTTCAGCAACAGGAAAGCAGACGAGGCTTCATGGATCAGAAATCTCCACATGTTGGATCAGGAATTTCCTATCCATAAAATACGTTGGTATCAGAACCCGATACCGATACGAGATCGGATCGGCCTCATCCTGAACGATCAGGCTAGCAGGAAAACACTATCCGATTTCCTTTGTGGTGGCCATGCTAAAAACATTAACTAACCCCAACATCAGTCGCAGGGGTAACACCAGTGGCGGGCCGTACACACACACACACACACACACACACACACACACACACACACACACACACACACACACACACACACACACACACACACACACGCGCGCGCACACACACACACACACAGCAATATGCAATAAAAACTGCTTAATAATGAAATATATATCTTGTGTTTTTGTGTTACCTCTACTCAATAATTGTTCCAAATGTGTGAAATATACTTTGAAAGCCTTCAGATCAATAATATTGAAACAAATCATGGTGGACGAAATGTCCAGGATTGCAGTTTTATGGACGAGTTGTCCATACACTGACTTTATAATTCTTTTGTGTCTCCCCCTGCTCTGCAGAGCTGATGATCCCAGTGTTAAAGTGGGATTGACCGGAGATTAAAGGAAGAGTCTTTCCTGATCATAAAACCGGTTTTAGGTTTTACAGGTAAAAAAGGTTTTAAAATTGGTATCAAATTGAGGTCGGCTCAGCCTCGTAGTGTTGAGAGATGATGTTGAGAGTATTTCCTCTTGGGTGGTTTTACCTCGAGGTTACTCAACGTCTGAACAATACAACACACTTTCTGGCAGATAACATTTCCATTTCATGCAGCAAACATTTAACACTGAGCTGAAAGATAAGAGAGGATTCAGGGAGTCAGACATTCTCTTAGAACAGCTCAGTTCCTGTAACTGGCCTCAGATTAGCATGTGAAGATGCCCGACAGTACTCTGAATTCTGAATTCATGGAACCATAACAGCTGAAGAGACAGAGAAACTGAGATGTTGTTTGTTGATGAGGAACAATTAAAGAGGTCTGATGTTAAAGAGAACTTGATGTTCTTCAATAAGAACAATTAATATAGTAAACAAAACACAACCCCGATTACAAAATCTTTCGCTTGTAATAAGTTCAAGCTTATCTGACTCTATTATTGGACAATAAGTCAATTTACAAGCAATTTATGGCCACAAATGAGAGAAAAAAAACATTTAGTCTCTTTGGCTCAGGCCAGTGTTTTTCAACCTTTTGTGTCTCGGCTCTGACGTGCAGATTATTGAGTGTCAGTGAGACACTAAAGTCCCGTCTCCACTGCACACAAGTGCCGGGACGGAGCGGAGCGGTACGGAATAGAGACCCCGACCGAAATTTTGGGTCGTGTCTCCACTGCAGAGAGCCGCATGAAAAGTGGGCGGGGCTTATGAGCTCCGCAGAAATGTGACATTATAACAGAAAAGAACGTCGTCAGATGTAGATCTTATGAATCCTCTGTTGTTGTTTAAATTCTCCACTTTGCACTGTTATTTTTTGCAGCGGAAAAAAAAAAAGTTACTTTTTGCAGCAGTCATTTTTTGCAGTGGAGAGCTGCAGCGCAACTTCCGTGTTTGTTTTGAGAGAGCGAGTCGCTCGGCCGCTTGGCCAGCGACTTGCCTCGCACTCGAGCGCTGGGGGGCGGGGCAAGTGGCCGGAGCGTTCCCCCCGGTTGGCTGAGGCACAGACACGGGAGTCTGAGCTTTCTGCTCAAACACAGGAGGTTCTCCACTCCGGCGCCTCCGTGTTCCGGCAGCACAGCGCCGGAACACGGAGGCGCCGAGCTCCGAGCTCCGAGCTCCTCTTCATGGCTTCCGCGGTCCGTCCCCGCGATAAAGCGCCACTGACCGCGGTTGAACAGAACACTGACCGCCTCTGGGAAGTGGAGCTACCGGAGCGCGGTCAGCGCCGGAGACGAGAGCTCCAGACTCCCGTGTCCCGGACGCACATCCACGACACGGCCAGCGCTATGCTGCAAACAGAAAACTCCAACGCGATGCAAAGTCCCTCCCCCCGGTCTCCCCCTGCCTCAAGTCACTGTTTCACCACAAACACTAAAGTTGAGCAGCAAAGAAAAGAAAATGAAAATAAAAACAACCAGAGCACAGCTGACCACACTGACAGCAGAGGATTCATCCAGCCAGCACATTAAAATATTGAGGTTGTGTAGTAAATCACTGACCAATCAGCAGACAGCAGCTCAACCTCAGACCCGTTCCATGGTCCCCGGCACCCCGACGGAAGGGGAGCAGAAAAGCGGTCGCCTTTGGAGCGGTCTGGAGCGGTTTAGACTGCATTACATGTCGTGAGACGCGAGCCGGAGCGGTTTAGACCGGTCTAGGCTGGTACTTTCTGTGCAGTGGAGACGGGGCTTAAGCTTGTCTAGTAGATGAGAGAGGTATAATTCTTATCCAGTATTGATGGTCACTTTTGCACTGAACCATGTGGAGTCTATTGAGAAGAACAAATCTTGATTATTAGACTTAGTTTTCATTGGCCAAACTGTTTCATTAAGTTAAAAATGGAGTAGGTCAGTTTTACTCGATGTTTTTTTTACTTAAGGATATAGTAAGAGGAATAATAGTATGGATTATAATCATATAATATTAAAGCTAAATATTTTTGCAATTTGTTTTTGACATTATTCCTGTATGTCAAAGTTGTTACTGAAAGAACCAGTTCAATTGCCAGGCAACTGAAGTAAATGCATTTTTTTAACACGATCCAATGGATTTGGACCAATAAATCATGTTTAACTGTGCATCTGTGTGTTCTCCTGAATCTGTCTCTGCACTGCTGAAATATTTAGTTTGTTAGTAACACTGCTGCCACCTGATAATTCAGCATCCAGCCAAAGACAGAATCATTATGCCTCGGCCTGATCAATCCTTTACACTCCTGGTTGGCCGTTGGTATTAATGTTTGGGTTCAAAGTTAAGAGTTAAGAACAATCCATGCTGTCCGTGTGCGCAGTGGTGTCAAAATCATCACTGCCGCTGTGCGTGAGGCTCTGACCCTCTGTTGACTGCGCAGCCCAAATTCTGTGCAGAGCCATTCATGTTCCAGAGCTGCTGGGTTCTTGTGTGAGCAGATCCTCCGTCTCCGCGTCTGAACAATAGACAATTTAAAAGCAAATAAAGAGCCAGAGGCTCAGAACTCCTGAAGTGAAACATAAACTACTTGAGGAAAGGTGGAGAACGCCGGGCAGCAGAAGTAGAGATCGTTTCTGGATCGTTACGTTACGTTATGGAACGTTGAGGAAGTAAACCAGGAGCGTAGCATGATGCAATCATGGAGCACCTGCGACCTGCGAAGAGTCTAGAGACGAGTCTTACGGAGAGCATGGGAAAGCCTTCAGAAGTTAGTATTAGTGGTTGGGTTAAAGGTTAGCATTAGGAGTTAGTGATAGGGTTAGTGTTAAAGTTTAGAGTTGGATTTAAAGTATAGGGTTAGGATTAAAGTTTAGGGTTAGGGATAAAGTTTAGGGTTAGGGTTAAAGTTTAGACTTTAAGAAGGAAGTAAATAAATAAAATATATTCCTTTGGAAGGTAAGTATAAAAAAGAGGTAAGTTTTATTTTATAGATAAATGCCCTTAAAAAGTTCCAAGTAAACCATATTTTTCGTTAAGAAGTAGAAGTGGTGGATCTCAATAAATAGGAATAAATAATCTAAAAAGTACAAGAAGGAAGGTAAAAGAGATTAAAAACAAGGTTTGATAAAACTTTAAGAACTTTAAGACGTGGTTAGGGTTTAAGTTAATTGTTAGGGTTAAAGTTTAGGGTTAGGATTGAAGTTTAGAGTTAGTATTAAAGTTAGGGTTGGAGTTAAAGCTTATTGCTAGGGTTAAAGTTTAGGGTTCGGGTTAAAGTTTAGGGTTCGGGTTAAAGTTTAGGGTTAGAGGTAAAGTTTATTGTTAGGGTTAAAGGTTAGGGTTATAGTTAAAGGTTAGGGTTAGAGTTAAAGGTTAGGGTTAGAGTTAAAGTTTAGGGTTAGGGTTAAAGTTTAGGGTTAGGGTTAAAGTTTAGGGTTAGGATTAAAGTTAGGGTTAGAGTTAAAGTTTAGGGTTCGGGTTAAAGAGGTTAGGTTATTCTAAATTCTAGGGTTATGGTTAAAGTTTAGGGTTAGGATTAAAGTTAGGGTTAGAGTTCAAGTTTAGGGTTAGGGTTAAAGAGGTTGGTTAAATTCTAGGGTTATGGTTAAAGTTTAGATTTAGGCTTTTATGGCTCCACACAGTTTTTCAGTTTGGAGGAAGAGAACGACTGTTCTGACCCTCGGGTTAGGGTTAGGGTTCTAACCCTGGTTGCAGTGTTTCGGCAGGTCAGAGCCACTTTGAACTGTGATATTCGGTGCCTTTAAGCACTGATTTATACAGAAAAAAATATTGAGTCTTGGTTTGTTATTTTTTCTTGTTTGAAACAAATAAGAAGAAAAAGTAATCCTGTGCACACAGAGCATCCCGTGTTGTTCCTCCATTGTTCCTCTGTCCACCTCGTTGTTGCCCCCGGAGGCTGGGAGGACAAACTCCAACGATCTCTGAGTTGAAGCAGCTTCTCAGGCTGCTCTCCATTTTTACCAGGACGAGCTCCCTGCAGACAAAAACTGCTTTTTTGTTTTCTCTTGCCACCTTTACGTGTAGAACTCCGCTGCGCTTTGACAGACCTTATTATTCAGAGAGTGTGCTGACTCCTCTAAAATAAGAACACGGCAGAGGTTTGATGGGCCGGTGCGGGAACTGCCGTTAGATTTATGAAACTCGGAGTCTGACGACAGGCAGACTGGCTTTGGCAGTTTGCAGATTTTTTTTTCTTTTCTATGGCTCCATTTAATTTCAAGCTAGACTTCTCCTGGAGGAGGAATAAGTATACAGGTTGATTTAATACTGGTCACAATACAAGATAAGCTCAGAGCAAAATGGAGGGAAACTGACATTCATGTCAGTTTTTTTTAACCAACTTGACAGTCAGTTGATGTAAACTCATTTTGAAAATGTTGATTCAGTGGCAGTGAATTGGATAATTACTGATGTGTGAGTGTTTTGGGCAAGCATTAGTCTAAATCAAGGGTGTCAAACTCATTCTAGTTCAGGGGCCACATGGATAAATCTTTATTGTCATTGTACAAATCACACATCGGTATGACTGAGCAACGAAATACTGCCCCTCATCAACCGTGGTGCCAGGAAAATAAAAAGTACATAAGCATTTCACTCACACATTACAATACATTAAACACATGCCGTTTTATCTTGAGAGGGCCGGACTGGTAAAATAGTGTCAGAATAATCTTTAAATTACATTTATAGTTTTTCTTTGTTGTGGTGCAGAATATACGTGATACAAATTTCCATAGTTTCACAAAATTAAACAATTACTCAGTGGATGAATCCCATAATGCTTTGCACTGTGACGTTTACCGATGCTGACTTTGGCACAGAATCCCACATTGGGTTTTACCAGGAAGCCCACCAGGATCAAAAATGGAATTAACTCATGTGATTACACTTGTGGAGCTTCTATCTCATTATTTTTTTGTAAACTGCAACATCAAAGAAACGTTCTCTTGGTTCAAAGTATAATCAGGAAGAGTCCAGATCAGGTTCTTCTTGGCCGGATGTAGCAGGGATCAGTCTGCTACTGAGCTTTGCTCTCACTGCTCTCATCAGGTGATGACGTGAGGTGAACCGGCGTCAGACTCTCAACCAAAGCTCCAGCTAATAATCCGACGTGTCGCTCACATGGACTATGATTGGATCAAATCCCGGACTACAGCACCCCCCACAATCCCATCATCATTTCAATCAGATGGTGCAAATATAATCCCATCGGATTACTTTTGGTCCCTGTAACCACTGCTACTGTTGTGTTGCGTCGGCTACTCTTAACACATCTGTCAGAAAATCTATGCTTTCTCTGAAATTTGGACATTTTGCCATGTTGCCTTGGTGATTTGGCGGGCCGGACTGGAGTGCCTTGTGGACCGGACTGGAGTGCCTTGTGGGCCGGACTGGAGTGCCTTGTGGACCGGACTAGAGTGCCTTGTGGACCGGACTCGAGTGCCTTGTGGGCCGGACTGGAGTGCCTTGTGGACCGGACTAGAGTGCCTTGTGGACCGGACTCGAGTGCCTTGTGGACCGGACTAGAGTGCCTTGTGGGCCGGACTGGAGTGCCTTGTGGACCGGACTGGAGTGCCTTGTGGGCCGGACTAGAGTGCCTTGTGGACCGGACTAGAGTGCCTTGTGGGCCGGACTAGAGTGCCTTGTGGGCCGGACTGGAGTGCCTTGTGGGCCGGACTGGAGTGCCTTGTGGACCGGACTAGAGTGCCTTGTGGACCGGACTAGAGTGCCTTGTGGACCGGACTGGAGTGCCTTGTGGGCCGGACTGGAGTGCCTTGTGGACCGGACTGGAGTGCCTTGTGGACCGGTTTGGGCCCGCGGGCCTTGTGTTTGACACTTCTGCGGCCTGCTCTGAGCCACAGCCACTATGGCCGCACGCTCAGAATCACATGACACAGCCATGAAGGCAACAATAAGTCAAGATCCCCCCCTCTCTGTTTTATTGTTTTCAATATCTGGTGGCGAGCAGATCATCCGAGCCGTCCAGAGAAATGAGAGGCTGGCTGCGTCCAAAGGGAAAACAGTGATTGAGTCTCGGTTGCATGAAGAGAATTTGGAAGCAAATTTTGTTAATCAGCCGCTGTGAAGTGTGACAGATGGAGGAGAGGGTACTCCAGGGGAACAATTATTCAATCAACATGCAGGCTGCCATGTTAACATGGAGCAGCAGCGTCTCTGTTTGAAGATGTTATGAAGTCTAAATGAGATCGCTGGTTGAAGACTAACAGGAGGGAGTGATGGATCATCTGCTTCCCTCCATGATCATCATTCCTGCCACGTTTCCTACCTGCAGAGGCAGTAATGTCAACCTGATAGGAACAGATGAAGCACATTTCTGGTTCATGCCTCTTTTTCTTTCACTGGTGATGGTTTCCATCTCATTAGACAAACAGAACGTCTCCTGAAGAGCTGAGATGTGTGTGAGCTGCAGGAGTGTCTCTCACGCCCACCGCTGCCGTCCACAATGGAGAAACAGTCACGTTATCCAGATTCACATCTGCCGACATCTGGTTAGAGAAGAGGAATGAGATGTCGTGCGGCGCATTCACAGTCAACCTGCGGTGCTTCAACCGCTGCAGCGCGAAGCCGGCCAGGAAGCAAAAGGTGGCAGCAGCTCTGGAGGGCTGACCAACAAAACCCTTCAAAAGATTTGTTGTGTGTTTCAGCAGGAAGACGGATAATTGGACAAACAAGTTGATTCAAAATCCTCATGATTTAAAGTGCAGAGTAGAACCAATGGTTCTTGTATTTTGCGTTGTGTAAGTGTTTTAAAGTAAAGGTGACGTAAAATAAATGCAACAAATGCTAATTAAAAGCAATAAAATGGTTTGTAATATCTAACTTAAGTTGTTGGTAAAAAAAACTAAATGTGCTCTGTCAGAGTTTGATCAAATCAAATCAATCTTTATTTATATAGTACTTTTCTTAAAAAGGTTGAAGCACAAAGTGCTTCACATACTATAAAAATTAAAATTAAAACACACACATACATATGCACACAAACAACCCCATGTATTTACAGTTAAATACGTGGGAGGTGGAAAATCCGATCTACACTTTCATATGTTTGCTTTGGAATTCTCAAGATGAATGAGATAATTGTCTATTATTGTCAACTACAGGAAGTCCAGCAGTGTTTTGAAAACTGCAAAAAAAAAAAAAAAAAAGGGTGAGAATGTGAGTTTAGAGTTGAACGTGAGAGTTGGTGACCCTCATTTTCTTTCATTTCTGAGAAGGCTTAAAAGGATTATGTGTTACACAAGAGTCAAAGCCCAAGAAGTTGGTTCTCATATACTTTTCCTTCAAAATGTTAAGGTTGAGCACTGGGAGAGTCTCAGAGCCCGTTTATACGACGACGCTTTCAAGTGAAAATGTAAAACTTTAGTTTCAGGTCCATTCACTCAACAATAGTGCTCTGATTCACTGAAAACACAACTTTTTGAAAACAGTGGAAAAAGATAAAAACAGTACAACTTATCTACTCTGTCTCCATGGAAATGGGGCAAAATGCAACTTTTCTGAAATACTGCTGCTGCACATGTGCACCATAGCTGCAGTAACTAGTTGTTCTGCACATGCTCAGTATAGACAAATGTTTTTCAATGTTTTTCAATGTGTCTTCTGTGGTGTCGTGACTCCAAGTCTATATTCTGCTGGGACCTGGTAGTTTTATTTTGAAAAATAAAACTACCAATAAAACGAGGCAGTTTTCAAAAAGTTGTGTTTTCAGTGGCCCTGAGCAATGTCGTCGTGTGAACAGACACCCGAAATGCAATGAGTTTCACTTGAAAATGGTGTCATGTGAAGAAGGCCTGCGACTCTGCCCAACATGTTGCGAACAATCACACCAAAGTTTTGACTCGAAGTTTAAAAACAGGTTGGGGTTTCTTCACAGTGACATCAGAGACTTTCACAAGATCTCCTTTTAGCACGTGGTGGTGCTGAGTGGGTGGAGCTGACGAGCGTTTGAAGTGACTGGCTGTGTTCTCACCGTGGTGGTCTTGACTCGGCCCCCTGGTTGTGTGCAGGTCCAGCCCGACTGATTGACCAGGAGGTTGCAGCCTTCGTCGTCCAGACACGGCATCATCTCACACCACTGCCGACTCCTGACAATACGAACTGACAGAGGGAGAGAAGATACAATGTGAGTGTCCTCGTTCCATCCTGGCTTCATGACCAAAGTCATTTTGTCCTGGTTGCTCCTGGAAGTGTTTCCTCCATCATAATAAATAAAGACGAACTTTGTGTTTAACAGGTTTGTTTTGCATCTGTAAACAGTGTAGAAAGCAGTATTGTTTGAGATTACACTGTTTTGGCCCCAGCAGTTGTTTTGAGATCATGTAAAAAGAACGATATCTGCATAATTTGCAGGTTATCAAGTCAGAATGACATTGGGAGTGACTTCACAAACAAACAGGAGTAATAATAGGAGTCTTTTGTAAACTTTAAACTCTTTTTACATGAAAACCATCTGTTGGAAACATTATTGAAATGTAAAAACATGTTACATGTGTTGGTGAAGGATGTTATTAAAACAGACTGGATCTTTACTGCAAGTACATCTAAGGTCAAAGCTCTGGAAACAAAATGAGTAATGAAAGAGATTTATGGTGTAAAAAAGGGTGAATTGAGAAAGACCAGAACACAGAGCACAGGCAATAACAAAGTCCAGGAACAGAAAGTCATGGCGGGCCAGCTGAGGAAATGATTCTCGTCAGAATCACAGCAGCATCTCTGCTAAAGCACAAGTGGAGCACATTCACACTGCAGAAGCACTAAGAACTGGCAAAAACAAATCAAATCTTTGACACGTTGTAATTCCAGCGTGTGTTGCGACTCAATGATGAGGGTACGTTGATACTATGTTCCCGGCAGCCACAGCAGCCCCGCTCCAGGCCACCGTGGACCAAACAGGATGGACGTCAGACAACGCAGGGCGGTGGGACGTGCAGATGGAACCAGCTGTGATTGCCATGGGTGCCGTGCCAGATGTTTAAAATGTCAAACACTCTGCCCCGGCGTGGATGAGAAACTCAGTAGGCCGTAGCAAAACAGGATGAACATCAAAACACGTGGCAGCTCGTGACTGACCAGAATAGAACTTGGAGGCGGTCCGTAGTGGGACGGGAAGCTAAACAGGAAGTGACGTTTAGTTGGCGTTCTATCACGGGTGTTTCACTGTCGCTTCGCATTTTATCACATCGCGCTGCGCTTCATCACGATTTTCACGGCAAAGCTACAGTGTATGGTAGCTGTTTCATCACATTCAATGGCGGCTTGTCCCGGCGTGTGACAGCTTGTGGACCCGAGGCGTAGCGTTCTCCTCCGGTCTGCCACCGTCTGGGAGGAGCCGGGCCGGTAGGGGAGTTTCATTCCAGTCAGAACAATCAACGTCAGAACACCTTCTACAAGCAATGCCACTGAAAAAGAAATCCAGAGGAATGTAGCACCCAGCAAAAGTCTCAGGATACAATGATTGTCTTCCCTTCTGGTGGCCCTTTGGGCCATAAATGTGCTTCAAACATCCACATTTCATCTGTAGAAAGCCTTGACAGAACGTGAAAAACCTGCCAGACCTTGCTTAGAATTTCCCAAACTCCCATGGTGCACCACGTTTCAGGCAAACGAGGCTGCTGGGAACATAGTGCAAACCTACCCTGAGTGCTTCCTCTTAGTAGATCAGCTTCTGGAACACACACATGAACGTTCACTCAAACTGATTCGATTATTACTATTTGATTTATCTTTACACAGCACAAACTCAAAGTTTTCCATCAGACTTTGATTGATTGCAAGATTTCATTTATTTTCAGACTGAACAACACTTGTCAATATTTGTTAGGTAAAAGCTATGTGAAGTCTCCATATGTAGAATGCATTTACAGTGCTTTCATCATTATGCCTTATTATTAGTATTTTAGTTTATCTGTGACCAAAACCTCTTACAGAGAAATGTAGCTGTGACACTGTTCTGAAATAGATAATAAACAATATTTCAACAATAGAGCATTAAAATGATGTCCTGGGCACCAGCCCCCAGTGACAATGGGAAATCCTCAATCACATGAGAATCACTGTTATTGCTGACTTTATTACATTTTAAACAGTCAAAACATGTATGTTTTTGGCCATGATTACAGGATAGGTTGCTAGATGGTGTCTGGTACCTTAGCGAGCACAGCAAACAAAGTAAAGTCAAACAAAAGAAGGTTAATGAAAAAATATACTTATTTACTTATTGACCAAACTAAACATTTTGAAAAATGGAATCACAATTATAAGACTAAGGCTCAAACTGCTTTTTATGGAGAGATAATTTTGTAATTGATTGAAACCCAACTCAACTTATATCTGGGCTCTGAATAATAAGGATTATTGGCCGCTTTGAGAAAATCAGTTGTTCACACCTGTTCTATTTATTGCTTTTGTGAAATCGTGATTGTAGTCTAAAAAACTTGTACTGTAGCGTCCTTTGTGCCAGCACACAGATGAATATTAACACACTCAGAGATGCATGAGTATCATCACACACATTATGCTGCTGCGATATCAGTGTCTTTTGAATAATGCCTTCTCTAAAAATATGTTAGAGAGCTTGGTTGTGTCTGTATATATAGACATTTTTGCTCATAGTGAATAAAGCTGATTGTTTTTAGACCTTCTTCAGCATCAATATAAATCAAAAGAATATACAGATATCTCACGTTACAATGTCAGTTGGTGGAGTTGCCCCACAATGACGTATAGACTTGACTGTCTCATTTTCATTACTTTGAATAGAAAGTACTGTGAATTGTTATTGATGGGAGGAGAGTACGAAGTAAACATCAGTCTGTAATTAACCAGAACGTACGTATGTGCATCTCACTAAAGATGGCCGTCATCCCCAGGGGCGGCGCAACACGCAGGAGAGGAGCGATATGGAGGGAAAGACTGGGAGAGGAAGCATCAAACAAGGAAATAAATCAAAGGAGTGTTTCCTGTAAACAAGGCAATGAGATAAGAGAAGGTGCCTTTCAGTAGGAAGTATCATACATTTCCTCTAACCTGAAAAGTGTGATCTTGGCCTTATGCCGGTTTTACTGGGAAAGGAGACTGTGAGATGTTTAAAACTCAAGGCTTCTCGTTGATTCTCCGATGCCTTGAAAATTGTTGCATCATAATCTACACAAGTTGAAGTACGAGTACTAACTTATAGCTACTTGCTGATACTGAGTGCGCATAGCGTAGCATGTAGCGTCTACCTGCACACCGTGATATGCTCCTGTAGACGGTAGACCGAGGGACCAAGCTGTTAATGAGTGTATCAGTCAAACTCTAGTCACGTTAAGCATCTAGCATGTAGCATGGAGCATTACTGGTGTGTGAGCCTGAAACTTTTCAGCATGTAGCATGTAGCACGGCCCGGACTAAAATCCTCTCAATCCACTGAGTGAAATCATGCTAACTCTGCCGGTCCAAGTGATTAAGATGCCGATGTTGTTGGAACTATCTTCCTCCTTTGTTTTGTCAGAACATAATTTACAATCTTTCTTTTGTCATTCTAATAATAAAGAATCTCCAAACCTTGAGGACATGGCTCGTCCTCTCTATCTACCTGCTGGCACCACTGAATGGCGTCACGTCATACTCGCCGGGTTGTATTAGGGGGTACTCGTTCCCATTTTATGAGAACGAGTACTCAGTGCAGTAACGGCATTGGTATCAGTAGCTCCCTAAAATAGTGCAGCTGTAGGCGAGAGGGGATTGTTGTCAGTCAGATGGCCTCTATTTTCTATTTATATGAGCGCTTGGCTGCTTTGATGCCTTTGATTAACCTGGCAATCCAGTGCTAAGCTTTCTCTCCTGCTGTGAAGATGCTGTTGTGAACTTTAATGAGGTGTTGCACGTGACTGTTCATCCAGGGTTTCTGATTATAAAAACCCGGACATGTTTTTTTTCACAGTCACGTTCTCAGCGGAGTAAGAGATATGTGAGAGTACAGTTTGTGTGTACTCTTCCATGAAGCAGTTCTGAAGCTAAGAAAGTACATTTGCAGTGTTGAAGGTTTTGGGCTTGAATTTTCTCCAGAGTAGAGTGTAACATGGGATGAGCTGCAGAAACAGATGGTTTGAGTCTGAATGTTGGATCGAGGAACTGCTCTGTAAGCATGTGAGATGTTCCAGTACACATGACCCAGAGTGTTCTTCTCCCTGGTGGCACATTTCACATATTGTATGAATTTGCTTAGAACAGTCTTTAAGTGGCCCCGGTTGAAGTCCACAGTTTTATATGCTCCTCATCAGGATGAGCCTTCTGCTGCCTGCTTTCCATGTTGTGCCGGTGATGGAGGGCTAGGCTAACGTTAGCATTGGGAGGGATATAGGCGGCCATTGTTATTACAGCTGAAAGCGCTCCTGTTTCAGTTGGAGCGTGTGTTTTGTAGTCTGCAGACATCCTGAACACTGTCTGAGATCAAAGGTTTCAGAGCAAAGAGATTCTCACACATGGACTGTGGTCAGGCTGACCTTTATCCTCCGCTGACTGCAAATCAACTGTTCGTGCCCTGGTACACATACCAGGTGTCCTCTGAGGACACACACACACACACACACACACACACACACACACTGTCCACTCAGTGATCCTCTGTCGCCTCTCTTCTTGTCGTCTCATTGAAGAAAAAATGAATTGTGGTCACAGAGGGATTTCCTGCTGTTCTGGCCGATACCTCACCGGCCCAATCATCCTCCGTCTGTGCAGCTTCACTCCCTGTCACTGCTAAATCACACTCTGATAGAGGTGGATGAAGTAAACGAGAGTCTGTCTGGGTCTCAACTCAACTTTATTTATGGAGCACTTTAAATCAACGCAGTTGGCCAAAGTGCTGTACACAGACAAGAGCATGTAAAAATATAAAATGAATTAACAGAACAATAAAACCGTGTAGAACAATAAAAACAATATAAAACAATAAAAAACAACTTAACTGTAAAAAACAATTGTCACGGATCATGGACAGGACCCAAGTGCAGGACTCTGGAAACAGGCTGAGTTCAAACAAGTCTTTTATTGACTGACAGCACAGACAGATGAACCGCCGGTTGCTCCTTGACATGCGGGGTGCAGCAGACTGGACTCCAACGCCCTGGACAGACCGGACGAGACATGGACGACGAACACTGGACCGGACGGACAGGACATCAATAACAAACAAACCAACACTGAACAAACACACAGACAGGACATATATAGGGTAGGGTGATTACAAGAAGTGACCACAGGTGAGGTGCTGACAGCCCAGACCTATGGCCCGCCCACTCTTAAAGGGGACCTCACCCTACACCCTGACAGTACCCCCCCCTCCACGACCGGCTCCAGACGGCCCAGGCATCTCAGGATGCTGCCTATGGAAGTCTCTGATCATGCCTGGGTCCAAGATGTCTCTAGCAGGTACCCAGGCACGTTCCTCAGGGCCATACCCCTCCCAGTCAACCAGGTATTGAAACCCCCGCCCACGCCGGCGAGCTGCCAGGAGCCGCTTGACAGTGAAAACCTCCTCACCCTCCACCATACGGGGAGGAGGAGAGGCTCTTGAGGAGGGAACTAGGGGGCTTTCCCGGGCAGGTTTAACCTTTGACACATGAAAGGTGGGGTGCACACGAAGCGAGCGGGGCAAACGAAGACGGACTGCAGAGGGACCAACCAGCTTAATTATTGGATAAGGTCCAATAAACCTTGACGCCAGCTTCTTTGCATCTGAGCGGAGTGGCAGGTCCCGGGTGGAGAGCCACACACGCTGACCAACATCATAAGTTGGTGCGGGAACCCGGCGCCGGTCTGCAAGCCGCTTGCGCTCAGCAGAGCATTGCAAGAGCTTGCTTCTGGCCTTGAGCCAAGCGCGCTTGCATCGCCGCACCATTGCCAGAGCTGACGGGACACTAACCTCCGACTCCAGGGCTGGGAACAGGGGGGGTTGGTACCCATACACGCACTCAAAGGGAGACAGCCCAGTGGATGAACAGGGAAGGGAATTGTGCGCGTATTCCACCCAGACTAACTGCCTGTACCAAGCAGCTGGGCTGTCAGAGACCAGACACCGAAGTATGGACTCCAGCTCCTGGTTCACCCTCTCCGTCTGGCCGTTAGACTCTGGGTGGTACCCGGACGAAAGGCTCACCGTAGTTCCCAACAGCCTGCAAAACTCCCTCCAAAACCGAGACACGAACTGAGGCCCCCTGTCCGAGACAATGTCCCTTGGGAACCCGTGAAGACGGAACACATGTCTCAGCATGACCTCTGCCAGCTCCTTGGCTGATGGGAGCTTTGTCAAGGGTACAAAGTGGGCCATCTTGGAAAACCGGTCCACTACGGTGAGGATGGTGGTAAACCCCTCTGCATCTGGGAGACCAGTGACAAAATCAATGGACAGGTCTGCCCATGGTCGGGTGGGTACCGGGAGCGGCTGCAACAGACCAGAGGGGCGAGACCGAGAGGTCTTGTTACGCGCGCAGACAGGGCAAGCCCGGACATACTCCCGGATTTCCCTGCTCATCTCTGGCCACCAGAAACGCTGTCTTGCCACAAACAGTGTGCGCTGAGTTCCTGGGTGACATGACAGCAGGTTAGTGTGGGCCCATTCAATAACACTAGACCGTACCGGGGAACACACAAACAGGCGGTTGGGAGGACAACCTGGCGGCACCGTCACCCCCTCCAGAGCCCGCCGAACCTGCTCCTCAATCTCCCACGTCACCGCCCCCACCACACAGGTCGGAGGTAAAATTGGCGTGGGGGAACGAGGAGCAGGATCCGGCTCAAAGACCCGGGAAAGGGCGTCAGGCTTCACGTTCTTAGACCCCGGCCGATACGACACCACAAAGTCGAACCGGGTGAAGAACAGAGCCCACCGAGCCTGCCGAGAATTTAACCGTTTGGCCGACTTGATGTACTCGAGGTTTCTATGGTCGGTCCATACCACAAACGGATGCTCTGCGCCCTCCAGATAATGCCTCCACTCCTCCAAAGCAGCCTTGATGGCCAGGAGCTCTCGATTGCCGATGTCATAGTTCTCCTCAGCCGGGGTCAGCCGCCTGGAGAAAAAGGCACAAGGGTGCAGCTTCCCATCCTTACTGCTGCGCTGAGAGAGCACTGCCCCGACCCCGACATCTGATGCGTCCACCTCCACCACAAACTGCCGTCCAGGGTCCGCGACACCAAGCACGGGAGACGAGGTGAACCTGGCCCTGAGCTCCGAAAAAGCCTGCTCAGCTGAGGAACCCCAAGAAAACGGGACCTTGGGGGAAGTTAAGGCATGTAGGGGTGCCGCGACAGAGCTGAATCCCCTGATAAACCGCCGGTAGAAGTTAGCAAACCCCAAAAATCGTAATAATTGTTTGCGGTTACCCGGGGTCGGCCAATCCGCTACAGCCCTAACCTTCTCCCTGTCCATCTCCACCCTCCCCTCTGAGATGATGTGCCCAAGAAAAGAAACGGTGGGAGCATGAAAAACACATTTCTCGGCCTTGACAAATAAGTTGTTGCTGAGAAGACGCTCCAAAACAAAACGAACATGCTTAACATGACTGGCAAGGTCCGAAGAAAAAATCAAAATGTCGTCGAGGTAAACGAACAGAAACTTATTTAATGCGTCTCTCAGCACATCATTTACGAGATTCTGGAACACTGCGGGAGCATTGCATAAACCGAAAGGCATCACCAAATACTCGTAGTGGCCAGAAGGTGTGTTAAACGCCGTTTTCCACTCGTCCCCTTGCCTAATCCGGACCAGGTGGTAAGCATTGCGCAAGTCCAACTTCGTAAAGACCTTGGCTCCCTGCAGGCGTTCAAAGGCCGAAGTCATGAGGGGTAGTGGGTAGCGGTTTTTAATGGTTATCTCATTGAGGCCCCTGTAGTCAATGCACGGCCGAAGAGTCTTGTCCTTCTTTGCTACAAAGAAAAATCCCGCCCCTGCAGGAGAGGACGAGGGTCTGATTATCCCAGCCTCTAAGCCGGACTCGATGTACTCTTTCATGGCCTGATTCTCGGGTTGTGAGAGAGAGTAAATGCGACCCTTGGGAGGAGTGGTACCCGGCAATAACTCAATGGCACAGTCATAAGGACGATGCGGTGGCAGGGATGTCGCCTTCCCTTTGTTGAACACCTCCTTTAGATCGTGGTAGCAGCTGGGAACTCGCTCGAGGTCCGGATACACAGGAACCTCCACAGCTGCTACCTTAACTCCCGACACTGACCGACCGTGCTCGGAACAATCCCCTCCCCAACTCAAAATAACCCCCGACTCCCAGTCAATATGGGGCTTGTGCAAACGTAACCAAGGAAGGCCCAGGATAACTGGGTAGGACGGACTTAAACCTAAATGAAAAGAAATCTCCTCAAAATGGGAGGGACCAAACAATAACTGAACAGAAAGAGTCTTTTTATCAATAGAAAATATTTTGCGTCCGTCTAAAGCAAAAGCCTTTAAAGGCACTGATAACAGTTCAGTGGGGATATTATGTCTCTCAGCCCACTTAAGGTCCATAAAGTTCTCATCCGCACCAGAGTCAATGAAAACATCAATGTCCAAGGTGGTGTCGGCATACCTCAGTTGAGCCGGTGTGAGTCTTCTTAAAGGCGCAGTGGAGGAGTTCTTAAGACTCACCGGAGCCCTCCTTAACCCAGGTGAGTCTGTCCCTTTAAGAGGACACGCTGCAGCTCTGTGCCCATGCTGACCACAGTGCAAACACAGGCCGCTGGTCAGGCGCCGATGCCGCTCCTGCGTGGAGATGCTGGTGCGGCCAAGCTGCATCGGCTCCTCCGGAAGCTGTGCAGCACTCGGGACCTGCTCCTGCTGGGAGGCGGGGCGGAGAGGGGCGTGCTCCTCCCGCGCGCTCCTGGATTCTCCTCCCTGCGGGTCAGTCTGCCTCAGGCGATCACGGACCGTCAGACGATTCTCCATCCTGACCGCCAGGGCAATGAGGGAGTCCAAGTCGTCGGGGAGATCCCTCAGGAAGAGCTGGTCGCGAACCGGGCTGGCCAGCCCGTAGAGGAAGGTGTCCCGCAGTGACGCATCGTTCCAGGCGCAGTCTGTGGAGAGGGTGCGAAACTCAATTGCGTAATCGATCATCGACCTCCTTCCTTGACGCAGCGCTGCCAGCGCTCGAGCCGCCTCCTGTCCGCCGGGACGCCGATCGAAGATCTTAGACAGCGCGGCTGCGAACTCGTCCACCGAGTCACACAGCCGGGATTGGCGGTTCCATTCAGCGGTGGCCCAAGCCTCCGCTCTGCCGGACAGGTGGGAGATGATGTACGCGACCCTCGACCTCTCAGTAGGAAACGCGCCCGGCTGCATCTCGAAGTGGAGACCACACTGGACCAGGAAGGGTCGCGAATCCCCGGAGTCCCCCGAGAAGCGTGCTGGGCTTGAGAGCGGTGACGGCGACCTCACGACGGCGGCAGCGGCGGCAGCTGGCGGCACTGCGGCGGCAGCGGCAGCCCGAACCTCTGGGACCGAGAGGCGGGTGATGAGCTGCTGGAGGTGACCGGTGAGTTGGTTCAGTTGACTCTCCACTGACGTGTGTCGATGTGAAAGGTCGTGGAGATCCGCCGTTAAACCAGACAACTGCTCGTCGTGTTGCGTTAGCCGGTCCTCCTGCTGACCAACTGCTCCTAGCAGCTGGTGACCAGAGTCCGCTGGGTCCATGATGGTTGGTTTGTTCTGTCACGGATCATGGACAGGACCCAAGTGCAGGACTCTGGAAACAGGCTGAGTTCAAACAAGTCTTTTATTGACTGACAGCACAGACAGATGAACCGCCGGTTGCTCCTTGACATGCGGGGTGCAGCAGACTGGACTCCAACGCCCTGGACAGACCGGACGAGACATGGACGACGAACACTGGACCGGACGGACAGGACATCAATAACAAACAAACCAACACTGAACAAACACACAGACAGGACATATATAGGGTAGGGTGATTACAAGAAGTGACCACAGGTGAGGTGCTGACAGCCCAGACCTATGGCCCGCCCACTCTTAAAGGGGACCTCACCCTACACCCTGACAACAATAAAGGTCAATCTCTCAAACTGAGTTAAAAGCCAAAGAGAAAAAGTGTTTCAGAGAGGTTTTAAAAACAGGAAGTGAGTCGGCCTGTTTGATGTGTAAAAGCAAGTAGTTCCACAACTTTGGGGCAATGACTGAAAAAGCGTGATCGTCTTTCTGCTTCCTCTTGGTCTGAAGGACAAACAACAGACCTGAGGAGCGCCAGGGAGGGGACGGCCAGAGCAGCTCAGATAAACACTGTGGGGCCATGGAGGCATTTAAAACTAATAAAATGATTTTAAAATCAATCCTAAGACAAACTGGGAGCCAGTGAAGTGATGCTAAAACTGGTGTGATGTGCTCGTGTTTTTTGGTTCCTGTTAAAAGTCGAGTGACATTTTGGATCAGCTGAAGACGAGAGAGTGAAGCTGGCTGAGCCCAACGTAAAGCACACTGCAGTCATCTAAACCAGTGCTGATAAAGGCATAGATTAAAATCTCACAGTGATGCAAAGACAGAAAAGGCTTGACTTT
Organism: Blennius ocellaris; assembly: GCF_963422515.1. Lineage (NCBI taxonomy): Eukaryota > Metazoa > Chordata > Actinopteri > Blenniiformes > Blenniidae > Blennius > Blennius ocellaris. The sequence continues at coordinate 2,155,534 of NC_137660.1, read as the reverse complement.
GGCTCGTGTTAAGGTCTGTGACACACAACCTGCTCCGTTCCTTCAGTGATTGTGATCACACGTTCAATCCCAATGATCAAACCTGGTTCTTATTTGACAACAGCAGCTTTGCTCAGCTCTGATAATGAAATCCTCACACAGACAGTAGTCCGATCCTCATTTATTAGGGCTTATTTTCATATTTTAGGTTCATCTGGAAAGATAGATTGCAAATTGCATGATGGTTGTATTTAAAGAAAATCTCTTTCCACCATTTCCATTGTCCTAAACTTACAAGGATGAGTTATGTTTATGTAGATCGTCAAGATTCCAGAAGGGTTGGGACGACGTTCTCAGAGACAGTGTTGAGATGTTTTAAGTGAGACGTTTCACCAATTGAACATCTCCAAAAAGTTGAGGCATCAACTTTGTCTGAAAATTTACGAAAGATTTCACAAAAATGTTCTTCGAGCTTGCAAAGAATTTGTAGATGACAATATGACCAACAGATTGAGGTTGTGGTGTGCAGTCGCAGCGTATCTGCCATCGACAGGGAGACAGAGCCTGCCTGCTTTCAAAAAGTTGTATTTTCACCATTTACACGGGGGCGGAGATGGCGGTGGTACGTTTACAAACCATTCCACTTTGCTGCCTGCCACTCACAGGTCCACATACAGAAGAGAAACAGAGTCCGATGGCCACTTCACTTTCTGTATACTTCATTTAGCATAAACCACCACCTCAGATTCACACAGAAACATGTACTGGTGTCCGTTCCTCTGCCTGTCACTTCTGTCACTGGGTGGATCTACACTTTATGGGAAGAGAGATGATCGGCTCTCAACAACCTGCAGCTGAGGACAATCATCCCACTTTTTGAAAACAGCTCCCAAGGTGTAAGCTTTCGAACACTCTGGGAATCTCTGAGGAAACTGCTGCTGCTCCAGTGCACTGGGGTCATAGTAAATAATTATTCTGCACATGCTCAGTAGATGGACAATAACAATGTTTCCTCCAGATTATTAATGCGTGTTACTCCTTTCATGGTAAGCACAAGCTAACAAACATAGAAACAATACAATCAGCAGTCCTTTCTCTCATAAACACGGTCTGATGCACACAAACCCTCGCTCTGAATTCACTTGCTATTGGTTTACATGCAAAGTGCATTTAAACCAAAAGAAAGATGTATTCATGTGAGTACGTAGCATTTCAGTACGTCAGGCTTCACAGTATGGTTTGGAGAGGAACACATGGTCAGCGTGGACCTCTTTGGAATATAAGGCTTAAAACTGGATCTGTGGGGTGAAGTTTGTTCGTGGTGCATCGGCGGACGTCTGAACGCCTCTACCCATTAATAGCACAACATTGATGAAAAGGTTCTTCAACAGCACATCTTCAAGCCTCCTCCCCCCCGAAAACAAAAAACAAAAGCCAACACTGTGTAGTGGAGACGTGGTGGATTAATCGCAGGTATCAGTAAACACCTGAACACCTGCGAGCGCTGATGAATTAACGGCCGCGCTGCAGATCCGTCCGCCACCGCCGCTCAGCACAGTTCATTTATCCCAGATGAGAGGAGGCTGCTTCGTAATGGCTTCATTCATCACAGACGGCGTCCAGAAGGAGGGTCGCCGCTTCGTCCCCAGAGGAACGAGATGATCGGACCGGGAGGAACGAACTAGAAAAAAGAAGCTTTTAATCTCAGTAGGTGGACGGAGAAACCAACATTTCTTAAAGGCTCATGCTTTTGTTCTGTTATTTACATCTTACAAGGCTTTTTCGTTTTTTTTTTTCCCTCTCGGTTTTATGAACATCCCATGAATCTTCAAGAAAATGCTTGCAATATTTTGTGTTTCTGTCTGAGGTTCTTTCACGATTCGACATTTCTTCGAAAAAAGCAATGAACACCTCTGCAGTCCCTGAAGGCACCGTCTCCCTGCCCTGTTCACTCAGCCTCCACCTGATAAGAAACAAAAAGCTCTCATCTCTCATCTGTTTGTTTTCTGGCTCAGAGCCAGAAGAAATCATTTCTTTTGTTCTGATTTCAAACAAAACCGCAGCAGGTGGTCGGACCAAACTGTAAAACATTCACATCACCTGTGAACGGCCGTGGAGGCAGACGAATAACATTTGCTGTCATTTACTTCTGAGTTCTCCTGAATGAGTTTCATTTTAGCGAACAGGAGCAGCGGTTTCATTACGAAGAGAAACTCACTCACTTTTTAAACTGGAGTTAATAATGAAGCACATTGATTCTATCCGGGTGTTAATCCTCATCTGAACCAGAGTGGAGCCTCCGATCACGTGGTCTTCAGTATTCGGGACACATCTCAGAGATGTGGGGGACAGATAAGAAGTGATTGCAGTCTGATGGCTCCTCTGTGCTCGCTGGTTAAAGCACTGCCGCAGGAATTCAGCAGCACAGCAGCAGAAAAGGCGAGTAACTCCCTCAGATACAAATGGACAGAAAGCTCAACATGCGGCAGTGGAGTAAAGGTCACCAAGGTCCACACGGATCTGCTGTGAAAATCTGCTGTAGTTATATTTAGGGCTTCCTGAGCGAGCCTCACGGGAATGAAAAAAGCCGGTTTGTCTCGTGTTTTTGAATGTGAGGTCAAGGTTAACGGAGAAATGCTTGGTCCGTTTGCTTAAAATGGTATTCACCCTGAAAACTGAAAACATGAAGACACAATTTCTTATCAGTAAATCCATTACATCTTTGAGTTTCATCTCTTCCAAACAGATTCTCAATCCCCATGAATGAGACTGAATGAGAAGCTGCTGACATCTTCCACCTACAGCAAGGACGTCAAACATAAAGCTTGTAGACTGAAACCAGCCTGAGAGAGAATCCGGCCGGCCGAGCCAACATGGACATTGTAAAAAAAAAAAAAAAAGAAAAAGATCAAAAATAGGGATTTAAAAAAACAACTAATGTCTAAATCAGGAGTCACCAATTTGTTGAACTGGGAAATACCTCATACTAATAGAGTCCTATGAAGGGCTTCCTCTGAAATAATAAATATGCTCAGTTTGACTTCAGTTGTATATTATCATCAATGATGCCCATCTACCTTAAGACACTGATCACATTGATGATTTCTCACAATAATGATCAACAATGACTTAACGAAGTGGAAAACCGATAATATCAATATTCAACACTTTATTTCTATTAATAACAGTAAAAACAAAACAAAGATAACATGCTTTCATACTTGTTTTTGCTAAGATTAAAACCCCTGGTTTACTGAAAGTGGGACATGTTTTCGATGAAAAACAATGAAAACAACATTTCACAGAAAAAAACGTCCCATTTTCAGTCTCCAGGGGTCGCGACCTTCAACACTCAGAGCCTTTTGGCCCCGTTTGGAACTGAATAGAAATTCTGGAGCCACAAAATCCTCTGGACATAAAAATGAAGAAACACTGCAGATACAGCTTTTAACCTCAATGCTCTGGGAAAATACTGAGGCCGATAAAAAATAAAAACAATAAACAAAAGAGCGTCTTTAAAATTAACTCAACATATCTGAATAAATCAATGCAGCGAACCTGCGTCTCCACCTACAGCAGGTGAGCGCCACTAGACTACCACTACAAACATTTTATCACTCAGTTCAATTTTTTCCCTTTACAAAAACCATTAGTAAGGAGGAGGTGGAGGAGGTGGAGGAGGTGGAGGAGGCAGCGGAAGAGGCGGCAGAGGAGGCCCAGAAACTTCTCACCCACTCGGAATTGACCAGCACCTTCTCCATGTGACGAGTATCATTGAATCGGTGCATGTATGCGGGAGTTGAGGGTTTTTAGAACGATGAGCGTGAGCCATGTGGCTCCAGTGTCATTCACTTGTGTACTTCCTGATTATCTAATGTGAAGTGAATAATTGTCTGTGGCAGTGAGACCCCCGAGGTCCCTGGTGACACCGTGTTAGTGACCCCTGTTCCAAATACAACACTGAGACCCGAGCTGAGATATCAATGATTCTGCCATGAAAGCTATTAAGCCAGCATGAGCTTCAAAGCCACACTGTCAGTGAGGGTTTGTAAAAACGTGCAGTATGCAACAGCTAGAAAAGATTTTTATACCTTTCATCATTGTATTTTGCACCAGAAGGTTTCATAAAAATAGTTTTGTGAAGACCGTAGTCATTTTTAGTAGTAATTGTTTGGTTTTAGAGAAATGTTGACATTTTTTTCACATCTACTCTGTGCCGCAACAAAGAAAAACTTTAACGTTTAAATTCTAATGCTATGACTAAGTGACATCATAAATCGTTGTGCCGCTACCATAAAACGGCAGTAACCTGGAGTGATAAATTAACTTTTAAGTGTTCAGGCATGATGTCAGCAGCCACACAGTGATCGGATCCAAGCCATTCTCTGAAGGCGGTTCCACCTGGACAGGCGGGCAGCCCGTCAGTCACACACTCACATGCATGTGTACACCACATTTCCCAGAGAACACACACACACTCGGAACATGGAAACTCAGGAATATGTTCAGTGTTTCTGTTTCTGCTCCTAAAAACTGCAGCCATAGCATGACGATGCCACCGCCGTGCTTCACTTTAGGAAGGCCCCTGCTTCTAATTGTCACCTGACTCAGAACTGTGTATTCCTGCTCACAAGACAGCAAGTGGAATGTCACTGTTAACAGTAGTCCAAAGTAAAAGCAGCGACTGGCCTGTGTCTCCATCTCAGACCTTCACATGGTTGATTTTCTTACATTGCTCTGTGAACCAGTTGCTCCTGCTTGTTCTTGGGCAGGGTTCTGCATGTATTTCCTGACTCGTCTGCAGGTATGAAGCCTCACATGCATCAGATTGTGGATTCTGACACTGAGCGACTCTGTAGCCCTTTGAGCTCCAGTAGCTCGCGTGTTGAAGTATTTTTCACTCCCCATCGGCCCCAATGAGCCTCATCTGCCCATGACCATGAACAGCTCTGGAAAGGTCACAGCAGGACTCAGACGGAGGGTGATTAAATCTGCTCTGTCCACAGAAATAAATCCATGTTTTTAATTCCACTGTGAGATAAAATTTACGATTGTAAATGACGCGTCTCTTGGCCGGGAAGTTTGTGTGCCTACATGCTTTCAGCTGACAGAAGGAATCTTTATTTACCTGCATGGGCCTTTGTTCTGTCTGACATCTCATACAAAATGTACCAACGACCAGCACCTCGTATTTATCACCGGGAATTTAAAGCAGCACTGGCTCGGCTTTCTAAGACTCTCCAGGAGTGTAAAACAAGAAGCTGATGATGAGTCTCTGAGCCCAGAAAACAGGTCGCAGTGATCAGCAGCGCTCTGGAGCTGAAAATATCCACCCAGAGCAGCAGAGCATGTTCACACCAGCTCTGATCGCTGACAGCACACATTTTAACCCCTTCGCCTCCAACGATGCAAGTTTGACCCTATTTATTTCCAACAACACAAACTTCAGCATCTTTGGCTCCGACACAAGCAGTCATTAAACAGACACAAAGTGACAGCAGCTCCCTCAGTGAACCACATAAATATAAATGAGAGAGTTCACACTTCGGAGGAAATGCCTGCGTTTGAGTCGGATGAAGCACAGATGAGACACAATTTGTCTCGCTAAAGTTTGAGCTTACAATAAAGACTTTGTGAAAACTTTCCCCTGTTTGAACATTGATTTGAATACTGTCACTGAGTTAAATGGCTGCATGCATGAGAGGCTACAGGGTCCAACTGCAGCTGCCGGAGGTAAACGCTGAGATCTCAGGCGAGACCAGGAATACAGTGGGACAAAGAAGAAGTATGAAAGCTGATGCATATACTTCTGCGTCTATGGTACGAATCAGGCAGTGTGCGGCCTCACCTCCTGCGGGCTTTCAGCCTCCCAGCTTTGAAGGTCTAAAGAGGTGGTGGGAGAGGGAGAGATAACTACTGGAACATGGGGGGAAATTATCTGATTGCGGATCAAAGTAGTGAGAGAAATGCAGACGCGTCTGATCAGCCATGAAATTATTAATAGGATTTATTGGACCTCCAGTAAGATGGCACGTCAGGACTTAGAACTCTGACTCTAGCTGGCGATATGGCAGCTCTTGTGACAGCCTCCTATATATGCTGTAGCTACTCATGCCCAATGATAGAGCAGCGATCCGAGATTATTGCCTTCATCAATATAGTGACGTTCTTCGTACCCATACTGACTCCAGTGGTCTGTCTATAACGGGTCAGAAACCAAAGAAACCTCTCCTCGAGCCTCGGTCCCACTGCAGTTCATCCCGGAGCGGGGCGGTACGGTACGGTGAGGTAGGGCGGTACAGTAAGGCGGTACGGTAGGGCAGTGCGGTAGGGTGGTACGGTAAGGCGGTACGGTAAGGCAAAGCGCACCCAGAACCAATTGTGTAGCGCAGTTCCACGACAGAGAGTGCGGTAAGATGTCGGCAGGCTGTGAACGACGCAGCGATGTAACGTCATTACCAAACAATAATGGAACGAAGAACGTGGAAACTGCGGCGGCAGCTCATGGCAGCTGGAACCACAGCCCCGGGCGGCCATGGCTCAACGGGGCGTCCGAAGCCGGCAGCTTCCTGTGTCAAAGAGACAGGTGCCATGGTGTTCCTGAAGCTGTGAGTACCAAAATAAAAGACGTTCTTGCACATCTGGTGTAAAGTGCAAGTTTTATCTCTATTGCAGTGTTTTTCAACCTTTTTTGAGCCAAGACACACTTTTTTCTTTGGAAAAATCTGGAGGCACACCACCACCCGTAAATGTTAAAATGTGAAATTCTGTAGCCTCTATTAACAATATAAAGTCTTTCTCATCAAAGTTTTATCAACAGGAATCAAGTAAATCCAGAAAGCAAGGACTTTTTTTAATAGTGCCTCCCTCAGTGTGAAACCTGGACCTGATGGATGAAGAGCTGAGATCCTGGTTCACATTCTTCCTTTTCAAAAACTTCTCCATCACTGTCACTGACACAGTACTTTGATACAAGATGGTAGCAGGAGGTGGAGATGAACCACACTGACGTCTGTCACTTTACATTTCACCGGCAAAGTTCTGTGCTGCCCTCTAGTGGTGAAGAGTATTTATACTAGATTACTCTGCACACTGCTCTCACAGTTGACAGCGGCTGTGAGAGCAAATGTTTTTTTAGAAAAAATGTGAAATTGTATAATTTCCCACGGCACACCTGACTAGATCTCGCGGAACACCAGTGTGCCGTGGAGCAGAGGGTGAAAAACACTGGTCTATTGCATACCATAATATTATGAAAACATTGTGAAGGGCGATGCGTCCATGTGAGCTCACACACATGAGCGGCAGACAAAGTGTTGTGTTCAGTGGGAAATGGGGACCAAGTGGCTCTAGAGCGCTAAAGGTTGCGACCCCTGGTCTATAAGTTGTGCCGTCCAAAGAAAATGTGCTTAACACTCACCAAGTCTGATGGTGCAGGAGTGCATGGATGCAGAATAACATGGTGAAACTGGAAAACTAAACTCCTTTAGTTTTCCAGTTTCACCATGTTATTCTGCATTGTGTTTAGACCATAATAAAAATCATAATCATATCAGTGAAAGAGTAGCTTGATGAAACGGCTAAAATCTCCTGCTATGAAAGTTCCTGCTTTTGTATTTTGTATATCATGCGTCCACATATCTATGTATAGAATGTTTAGTCTTGGTTGTTTTCTGTCCTGTCTTGTTGTGTTCTAGGGTCCAAGCCCAAGCAGAGCTGGGCGAGACCCTACAGTAATGCAAGGAATCATTAATATTATTTTCTTTTTTTAATTTTTCTTCTTCTTCTTCTTCTTCTTCTTCTTCTTCTTCTTCTTCTTCTTCTTCTTCTTCTTCTTCTTCTTCTTCTTCTTCTTATTATTATTATTATTATTATTATTATTATTATTATTAGTATGGTCTAAACACAAGCTGAACTGAGAGAGAGCTTATTGGATAGCAAGGAATAATTATAATTTTACTACTCTTCTACAGCTGAAACTGCTCCATGTTTGACGGCCTGAACGAGCTCAAACCTTCACAAAACTTTGGACCCACGTCAATAAACCCCCCAGACTACTCAGAACACAACTCAGAGGACAACCACGTCCATAGGAGTCCATAGGGGGAACCAGGACTGGACCATGAAGGGCAAACATGCGTCTGATCCTTGGGGACTCCAACCTGTCAAACAGTCCTGCCCAAAGCACAAAGATGTGCAGATTGCCAGCTCCACAGGGACAACTTCTCCCCGTGACCGAGAACAGAAAGCTAAACACGATGTGGAACACAAACAAAAACGGAAATCGGTTTTCACTCTGCAGAAAGTTTGAACTCATTCTCAAGTGATTTTATGTGATATCAAGAAGTACAACAGATTCTAAAATGTGGTTCTCTTACAGAAATGTAACTCAACTCCATCTGTCCCAAATTCTATTCAACTTCAGCTCAAAGAAATTGTCTTTACATAGTCGAACCAAGTGCTTTTGGTCGACAGTTAATGTATTCTTGACTCTACTCTCAACTTGGTAAATGTTGATAGCAAGCACGATGAAAGTTATGAGGCACTCATGTGAACAATAACCAACATTAGCTCGTCAGCTGAAATGTGTACAGAAGGAGATCCGTACTGGTGTTTATGAAGAGCCACAGACAATTGTTGTATTCAATCATTCTAAATACATAACATACAAGGTTAAGTTGTGAACTTGAGAAGTAACTCAACCTTTCTAATTTGTATGTGTGAAGGTAAACGGCTTTAGAGGAAGTGAGTGGCGGTTTTACTGACCAGAACAAAGTATTGAAATCATGTAACTGCAGTGTACCTTGTGATGAGACTTTAACTTTTGGAGGGACACCATCATTCTGGTGTTCAACTATGCAGATGTACATGGGAAACATGTTCTCTCATTGGCTTTTTGTTGAGGTGAAAGTTGATCCTGGGCTGGCCGACGGATTTACATCTTCCATATGACTCAACGAAGCATAAAACCTGAAAGTGCTGGTTTGGCTGCAGCAGTAAAGCAAATTACCATGAAAATCAGAAGCCCGCAGAGCTCGCACCTGTTCAGTAAACAAGTGTTTATGCTGATTAGGAGAAAGTACCATTTTGGAAACATTGTGTAAGATAAGATCATTTCGAAGAGTTTGTCCTGCTTGTAAAGAATCGGTGCTGAAGTAAGGAGAATGTCTGAAGTTAGATCCAAACAAGGAAAGATTTGAAGTTCTTCCCTCGTGCAGCAGCAGGGAGGGAGCGCAGAGCTTTTTCTTTTTTTAGCTCTGCACAAGTGTTGAGAAAATCACCAGGAGAGCTTGTAAATCCCAGCGGAGCACAGCGAGTCCCTCCAGCTGTTGTCATTCTTTCCAGATGGCAGGAACACAGAGTGAGCGAGAGAGGAGGGGAGGGAGAGAGCGAGAGACAGTCGCTGATGAAATGCAACGCAACTGTTCCCATCCGAGCCGTGACTTTCTGAACTCCTCAGCCCAGAAGCAGAGGTTTTTAGTGGGAAGCAGCAGGTGTGTGTGTGTGTGTGTGTGTGTGTGTGTGTGTGTGTGTGTGTGTGTGTGTGTGTGTGGGTGTGTGCGTGCGTGCGTGCGTGCGTGCGTGCGTGCGTGTGTGTAAAAACAACAAGCGTGAGCATACAAAGTGACCTTCGGTGTTTGCACACTGGCTGACAATTTCACAGAATGTAAGACAACAATCCGTTAAATTGTGAATGGCTGATTGTACCAATAAAACACTGATAACGGTGTAGACACAATGTATTTTGAGTACAAAGAAAACAGTACCAGAGGAACTGCAGAAAACACAAAGGAAAAACATAAATGAAACAATATAATGTAAAAACACAAAGTATTTCTTTAAGTATAACATCTAAAAGTATCAGTGCGTTGACCCATGATGAGCTGTGGTAATCATAAGCAGAGCCAGTTTCATTCACGTGTTTAATGAGATATTTGGGATTGCTTGTAAATATTCACCCTGCAATAAGTGTGTCACCAATCAGCCATAACATTATGACTGCCATCACTGCTTTTAAACAACTGGGACTCATCCAACTTGAACTCCAGTTCCAGACGTCTGAATGGAACAAAGATGTTACCAGATCTTTTCAGTCGTCTCTGCTTTGAAACTGTTTTTCACATCTTACAGACGCTCAGGTGGATTTAGATCTGTGGAATTTAGAGGCCAAATCAGCACCTTAAAGCCACGTATGTGTCCAAACCACTAACCTGCTGAAAGAGGCTGTCAGGGAACATCGCTTCTATAACATCGTCTGCAGAATGTATAATTAGGTGGCACATTTTAATGTAGCATCACACTTTGCAGCTCTGCAGCTCCATATTGAACACACTGTGTTATTCCGTGTATTCTGATGCAGTCCTGTCACAACCAGCATTCATTTGATCTGCAGCTGTTCTGTTGGACAGGACCGTCCGTTCCACCCTGTACTTCGCATCAACGAGGCTTGACCATGAATCACCTTGTAAAATGTTGACTGCTTTTAATTCCTTGAACCAATGTTGACAGTAACTGTGCACTGCAGAGTGGAAACGTCCCAAAACAGTTGCAGAACATTTCAACCTCACCTTGTAAATCTCACTGAAATGCTTCTAATCATCCACATGTGTTTTTCTAACACATCAACTTTAAGGATAAAATGCTCATTGATGTCTGATTTATTCCAACCACATGTAGGTGCAGTAATAATGACACAGTCAGTATGAATCCCTTCACCTATCAGGCCTTTCTGATGAGTGAAGGTGTAGAACTATGGAGAAGTTTATCTTCATGATGAAGATATCATAAACAGACTGAATGGGTTAGAAACAGACTTTACTTACATCACACATTTTACAACTTAAACTATCTGAAAATGATTCTTCTGGATCGCTCATATTCACCCATATGACAGTGGTGACTATTAGAAGAGTCTTTCTCAATGACACTCAAAGAAAGAGCGAGATGGAGAATTGAACCTTCAACCTTGGGTCAGGGGAAACAACCTGCTGCACCGACTGACCGGACTGAAGTCTGTGTTGAAGAACTCCACCGACATGTTTGACTCCCTGGGATCACATTTCAAAACACGGAAGATCTTATTTGTGAGGCATTTTCTCTGCTGACTGCAATGCAGTTTGTTCCTGATCAATTCTCTGTTCTACCTCTTATTTTCATTCCATTTTTCGTTCGATTACTTGATTGCACTTGATGTCACTCATGGTATTTTTCTCAACTGAACACACGTCCAACTGAGATCATGATCTAATCGTGTGAAAATGCAACTTCGCACCATTTCTACAGGATCTTTGTAAACCTGGTTCTTGATGACCATTGGTAGTGAGAACCGACATATTTCTCTTAACTGGTAAACTTCCCCAATTCTTCTGCATCAATTCTTTTTTCCAATTAGACACAACACACTCACATTCTGTTTGGACCAGAAGACCAGAGAAGACCATGGTTTGAATCTCTCGCCACAATCTGTCTATCTGTCCTCTCCCTTTCTTTCTTTTAGCCCCAAAGCCTCACCAGACCGGTGGAAAGTCTGCACCTCTGAGTCTGGTTCTGTGGGTTTCTTCCCGTTAAATGGAAGTTTTCCTTTCCACTGCCTCCTCTGCTTGCTCATGTGGAATTGTGAGTTCTCTGTAAAAGTACCTTGAAATGACCGTGTTGTATTTGTTGCTCTCGTCACCAAGAAGTGATGCATCTTACCGTCGACGCAGGCCGGCCGCGCCCGTGTCGTGCCGGCGATCTGACCCTTCTTGCAGGCGCAACGGGCCGTCTGTCGGGCGATGGTCCTCCTCGGCTGGCTGCTGTCACGGTCCAGAGTGATGATCTCACAGGTTCCTGCCACTAGCTGACCTGAGAGAGAAAGGATGTTACAAAACCTGCTTCAACAGGAAACATTAGATGAGATTTTACCTCTACCTGTGATTCTCAATCCAGGGCTCTGACCATTTCATTCACTAATGTCACAAAACTACCATTTCTTAGTATTTACATTAAAAGAAAATGTATATTTTTTTAATAAAAGAACATTTCAATGCATACACAAAGGCAAGAGTCAGCAACAGGAGAACAAATGGTGCTTTGTCAGGCTAAAAAGAAAAAGCTGAAGCTGTCAAAAGTGGACAAGCTGTCCAATGGAGGACACAATTAGAGCTGAAGTCATCTTTTGAGGTAAAGTTTGAAATTGTTCAAGCTGAAGCAGCACCAGTCCACCAAACACCCAGAGACAGAGAGTGAACCCAAAGAGTTTATCCTCAGAGAAACGGAAGTCATCGTTACAGAATGTATCATGTTATGGGGCGCCTTCAAAATCATAATGGTACAGCGAGCGGTGAGGCTGCTGAGGTTTACATGAGTAAAACCGTGGGCTCCTCAAGAACAAGGCTGGGAACCGCTGCTCCACAATCAATACAATTGTCTTTTTTAGACTACATGTAAATGTCTCGTGGTTTAATAACAGACGTAACCGTTTGTATCATTTGTAAATACATGTGGAACAAAGTCTGATGGAAGGATGACTGCTGGGGCCGAATACAGCTCCTGGTCCTGTGTTGGGTCACTGTGGTGACGGCGGCCGCTGCCTCCTGCATGTTGATGAACCTCATCAATAGAGCCTCTCCAGCAGAGACGACGCTCAACAGCCAAAACCTCTGAGAACAGAGGGCTGAGTTCAGAGAGACGGGGGTCAGCAGGGTCAGAGTGGGGGGGGGCAGCATTAATGATGGCATCATCATCATCAACAGAACCACCACCAACAACCCAACAACAACAGCAGCAGCTCATTAAAGATTGAATTACTCTGAACTACTCTCAAGGCTCATTGTTGCCTCTGACAGGGCAGCGAGTCGCTCCTTATAGGTTCCATTCATATTCAACTGAAGGACTTCTCTTCTTTATTGGAGTTTTCAAAGGTACCATCACTCCAACAACATGCTGATGGATATTGGAGAACCCTGACACATCAGCGGGGTATTCTGTGGCGGTCCGGCTGGTTTTCCGCCCTGAAAAAAATGAAATATGAAATAAAAGGCGTAGATGAATATATGCTATGATTGCACCTCACTTGGATTTTAGTTTTAGTATTTAAATTGATGTAGGCTATGAAATTTAAAAAAGAAATTCACTACTTGAAGTATTAATTTACATGACTAACAAAATGGTGTTTGAACTGGTCCTCTGTTAATATTCTACTTTGTAGATTCACACAATGTTTACACATTTTTATTGGAGTGGATTCATTTAAAATGTGACCATGTGTACATGAAGACTCAATATAATACTGCAATTACCACACACACACACACACACACACACACACACACACACACACACACACACACACACACACACACACACACACACACAAAACAATGTGAAAAGTTTCCACCAGATTACAATTTAATATTTTTCATAGGCATCACAGTTAACGTTTCAGGTCTTAATACGGCGCAAAACAACAACAAAAAAAATCTGGACTAAAAAATCTAAAGATTCTCTGGCGACATAAGTGATCTCAAATTATTTATGCATTACAGTAAGTCTGATTTTATTATATGTTCAACTTCCACAATTACAGCATAGCGGGCGATGATTAGCAAGTAATATTGTGACTTTACTCAACTGACTTGATAGTTTATGATTTATCAATTCAGGGTTAGGGTTTCGGGTTAGGGTTACCTTTTACTTTCATTTCATGTTTTAATTGAGCCTGGGCAGCCCCCAAACCCCCGGCCTCAACTTTAAAAGTTGTGTAAACAGGGTCTATCATTATTATTGGTTGTTACTCCCTTCATAGGGAAAACAAGTCAACAAAGATGGAAACAATACTGTCACCAGCAGTTCATTTTCCTAAATGTTTTGTAAAGCTTCAGTTAAACCTTCATCTGGCTTCAGGTGCACGTTCCTCTCTCTGGGCCTCATCTGAAACTGGAATACGAGACTTAAGATGTAGTCACATAAATGGAATATGTAAGAAATTACTAATGCAATGTAGTGTCTGGTGTAACTCCTGAACTGGTTCTGAAATACTCGTGTTAAAAGCCTTGTTGGGATCTCTGTACAGCTCCATGTAAAGTAATGTTTGAATTACATGCTTCTGCACAAGCAATAATCTCCACTCCCCTCTAATCGCAACACTGACGTTTCGTGGTTGCCATACATTGGGATGTGCATGTAACACTGAATTCTACATGGAGCTATAGTACATGAGGGATTCCTGAATTTTGATTCTGGGAGAGATTCATTTCGTCTCACAGCTAAACCGTGGTGCCTGAGCGATACTGGTTTTCTTTTTTGTTGTAATAAACATTTATTTGTGTTTCAAGCCAGTGTCAGCTTGGACTCCATCATCTGCAAATCATCAATGTCTGAGAAACTACTGCAGCTCTCCTGTTGTGAACAGTACAGACTATCCACAAAGCCTTGATGGGGAAGATATGGGGCGGCTGTGGCTCTGTCGTTTGAGTGGTAGTCTCTCAATTTGAAGGTTGCAGGTTTGATTCCCTATCTCCCAGTGGCGGACCATCAGGGCCTTCAAGGCTTCTCTGCAGGCCGAAGAAAAAGATCTGAATCACAGACTGATGTTGATTATATTTTGTCCATGAATGCTTATTAAATAATTCTAAATGGTCTGTGCTGCTTCCAGACGCATACTCCCACATTAAAGCTTTTAACCAATCACATTTTAGCTATCGTCTGTTGCCGGGTAAAGAAATCTGCCTGAGGCCTTCAGATTCAGTTCATGAACATGTACCAGAAAAAGACATTTCCCCAAGTTTGCAGTTGGAGTTGGGCAAGGTGCCTGTCCACCCAGTAGGAGCCATTTGGGCTTCAGTTTCTTGCTGAAAGACACTTCAAGATGTTGCATCAAACCTGCAAGACTCTAACTGAGAGACAGCCGAGCTCCAGTCCACCTGTCCATCACAAGACGTTGTGGGAGGAACCCAGAGCACCTGGAGCACGGAGCATGGAGAACATGCACACTGGGAGTCACTTCAGAGCTCGAATAGTACCAAACAAAATGCACATTTATATCTTGAAATGTTTTAATTTATAATTCCCATCTGCACTTGTCCACAAGTGTCCTTGAGTAAGACAGTCAACCCCAAACATTCCCAATGGATGGACGGAGCTCCGTGCGTGACGGCCGCCTCCACTGGTGTGTGAATGTGTGTGTCAGTGGGTGAATGTGACTAACAATGTACAGCACTTTGGAGACTGCTCAGGTGGTGGAAAAGCATTTCCAAGTAAAGACCATTTACCATTCATCTTATTTCAAATATTGTGTGATTGAACATAGCAGTAGCTGTAAATCTATTTCCTCGTTTCCTGTCCAACGAGCCAACAAATAAAGAGATAGATCGAGTAAGAACCTCTGAACCGCCTTTATTTACAATCTTAAAAAAAGAGTCAAACTCTCATTCTATTTATTTTGTCGCCCAACAAAAGTGTTTGAAAATGTCTTTTGTTCGGCCTCGAGATGCGTCTGCGTCGTTTTCAAACAGTTTGAAGACTCATTAAGGATTCTGGAGACAGTTTTAGCAGTCGGATGACCTTCAGGGGGTTGGGAAGTTTTATTTTTTCAACTGTAGCAGCTGGTGCAGCGAACTGTGGGGGCGGAATAAAGGTTTATAGCTCTTTACTGAAGTGTGTGTGTGTGTGTGTGGGGGGGGGGGGGGGGGGGGGCGTAATGCTGGAACTGGTGCTGTCGGTCCACAATTTATTTCATTAGCTAGAGCAAAAAGGAAAAAAAGAACCAACAGAGCTCCTGTTCACTGTGATAAATTCTATAATGTACATAAACAGCTATAAATCCCCCAAGAAATCCTGAAGGTGCAGCTTGTGAGCAGCCATCGGATCCCTGCGTGATTATCTGTTCTTCTGCTACTCTGAACTTCTGCATTGAAAAGTGTTGAGCCTGCAAGTCTATTGTGGCTTGAGACATCCACGACATGTACTGCAAGATACCAGCAATTCATTCGAACAAAATACTGGCACATGCTATGAAAGTTAAAATTCATAGAATTAGATTTTCCATGCGTGCAGTTATAATAAAATATTCAGGTATATACTGACATTCATGTATTGTCATCTTGGAGTCATCTCTATGTCCATTCTGGCATATTCACACTTTTATTCCATATATAGACTTTTATATTGTTTGTATAGTGAGAACTTATTTATTACGTCTGCTTTTTCCACATGGATATAATAAATGCATATAATGCATATTAAAAATGCATGTATAAAGTGGAAACTGTGATATGTCAAATGCAATCCCTTATTGTCTTTAATATTTGAAGTTGTACTCCTTTTCAGCCTGATAAACTGGATATATGTCTAATATGAGTATTTGTGTGTGTGTGTGTGTGTGTGTGTATATATATATATATATATATATATATATATATATATATATATATATATATATATATATATATATACATATATACACTGGAGAGGGGATTTCACACTCAAGTCATTTTATCTTTCAATATTTGGAGTGAGATTGTGGAACAGCTTTA
Source organism: Blennius ocellaris (assembly GCF_963422515.1). Classification (NCBI taxonomy): domain Eukaryota; kingdom Metazoa; phylum Chordata; class Actinopteri; order Blenniiformes; family Blenniidae; genus Blennius; species Blennius ocellaris. The sequence goes on along the minus strand of NC_137660.1, from coordinate 2,139,041 downwards.
GGCAGAGCTTTGGCAGCGCCCGAGCAGATCCAGTTCATAAAAACAGCACAAACCACTGGTAGGGAGGAGGATGGGATTTGACACAGTTCGGGTATGTTTACACTATGTTCACGGCAGAAGCGTTTCAGGCCACCGTGGACAAAATGTGATGGACGTGAGACAGCGCAGGGGGACGGGATGTGCAAATGGAACCGGCCGTGATTGCCGTTGGAGGCGGTCCGTAGTGGGACGTGAAGCTAAACAGGAAGTGGCATTTAGGGTGCGTTCTGTCACTGTTTTTTCACCGTTGCGTCGCGTTTTATCACGTCACGCCGCGCTTCGTCACGGTTCTCATGGCAAAGCTACATCATCACATTCAATGGCGGCTTGTCCCGGCGTGTGACAGCTTGTGGACCCGAGGCGTAGCGTTCTCCTCCGGTCTGCCACCGTCTGGGAGGAGCCGGGCCGGTAGGGGAGTTTCATTCCAGTCAGAACAATCAACGTCAGAACACCTTCTACAAGCAATGCCACTGAAAAAGAAATCCAGAGGAATGTAGCACCCAGCAAAAGTCTCAGGATACAATGATTGTCTTCCCTTCTGGTGGCCCTTTGGGCCATAAATGTGCTTCAAACATCCACATTTCATCTGTAGAAAGCCTTGACAGAACGTGAAAAACCTGCCAGACCTTCCTCACAGTTCCCTACAAATCCCACGGCGTGCTACATTTCAGGCAAATGGGGCAAACGGGGCCAACGGGGCTGCCGGGAACAGAGTATAAACCTCCCCTTAAGAATGATTTAGATTCTTTATTGACTATTGTACTTGTAAATATGGACATCAGTATTGTTTGTAACATGGGGCAGTGGTGCTGAATGAGATGAAGGGGAAATAAATTAGGTTGTGCTTCATGGACATTTTTTCGTTTTACTTTGTTTTGTTGTTGGTTTTGCTTGTCAAATATCTGTAATTAAGTTTTCAAACTCAAATGAAGTAGAGTAATTTATATACTCATATTTCCTTTCGTTGACCTTGAACCAAGGCCTTCATTCAGACCTGCTGTCCACACACACACACACACACACACACACACACACACACACACACACACACACACACACACACACACACACACACACACACACACACACACACACACACACACACGCGCGCGCACACACACACACACACTAACTACATTCTGATCACAATATCTAGATTTTCATTTGTGCAGTACTACTTTAATAAATTCACGACTTTTCAGATTTTCCTTCTACTTATATGAACTTCCATTGACATTCACTTTTTTCTTCTTATGTATAAAGACTTTCTGTCAGTTGGCTCATTCTTTGTATTTACTTTGACTTTTATGTATATATTACAAGTTATATTACCACTTTCAGATCTTCAGGTGGAGGATGACTTCCTGACAGTGTCTATTTTTTTAAAGAATTGATTTTACGGGTCTATTTGAAGGCCACGCTGTCCTTCAGCTGTTTGCCATACACTCCGTTACCGTAGGAGTCTGTTGGAGGCCCAGATGACGGGGTGAAAAGGTTCGGCTGTCACTCTGATGTATGACGCGGTGGCGGGCGTGTTGAGAGCTTTCGATGTGAGACACGAGTGAAGACACGCGGCTGTCCGTCAGCAGAGCGATCACTCAGGAGGATTAATGTCTGTCTGTGTCTCCCTCACACATTCACCCTTTAAAATGATGTGAAAACTTGCTGCATCAGGTCAACCTAATGAGACTTGTGGCTTTTTATCTGCCAAAGTCCTCCAACAGTTCAAACCTCTGTCTCTGATATCTTTTATCAATGCAGGACACATCTTTAGATTCAGTTTCACACAGTGTTTGGATTTATGACCCATATTGAAGATTGTGTCGCTTTCCAGGCTCTCTGCTTGTTAATATAATTAAACAGTTGCTCCGCTTGCTGATTTTAGCAGTAACACACAGATTTTTGTCAGGATCCTGGAGTTTAGCTGTTTTGGGTTTTTTTGTTTTTTTTCCCAGTGTCTGTCTTCCCATCTGTTTCTGAGCTTTCAAAGCCTTGCTGCTTTCTGAAGCGTGTTTGTCTTCTCTCTTGTTTTGTATTTCACTTGTATTTTGTCTGGTTTTCTGTAACTTTATTTTGTCCCTGTACTTTTCCCTCCCACTGCTTGCTGTGAGTGTGTATTGATTAAATTTCACCCTGACTCACTCCTTGCCCTCTTCATTTCCATTATGTCTGAGTTGTAGAGCGCATTCAGGCTGCAAATTCCAAATCTGACCCAACACTGATGCACAGATAAATAGGACAACATCAAAGAGAAATTAAACTTAAGAGGTCAATAGTGTTTGTGCATTTCTACCAATTTCCATCGACTAATTTTAGCTGATTGACGTTAGGCGAACTCGGAAAGAAAAACCCTAAATGCAAGAAACTCAATTCCTGACCTGACCTGATCATGATTTTGACCTAAATTATATGATTCAGGGCCGAGGCGTCATGCCGTCACCGACGACCACGATCTGTTATCATGTGTTACAAGTAAGAGCAGGAAATGGTGGCGAATCGTCATGAGTCATTACGCACTGTCACTAATATTGTTCCGCGGAGTTGTGCACTGCTGTGCATAATCGGGCATCATCACTTCCCCCCACTAATCTGTCATGAACGTTGTGAATTGTGAGAATTTGTTAAATACAATGGTGGCAATGTGGGCAGCCGCCCAGGGCGCAATCTGTGAACGTGCACTGTATACGAGAGGGAAAGAGAATCCCTGTCGCAGATTCGTCTCGTGGAGGTGCAGGTAGAAATATATATATATATATATATATATATATATATATATATATATATATATATATATATATATATATATATATATATATATATATATATATATATATATACATATATATATACACATACATGGGGCTTGTCCCCATGGGAGGACAAGCCCCTACATGGGATGTACCACCGGAACATAACTGAAGTGGCTGACCTAAAGAAGTCCTACCAATGGCTAGAGAGGGCTGGCCTACAGGACAGCACAGAGGGCCTCATCCTGGCTGCACAGGAGCAGGCTCTGAGCACCAGAGCCATAGAAGCCCAGATCTACCACACCAGACAAGACCCAAGGTGTAGACTGTGCAAAGAGGCACCTGAGACCATCCAGCACAGAACTGCAGGGTGCAAGATGCTGGCTGGGAAAGCTTACATGGAACGCCATAACCAAGTGGCTGGCATAGTGTACCGAAACATCTGTGCGGAGTATGGTCTGGAAACCCCAAGGTCACAGTGGGAGACCCCCCAAAGGTGGTGGAGAATGACCGAGCCAAGATCCTGTGGGACTTCCAGATACAGACAGACAGGATGGTAATGGAGAACCAACCAGACATCGTGGTGGTTGATAAAGGGCAGAGGAAAGCCGTGGTGGATGTAGCAATACCAAGTGATGGTAACATCAGAAAGAAGAAATACCAGGGGCTCAGAGAGGAGCTGGAGAGGCTTGGAAGGTGAAGGTGACAGTAGTGCCCTCGGGGCAGTAACCCCCAAACTGGAGGAGTGGCTACAGCAGATCCCTGGAACAACCTCGGACATCTCAGTCCAGAAAAGTGCAGTACTTGGAACAGCAAAGATACTGCGCAGGACCCTCAAGCTCCCAGGCCTCTGGTAGAGGACCCGAGCTTGGAATAGAAAAAAAAAAACAGGTGACCACCCGCGGAGGGCGAGAGGGGAATTTTTTTTCTTCTACCTCCTATACACTATATATATATGGCTCCACACACACCCCAGTCATTGTACCATCCGGTGCTGAACCTCAGACTTCTATATAACGCAGCTAGTTATATAGGTCTATCTGTTATACAGTTCACATGCTCCAGATCGCTTCACATCCAGATAACTGTCATAGAGTTGTGCAGAGAGGAGGATGTTGCAGCAGTGAGAGCATAACTGAGTCATGCCACCCTGTCACGGACCAAAACCAACAGGAACACATTGCCACACATCACAACTATTCAACACCCTCAGTTGTAAACTTCACGAATACAGGCAAAATTGCCAGGAATGACCAGAAAATGGTATTCTGAACTTATCGTGGGTATGTGTAAATGCCCTGAACTTAGTCCATGTCTTCGTTGTGTTGTAGAGATGAATATTGGATTTCAAGAAAAGACCCAAAGAAGCTTGGAATCAAACAAATAAACTGCTAATACTCGTACCCAAACATTGCAAGTTTGGGTACTACAGTGACTCACTACTGCCACCTAATCAACAAAGTGGTACTACATGAAATTTACATGCTAAATTTAACAGTTCTTAGGCAAGTTCATGAATTAAAGGTCTTGCACAGTTTCACATCAGATTATGTATTCATATTTGATGCTCTGAGGGATACAGAGCATGTCCCTCCGGTAGGAGGCCTTGGGGCAGACCCAGGACACGCTGGAGGGACTATGTCTCTCTATGGCCTGGGAACGCCTTGGGGTGCCACCAGAAGAGCTGGACAAAGTGTCTTGGGCGAGAGAAGTCTGGGCATCCCTCCTTAGACTGCTGCCCCCGTGACCCGGCTCTGGATTAGCGGCGGACAATGGATGGATGGATGCCATTTGTACATTTCTATTCCATGTGTTGGAAAAACATCCATGTCACCAGCATCTCTGAATCAGACTCTTCTGTGATAATTAACTGCTGTATGAGTCACTGCAGTACTGATCTATCGAAGGTTTGTGTGTAGAAAAACAGGCATTAGCAGGATATTGTTTGCACAATTAAGCATTAACTGATCTTCTAACAGGAACCACTGAGGTGCAGTAGTTATCACCGTTCCTTTCTTTACTATGGACTGAAAAATCGTACTTGTCTGAAAAAAGAAACCAAAATACCAAAAACAAAATAAAGGCATAATGAATCTAATTGAACTAAAGTGTGATCTATTTACAAGAGCATGTAAATCAGCAGGTTTCATACCACATCTTAGTAAATCAGGTGTCTCATGTCGTCAAACTGATATGATGCGCAAACTCAACAGGATGAAACTTCTCCTTCTGAACACTAACACTGCTCCGAGCTTTGTGTCGGGACTCTGAGCAGCTTTAATGAAGCTCATAATTGTGTCTGACAGGCCGCATTAACACTGCCGCTGCTCCCCGGTCTCATGTGCCCCCCCCCCGTTAGCCTCGGGGCTACACGGAAGCTAATAAACTATCTCGTCTCTTTCTGAGAGCTGCTGCGATGCGGGTTATCGCCTGTCTGCCCCTCCTCTTCCTCCCACAGTCAGAACTCTGTGAACCATGAAAATCAGATCAAACAGGACACGGTGCTAGTTAGCTAGCATTGCTAACCAAAGCCGCTTCCAGATTGCTCGAGTTATGTGGGACGCTCAGGAAGGGACGCCTCCATTTAAACCAGTATAAGTATTTTGCTTTCTTCTTTTCAGGCAAGTAGGTTTTTACTGTACCTTTGACATGTTTTTGAGTCTTCAATAGAAACATCACAACGTTTGTAATGAAAACAATGTCAATTGCACTTTAGGTTTGAGTTAGTTTTTCAGGTAATCAACTACAGCCCTGTTTACACAACAACGTTTTCAAGTCAAATATATAACTTTTTTTAATTTGTGTGTTTCCCATTTATATGATAATGGTGTCAGTGAAAATGCAACTTTTTGAAAAATGGATCCCAATATGGAAACTTTTGAAAAAACTCTGGCTCCGTCTCTGTGTAGATGACGGAAACTCTGCTGCTGCTACACCACGGCTGTAGTTCGGGCTGCAACCAACGATTATTTTAATAATCGATTAATCTGTTGATTATATTTTCAATTAATCGGTGAATCGGTTAACAAAAAACATTTAAAATTGTAGGACCAGTTGATATTGAACAAACCAAACACCAAATATGTTATGATTATTTAAAAGCACATAACTTAACCAATACAAAGATGTATACAATACATCTACATATATACACATGTATATAAGATGTATACAAGATAATTATTAAAAAAGATTTAATGTACTTCAGGGACCACATACAGTCCAGGTTCATCCTGAGTGACCAGACTGGGAAAATATTGATATAATAACCTTTAAATTTACACTTCAAAGTTTTTCTTTGTTGTGGTCACATTGTATGTAATGAAATTGTGTATATTTTTACAAGATCAAACAGTTAGTACTAAAAATGATTACAATCTCAACATAAAGTCAATTTTAATGAAACATTCTGGTGCAAAATTCCATGAAATGTCAAAATAAAACTGTTATAAACCCTATATAAGCTCCTTGCTTGGTGGGAGCAGGTTGGAGCCTCTTGGTGGGTTTTAGCCCCCGGGTCTTATGTCCTCTGCTGTGAAGGGAAAGTCAAACTAGGGAGGAGCTTCACAGAGCAGCACTGCTCTGCAGGAGGCGGCGATAATTTACATCTCAAAACTAACTTCCTGACACCACAACGCCTGAAGATTACAACAATCAGTGTTTCAGTGTTGCGCAGCTTGAAATGTCCCAGGAAAACCTGTCCGTTGTCCTATTCAGGCAGGTTGTCCTCGTCAGGCAGGTTGTCCTCATCAGACAGGTTGTCCTCATCAGGCAGGTTGTCCTCACCAGGCAGGTTGTCCTCATCAGACAGGTTGTCCTCATCGGGCAGGTTGTCCTCATGAGGCAGGTTGTCCTCGTCAGGCAGGTTGTCCTCACCAGGCAGGTTGTCCTCGTCAGGCAGGTTGTCCTCGTCAGGCAGGTTGTCCTCACCAGGCAGGTTGTCCTCACCGGGCAGGTTGTCCTCATCGGGCAGGTTGTCCTCGTCAGACAGGTTGTCCTCATCAGGCAGGTTGTCCTCACCAGGCAGGTTGTCCTCACCGGGCAGGTTGTCCTCATCGGGCAGGTTGTCGTCGTCAGACAGGTTGTCCTCATCAGGCAGGTTGTCCTCACCAGGCAGGTTGTCCTCATCAGACAGGTTGTCCTCACCAGGCAGGTTGTCCTCATCGGGCAGGTTGTCCTCATCGGGCAGGTTGTCCTCACCAGACAGGTTGTCCTCGTCAGGCAGGTTGTCCTCACCAGACAGGTTGTCCTCATCGGGCAGGTTGTCCTCGTCAGGCAGGTTGTCCTCATCAGGCAGGTTGTCCTCGTCAGGCAGGTTGTCCTCATCAGGCAGGTTGTCCTCGTCAGGCAGGTTGTCCTCGTCAGGCAGGTTGTCCTCGTCAGGCAGGTTGTCCTCATCAGACAGGTTGTCCTCATTCAGGTGTGTTAGCAGTTAAATATGTGTGGGTGCTCAGTGACGTGTGGTCCAGGACAGGGTGTCACTCTTACTGAGTCGATCCTCACAGGTTCTATTGTACCGCCTCCACTCAGCCTCGCGCCGTTCACTTTATTTTTTAACTTTATTCCAGTCAGCCAGCATTGACAAAGCTCCGAAGGTGAAGAAAACGGCTCTGCAACATGGCGAGTGGCACAAAATTCGTGCGACACAACGAATCGATAATGAAATTCGTTACCGTCGCTATTTTATAATCAAATTTACTCGATTTGTTGTTGCAGCCGAGCTGTGGTAAATAGTTCTTCCGCACATGCTCAGTAGATGGACAATTAGAGACATTTTTTTCTCCAGACTGTCAGGACTCCCACTACACATTTTCCTGGAACTTGAAGCTTTTATTTTGACAGTCACCATAATACGATCCAACTTGTTCATCTGCCCACTGGAATGTCCGTGTTCTCCCGTTGTTAATGTTTATTGTTCTCACATGTTAATGTGTGTGCTGTTTCATTACAAAACCAAACAACAAGCACCAACTAGTGGCCCAACATGCTAACGACATTGTCCTTAGCATTTCTACTGTTGCTGTACAAAGGGACATTATTTTAGAAATATTTTTTGTAAATGTAAAACTTTTCTGACCAAAAACTGGAAAATGTTGCATTTTCACTTGAAACAGGATAAACAGGGTTTGAAAATGACATCAAATTGTAATTAGGGTTATTTGGGACCAGATTTAATTTGAAGAGGACAATTTATGGGAAAATGTATGCTTGACTCGTATGTCATCCTTAACATTTCTGATTAAGACAGAAGTGCACCATCAAAACATCTCAAAGGTATGTTGTAAAAACCTGCTTTCCTGAAAGAAAGAAAATTGCCGATGAACAAGGCATGAAGGCATGATGAAGTTAAACGAAATGTTACAAGCAAATACAGTGAAAAGGAGAGAATCAGAGGCAAATGCAGACTGTCTAGACTCTTTTTTTGACGAAATGCTTCTTAATGAACCGACTTCATTAGTTCCTCTGCTAACTAAAGCATGATTAACATCTTATATAATTCTGTTTCGACAACATCTCAGCTCTGTGGGCCTGGATCGGGAAGGATGATGATGAGATCATTAAAAAGACATGACATCTATACTTGATCAAAGTGAGAATAACCCTTGATAACTAGTGAACACATTCATCTCTGTCCAGGCTCAAATAAGAAGGTGTATTAATGAAAGACATTTTATAAGCTTTGCCTTCATAAGGAATTGGACAAAAACATCAATCTTTGACCGAGAGGGAAAAAAAGAAGTGTGCCAATTTTGATTATAACCTCCCTCAAGGTGTTTCAGAAGGAGAGCAGGATGAACAGAGGGACGACGAGCTGGCAATCATATGCAAACACATGTTTAAATTACAACTTATGGAGGATGCGACAAAATTGGAAGAAAAGGGCTGCCATCTGTTGCACCGAGACCAGTATTGCGTCCGATACTGCGAGTACTAGTACGTGTAAAAAGATCCCCGCTACAACCTGGAATATAATGTGACGTCGTGCATCAGCAACACTGCAGGTACACAGGAGAGCACAAGCAATGTCAGCGGTTTTGAAGTAAGACAGATCGTAAGTTATGTTCTGCCAAAACATCAAGAGGAGGAGAAACATAGTTCCTACAACACCAGCGACCTCATCACCAGCAACTTCATCACCAGCAACTTCATCACCAGCAACTTCATCACCAGCGACCTCATCACCATAGACCAGCAGAATTAGAATGATGTCGCTCATTAGTTTAACTACTTAATTACCCCGAGCGGTGCTACATGCTACATGCTAAAGAGTTTCAGGCCCACAAAGCAGCGATGCTACATGCTACATGCTAATCATGATTAAAGTCTGACTGATAGAGTCACTAACAGTGAGCTTAGTCCCTCGGTCGGCAGTCTGCAGTACGTGTCTTCCTACTGTGGACTGTAAAACTGTTGCAGTAGTCATCGTGTTGACACAGAGGTATTCGCAGCAACACAAAGCCTTTACAGATTGTTTGAGTATAGAGTAAAAATATTGGTATTTACTCAGTGCTCATATCGGTACTCGGCATCAGCAAGTAGCTGGTAACTCGTTTTTTTAAAAAGTGGTATTGGTGCATCTCTCGCTAATAGCTTGTAGCTTGGTACAGCTAGAGAATGAAGGGAACAACGAATGCGGTTCTTTAAAAAGCTAGCTTAAAGGTTCTTTATTCGCACCTTGTACTATTACTTTACATCTGGACATCTCCTTGTATGTTGACACTTACATTACGAATTTTATTTCTAATGAGTGACAAAACAAGTAACAAAGCTAAATTAGTTAGCCATTTTATACTAAGCTAAGCTAACTTGCTTGTGATTGTTACCAAGTTTTTCTCCAAATAAATCTTGAAATATAGTTTCAATCAAACTTTTCATCAAATTATTTGTCCTGTTTTCCCTATTTATTCTATAACCAGTCAACCAGTCAATAACCTTTGACATTGGGCCTTTTTAAATGTAATTAGGCTGTAATGTAATAGATTGATATTGATATTTAAGCCTTTGTCTGGAAAACAATTTGTTAATGATCTAATATGGTATTACATTTAGGAGTAGCATTCAAGATTTTGTGTATTGTGTGTATGAATCTTGTGAAAAGAAAGGATTTGTTTCCAGGTTGCCTATCAAAAATAAGCAGAATATTCACCATAATTCCGCTAAAACCTCCAAACTAAATGGACATGCTGTCTGTACTGTCGACCTCCCGAGAAGCTCTCACACCATGTGATGCCGAAGAAAGTTTACTTCAATTATTATATGGCAAGGAAAACGGGTATAATGTTTGTAATACACATAGAAATATATTGCACATATATCTAGTTTTCCTGTCTAAAAAGGAGGAGGAAAAAGTAACACTTCTTGAAGTAAAACCTTAAATATTAAAAACAATAAGGAATTAAATTTAAATAATAATTTCACTCCAGTCACAGATCATTTCTCCATCATGTTTTTTTGTTGTTGTTGTTTTAATGTTAAAGCCCAGGTATATTCTTATCTTTACATATTTAATTGTCTACATTTCATGAATGAGCTGCTTCAGTTTGCAGTTTCAAACCTTCATTCTCCAGTTTTTCACCACAGTTGATGCATTCAATTCTCATTTTGTCCATTTTGGTGTATGTAGACAGATTATATGTGAACTGTCCCGCTGCCAGATGTTCACACATTTAATATAAACACTTAACTTTAGTAGTTTTGTGACAAAAACTAAAATAAATACGGACTCGTGTATTTTTTAAGACATGAAAAAAATGTAATACCTCTTAAAATCAAGAGGGAGGGCTTCACAATACCCCATGAATCTTCAGCGCCCCCCCTGGTGGGGGTTGCACCCCCAGGTTGAGAATCAGTGCTCTATAAGGATGAAGATTGACGGCCTCTCACATGCACACAGCAGCAGTGACTCAGAGTCATTGAATCCCCCGCTGAGTGCAGGGGCACGACTCCTGGACCCCCGGTGTGACAGTCGGATCTGAACCAGGGAGCTTTGATCACAACCTGGTATCGCTCTGACAGTTTAAAAAGTCTGTTCTTCCCTTTGTGATCTGACCCGATGAAGCTTCACAGCCAAATAACAATTACAGCAGGCAGTCTGCGACTCTCCTTCTGCTGTTCCCCGTCCAATCAGAGCTGACACATAATCTATTCGCGGCCGAGAGGAAGGGAGATAAACTGACATCTGGCTGATATGTGCCTTTATTATCTACCGTCTCTCTTTTTTTATTATTATTATTTCCTGGCAAATTGAAAAGTCACAGTGTTTGCACAGCCACTGAGGGCAGAGGAATAATGATGAGGCTGGAATTAGTTTTGACGCGATGCGGCGACTGTTTGCTGATCGTCTGATGACGGTTAATGAGTCTGTTAAAGTGCGGCGGGAGACAAAGTCTAAAATGAGGAAGGTTGGAAACAACACGTTGAAACGTTCAGAGAACTTCTCACTTCCACTGTACTGGACTTTATCATGGTGTGTACATATAAATAAATAACAATGGTTCCCTGTACCTTAAGGTTTATTTCCACTGCGCAGTACATGCTGGTACGGCACGGCACAAGTTGTCATGTGTTTCTACTGACAAAACTTGTGGATAGCAGTGAAAGGACCATACCCACATGTTAGCATTTTTCATACTGAGGTACCAAGCACATCGTTCCTATGAGGAGGAGCTACAACGCAGCCGTCTGCTGATTGGTTGTGATCGTCACTCTCAACAAGCAGCAATATTTAAATAACTCATTTTCCATATAAACCCTCCTGTTGTGGTTCATATACGCCGTTTTGCCCACACTGGTTGTTTTGTTAATTCTTTCTTTAAATTTCGGGGCAACACTGTCCCCTGGTGTTCCAACAAGATACAGTCATAAGGAAAGAGGAGGAGATTCAGCAGGAGCTGGACGCTGCTTTTCAAAATGACAAAATTTTCCCATGTTTCACAGAGAATGGAGGCTCGCGGCTTTGCTCGGCCTGAGCAGCGCCGCACCAAATGTGTTCCATTGAGGTTTGATCCATATCTGGTGGAGCAAAAACCTGCTTCGTACCAATAAGACAGTTCAAGAAGCAGAAACCGTTTCAAGATTTCAAGAGGATTAAAAACCTTTACGATAGAAATAAAAGACCTGCACACATCAAATTTCCAGGAATACAGAAACAGTCAGCAAATTCATCTAAACATCACAAATTTCTGTTCTGACCAACAAAAACTGCTCCACAGTGTGTTTGATCCTTTAAGAGACGTTATCGACCAACAACCAACAAAGAGCTGTGTGGCAGAGATCACAGGATCTGGAAAAAGCTTCGCTGCTCAGTTTGGTCAAATTAAATTAAACTGTGTTAGAAACTGGAGACCAGTTGCTGCTTGTGGGTGTGTGTTGGTGAGACCGGGCGCCAAGGTACTATTGCAACAACACATCATCAGTCGAGTGAATCCAACCCTCTCATGACGCTCCATTACCAGCTCACGTTCCCCGTTAGTGGTGAACAACGCTGTGAATTCTGCTTCACAATGAGAGGAAGAAGCGACATCGGAGGATCGCAAAGCGACGTCCCTGTGAACAAGCCACTTCTCCCGGCGGTAACTTTTCTGACGCCTCCTGCTTAAAACCCAAAAAGTCAGAAGGCTCATGAGGCCACGTTTTCACCTTCTGTATTCATCCTGAAGATCAACATCAAGCGTTTGCCCTGCGGCTCTACGGGAGGTTCCTGTCCTCCTGAGCTCGCCTCAGGACACCTGCGGTGCTGTTTGACAGGTGGACCGCCCCAGTCAGAGCTTCACTGTCATGTTTTAACAGACTACAAGTTGGAGATGGGTTCCATACCAGGAGAAACATCAGGAACTATGTCGATATCAACACTTTGTCCATCAGCGGAGCTTGAAGCTAACGTCCAGGACTGATCACTGGTCTACAACAATGACGTCTCGCGAATAAAACAACAAGCAGGTCTTTGGAAGATGAGAGAAATCTCATGCAGTCCATTCGATTCTTCTGATTCCAGTTATTCATCACACACCGTGTCGCATCCCAGAACTGAACATTAATGCAAGCAGCCTTTTTCAAAATATTGGCAGGAGGAAGAAACTTCTTATTGAAATGTTTAGTGAAACGTATAGTTTTTGTTTAGTTTCAAAAAAAACATCTTGATGTTGTTTACATGAAAACAGCAGAAACACTGAAAACAATGCGAGAACACAGTGAAGATGAAGCTTCACATTTCAAGTCTAGAACAACTTTACTTTTAAATAATTTTTAATTGATTCACACGTTTATCTACATTATGTACAATATATATAATTAATGTGGTAATTAATTGAGCTGTGGACTTTGATGGGCAACACTTTTTTCATGACTTTCATACGTCCTGTTTGGTTTCCCACTGCTGCGAATGCATTGTCAGGAAGAGTGGAATTGTCAACCCAAGCTCCAGTGGGACCAGGATCACCGGGATCTCGGGCTGAAATGATTCCTCGAGTTATTCAAGTTATTCAAGTAATTCAATTACTGAAATTCCTCGAGGCAAAATTCTCTGAGTCGATGCTTCATTTAAGCCACTTCCGCTTTTCGTGACGTCACGATGTAAAACGGAGAAGGACAACGGAGACGAGCGACAGGGAGAGCAAAGAAAACGACGTAAACTGTCGAAAGTGTGGGACCATTATAAACTAAATCGGACGCAAAACACAGTACAATGCATGTACTACAAACAGCATTAGCTTTCCATAACAGCACTTCCTCAATGCTACAACACCTGAGCGAAAGCATCGGCTGTAAACATGAAGCCATGGAGACCAACAGGAAGGTTAATGTCACGTTCACTAAACTATTTCATTTAGATCAGTGATTGCTGGTGTAGCTTATAGCAGATAAAGAACATTACACGTAGATGAATAATGGCTGATTAACGGGAAATAATTGTAGTGGCCACCTGGTGAGGCATTATGTGAAAAAGTGTATTAATTAAGTGTTAATTAAGTGAAAATTACACAGAAAATAAAATGCTTGTTACTTTACGCTTCATTCACATTATTATTATTATTGTGCAACACACACACACACACACACACACACACACCAGAAGTGACCTGGTCATTGTTTATTATTTATTTGTTTAGGCTTATTATTTTAAAGACAATATATTGGATTCATTCATTTTAATTGTATTGTAGAGAGTAGGGTCATCAGTTGTAGAAAACACCATAATATGTACATTTGCCATTAATTTAGGCCAAGTAATCAATGAATACATAACAAAATTGCACACAGACACACCAGTGTGGGGAAAGACATTTAATGTTTAGCCGCAGTTTTATCTTTAAAATATGTTTAAACCTTCTTAAAAAGTAATGTGAAATTACTGTTACTACTGTTTATTTTTGTACTTTAGAAAAAAAGAAGTGTAATGGTGCAATATGTTTACGTTTTTTTGTCAACTTTTTTTGTCATCTTTAAAATACAGACACTTAAACTCATAATTTTCTTTCTTTAAAGAAGCAGCTACCAGTGCAGTTATGATAGGTCTGCCAATAAAAACGTTTATCTTACAGTAAGAGGAATTGAATTGGTTGTCCGTGTATTATCATTAAATCAAGTTCAAGTAATTTCATGACATTTAAAAAAAAAATTGTATCCGATTACTCGATTAATCGCCAGAATAATCACTAGAATACCCGACTCTTAAAATAACCATTAGCTGCAGCCCGACCGGGATCACAAGGAAGGGAGGCACAAGTCAGGGAACAGGAAGAGGGAGGAGGAGAGGTCAAGTTATGAAAGATGTCAGAAAGTAAAGCATGTGGGATGGACAAATGGACAAATGGACAGATGGACAGATGGACAGATGGACAGATGCAACAGAGCACAAGGGTGGAATATAGGGGGCAAAGGGAAGATGTGAAATTAAAAGTGAAGTTTTAGCCGAGAAAGAAAAAGGAGCATCATTACAAACAGAAGCTATTAGATTAGTAGTTGAAAAGATGAGAAGTGTGATGCTTACTTTAGAAAATAAAAACAAGAGTGTATGATGTTTAATATGTTAATATGTTAGAAGGCTTCTAACTATTGTGAACTGAATGTGCGATCCATACAGTGACTGTTACTAACAAACACACACACACACACACACACACACACACACACACACACACACACACACACACACACACACACACACACACACACACACACACCGATCTCATCTTTCTTTTTTTTCAAATGTTTTCTTCTGCCTAGTTTCACACTCACAGCTGAATCATTGGCCAACACGTGATTCTCCAGATGTACTTATTTAAATCCAATTACACCCTCTGCAGCACCTGTTTTATGTGTTTTTGTCTTCTTTTCTCTCAGCTGATGAGCTCGTCTCTCTCAGACACACCGTCTTCATAATTCCCATGAATATATGCCGGATTTAATGGAGCATTGAGAATTAATTTGGACCCTGTAGGATCCTTAGGTAAGCTCTCTTCACCGCGGGCTCAGCGCCGTGCGTGTTGCATAATAGGCTTGTTTCCAGGATCTAGACTGGGTTCCTGAGCAGGCAGGGGAACAGAAAGGAGGAAGTGTGTAAACGGAGCGTGTGCGGATGAACGTGGGCCGGCAGTTTGTCTTCATTAAAGCTTTCCACGCCGGGATGATCAGTGAAGAAGACCCGAGTGTCGGAGCTCTGGGTTTGTTTTGTTCTTCACAAGTTGACCCGTTTTTGATGCTACGCGATGTGACGGTTCTCTGCAGACTGAGAGTGCGTGCACCTGCTCGCCCGGGTCTGTTTGAGCTCTGACTGGTGAATTTCAATGAGCAGCTGCTGGACTTTATGATCTTGCTTCTCACCGCTGCGGCACTGATTATACCAAACATCTGCATAGGAGGAGCAGGAGAGGCAGCGGCAGCTGTCCCACACCCCAAAAACACCCGTTTCTGCTTCACGTCATCGGAATGAAGAGGACATCCTCATTTCTCCGGGTCAGTGAAGATCTGATGAGCTGTAAATGTTGGGCTTGCGGCTTCTCCACTAAACTCCCACGTGAAGGAAACTAACAGAAACAAGATCAAGCTCCATTTGTTTATTGGGGATTAATTAAAGCTTCTTGTTGTGAATCTGCAGCATACAAAGGCTGCACACTATATATATATATACACAGTATACTGCAAATATTATCATGATCTCGGCGTGTGCAACATACAAATCAAGTGTCGGTGGTGCAGGAGGTGCTAACTGCTACAGAAGCCAGCAGCTTCCCTCCAGTCTGGACAACAACCAAACTCCTTCAAAGACACCAAGAAAGTGGTCACAAACAACTGGGCTTTACCTGAAATTAGTTAAACCTGATGCTATCATACAACTGTTTAACTTTTATGAAGATGTGTTGATTCTATTACAGTGATTGAGTTCTATTGATAATGATATTAGGAGCAGTGATCAACCTGTAAACCAACATTAGCTCTGCCACAGACACAGGGTCTGCATGCTAAACTAAAATTACTGGGATTTGTAAAAGAAAAAGAGAACGGACTCCTTAAAAAAAGAACCAAAATGGTTAAAACAGCTGAAATGTCAAAATTGTCTGAAACAATCTGAAAAATAAGGTTAAAACCTATTATTAAATGTTTCCCATCCTATATTGCAATTGAAAGTTCATAAATGCAACATAAAACACTGTTTATTTTCATATATCAAAACTATATATGAAACTTTAAGAGCAGTGTTATCCTCATTTTAATGTTTAAATATATTTTTGCAGCTGCGGTCAAATTTGATTTGGTGGAAAATGACAAAAACGACTCTTTTAGTTACAAAGGTTGCAGAGCCTTGAACCACCCATTCACACTGCAAATTCAAAACCACAAAAAAATGAGCATTTAACACAAGTTTTGATGGTCACAATGTAGAAATCAGGAGCTGAGATAAAAATAATTGACCACAAACAACAAAAAGCCACTCCTGAAACAAAGCTGATAAATAAAACAGGACCCAGTCACATCTAATGTCATTTACAGGGGTGAGAGAAAGAGTACTGATATTACAAGAAACACATCTCGAAAAAAGAGACATTTAGTCAAGTATTGGGAATCGTGCCATTATCACAAGACTTAACTACATTTCCACATGCTCTCTTAATTGCAGCCATTATTCCTCAAATTATTAAAGTCAACTGTGGTTTTTTTGCCAGCTAATAGTTAATTCATCCCATTACATGGTACCATAAAACTGAACAGTATTTACAGAATGTTTCTCAGGGGCCTTTTCCCCCAGAAAGAACCAGGTTCTCGTTCGGATCCAGGACCAGAGTTAGAACCAGTTCTTTGTCTTTCCACCACCAAAGCTGGTTCTTAACAGGAGCTAACCCGGATCTACGCTGCCTCCACTTCCTTCGTGGGCCCGAGAGGAACCAGGCTGGAGCCAGATGTGTCATCAGGTGGGGGCGGAGTTATCTCTGGAGGTATCGCTGCTTACAAGGCGGAAGAGACACTGAACCGGCTTTCTGAAATCTACAATGAATACGGAGCCCCAGAGTAGTTCTAGAGAAAATAATGAAAAATAAGTCGTGGGAACGATGTAATAAGTCGTTCCCTGAAGTTAATAATAGGAGGGAATGAGGTGATTTAATCCGTGATAACGGCGCCACGGCTCTGGAGAGCGCAGCGAGCCGCAGCGCTGCGCTGTCAGCTGCGTGAGATGTATAATTTAGAAGCAGTTTTCTTCACGCTTTTCATCATAACATCAATGTAACTAACTTCACTTCCATGTCTTGTTTGGTGTTCTGACCGCAGACTGAGGCAATACAGCCACTGAGCAATGCAGTGTGAGGCTGCGTCGCTCCGCTACGAGACGCTCCAATATTATTTTCTAACCCACAGAAATGTATAATGACGTGACACTTTTGGTTCATCAGCAACTAAAAACCAAACTAATTACTACCGTAAATGAAAGCTGGATGTTTTAACCATAAAAAGACTCTTTTAATGTCTTCATGTGAAAAAAGAACTTTAATCAGTGTGTTTACGTAGGTTTCTATTATAAACGGCTGTAGAGCTGTTCTATCATTCTACACCTCCATTCCTCATTCTATCATTCTATACCTCCATTCCTCCTTCTATCATTCTACACCTCCATTCCTCGTTCTATCATTCTACACCTCCATTCCTCATTCTATCATTCTACACCTCCATTTCTCGTTCTATCATTCTACACCTCCATTCCTCATTCTATCATTCTACACCTCCATTCCTCGTTCTATCATTCTACACCTCCTTTCCTCATTCTATCATTCTACACCTCCATTCCTCATTCTATCATTCTACACCTCCATTCCTCGTTCTATCATTCTACACCTCCATTCCTCCTTCTATCATTCTACACCTCCATTCCTCATTCTATCATTCTACACCTCCATTCCTCGTTCTATCATTCTACACCTCCATTCCTCATTCTATCATTCTACACCTCCATTTCTCGTTCTATCATTCTACACCTCCATTCCTCATTCTATCATTCTACACCTCCATTCCTCGTTCTATCATTCTACACCTCCTTTCCTCATTCTATCATTCTACACCTCCATTCCTCATTCTATCATTCTACACCTCCATTCCTCGTTCTATCATTCTACACCTCCATTCCTCCTTCTATCATTCTACACCTCCATTCCTCATTCTATCATTCTACACCTCCATTCCTCGTTCTATCATTCTACACCTCCATTCCTCATTCTATCATTCTACACCTCCATTTCTCGTTCTATCATTCTACACCTCCATTCCTCATTCTATCATTCTACACCTCCATTCCTCGTTCTATCATTCTACACCTCCTTTCCTCATTCTATCATTCTACACCTCCATTCCTCATTCTATCATTCTACACCTCCATTCCTCGTTCTATCATTCTACACCTCCATTCCTCCTGATGTTGAAACGTTTGATTCAGACACGTCCAGAAATAAAGTGAAAGGAGCAGAAGTTCACTGTGTAATGCCCAAATGGTAAAAAATAAGCCCCAAGATCATTCACAAGTTTTTTTTTCTCTCTGTCTCTCTCTCTTTGGCCACTAGAGGCTCCGGACTAAAACAAGACGGACCTGAAAAAACACCAATGGAGTGACGAGGAGACTCAATGTTTTCTGTCTCTTTGGTCTGAATCCGAGGTTCAGGACAGACTAGATGGACCAGGACCAGACCATGAATACAGTCTGTCTCCTGGTTCTCCTCTGAGCACCATCAGTGCTGATGGCTGAGATCAGTGACGTATCACGTTTTGGAGTGACGCAATGACGTGGCTCTCACTTGGCTCCGTTAATGGTGGAAAAAGAACCGGTTCTTTGGCGGTGCCCATTTCAGAACTGGCCCTGAACTAGAACCTGGTTCTTTCTGGTGGAAAAGCCCTATAGGTGGAGTTTGGAGTTTGTGCAGTTGGCAGCAGCAGCAGTAGGTCTATGCACCTATCTGATCATACAGGATCCATGACCACCTCCATCCAGAGACAACCGAGAGGGAAAACACAGAGAAGACCACCTTCAGCCATTCTGCTGGAGTGGGAGAGACAAGAAGCCCCCAGGTCCAACGACTTGCAACACATCCCATCCAGGAACCAAGCCTTCCCCAGAACCCAGAGAAAAAGGAGGCCACGTGCCATCCAACCACACTGATCCAGGAACAGGGAAAGGCCTAAAGTCTCCACTCTACCGGCCCCGTCATTCCAGGATAAGGCTCACAGCAGAGGGGCTAAATTCCTTCATATGTTCCAAAGAGTTTTGAAAAGTTACAAAGCCGCAACCAGAATCACCCGAACCTCTGGCTGTTCATGACCATGAACTTTAATCTGAGGCAGGTTTGGACCATTTCAGGCCTTCTTTGCGTAACAGTTTTCAAGTTAAAACTGAAAACCTTTGTCGCGTTGTGGGTGGCTGTTTACACGAAAGTGGTGCCCGGAGACACCGAAAACATAACTTAAAAAAAAAAAAACAAGGTGGAGCTTGTTGAAAATTGTCTGATGTGCGCCACGGCCAATCAGAACATTGAACATTGTCTCCACTGAGCATGTGCAGAAGCACATGCTCAGTGGAGACAATCAGAACAATGTTCCCTCCATGGCGGAGGTCTCCAACCCTGGCCCTCGAGAGCCTGCGGGACAGCATGTTTTAGTCTCTTCCTGCTTCAGCGTACCTGAATCTAATGATGATGTCATCATCAAGGTTGTGAAAAAGCTTGAAGAAACTTGTGTATAGTTTCATAACAAAAACAAAAAATAGCTCCCACTAGTGGCCCAACAAGAAAACAACGTCATTTTCAGCAATTCTGCCATTTCTGTGTAAATGGACATTGTTTTCAAAATGTTGCTATGTAAATGCAAAACCTTTCCAAAAAAAGGCAAGAATTATGTGTTTTCACTTAAAAAGTTGACGCGTAAACTCAATCTCTTTGTTCCTTCATCGCTTGCAGCATGACAATAATCTTTATTACATAGTCTGGGAGGTCTGAATAGAAGCTAGCAGGAGTTTCAATAGATTCTGGGTTGAACCAGCTCTTCCACACAAAGATCTTAACCTGACATCAGGATCCACAGACTGGCGTCTCAGTCTGTGGACAGTATTGTGGCGTAGTTGCTGGAGAACTACTCAAACTTTAAAAGGCCCTGGGTTGGCGAGCCGAGAGCTATTAGAAACTCCGCAGGGTTGAGTTGAATCCCAAAAAAATGAAAACAAATCATTGGCAGCAGCTGAGCACTGCCTCTGTTCTGGGTGGAAGAAGTGTCAAACTCTAAGAGGACACTCACGTATTCATCTACTGTCCTGCTCTATAGAGCTGTGGATCACAAAGAGACTTCATCCCTGCTCACACCGTCTGAAATGTCGAGCACGTCCTGGACACGCCGTAGGCTCAGGTCCGTCTCATGGTGTGTGTTTCAGTCAGGATATGTTCTCCTCAATATGCTCTCTCCTCTTTCCTTTACATTTCACAACTTTTAGCTGATTACTGCAGCTGCTGCTGCCCTGCAGGGCGTCTCACTGAGGAGCGAATCCAGCGCTGCAGAAAACTGTGATAACGAGTCCAGCACAAACCGGCTCTGACACCCAAAAACCATCACGCAAGATAATTAGTGCTGCTGAGGAGCGAAGCCCACACTGCTCCATTTCATTTTATTACTGCCTTCTCTAAGCAAAGGGCTTAGAGAGGTCTTCCACTTGGACCACGGAGCGGTTCTACATTGATTGCATTAAGGCAAGTCAGAGCTGAACTGAGGATAGGATCTTTTATCTGGACTCCTGGGAGCTTTTGGAAAACAAATTATCACACTGCAGGCAAAGGTAGTTTTTCTTCTATTACTTAACCTCTGCAATAGTATTCCATGCTTATAAACAACCAGACACATTGCTGGATCAGAGGTTTTTATGTTTCAACAAGCTGGGATTTACTGGAGGGCATCAGGAAGATTCATATCAACCCCCTTAAATACAAACATTACCCACAGACCAGGGAATCAATAGTTGAAACTTTGTAAATCGACTGAGAAAACATAACTGCACTGGAGAAGTCAGCCAAAAATGGAAATGCCTTGTGAAAGAAAGCTCTGATTGGCGTCTCAAAAGGTAAAATAAGGACTGCAATGAAGCTGAGCAGAGAAGTGTTGTTTCACCATGTGATCCAGGTCCAGGACACTGCAGACTAGGAGACAACACATCCCACAATGCCCCGGGACAAGCAGCACTCAGATCCAGAGGAGGAAGGCCCACTTATTCTCCACACTCCTATACTATTGTCCGTCTTCTGCATCCTCCAGGTGTAATTTGGTCATGACCTGTGGGAGCAGTGTTGAGCAGGAACGATTAGCTCACGTGAGACCTAGAAATGGAATAAACAAGACAACATTTCTTCGAGGGAGGACTGGGAATATGTACAACGATAATCGCCGATCTACGACATTACCACGTCAGGACAACGAACCCTAAACTGCACTATACTGTTCTCGCCGTAGGGCTGTGCCAAACAGAGATGTTAGATCGTGAAGGACTACAACTTGTAGATGAGCTGACATTGCAGAGAGATCGTCTGTAAAACACATTCTACGTGTTGCAGTTCTATGCTGACGCATCAGAAGCTTCACGTGAATCCGACCAACCAATCGTAGTGAATTCTGAGTGTTTATTTGTGTCACGAGGAGGCGTGGCTAAAGGAGAAACCAGGAGTTGATCCTAAAAAGAAACTCCACCTCCGTTGTGTGGAAACGGTTCAGCTTTTCTTACGAAACGCAAACAAGCGTGACTTGCCCGTGGCTGCGATGAACAAACAGCGTTCAGACTGTCAAAGTGCGTCTCGGTTTCAGGAGGAAAGAAAAACTGTCAGATGTCTGAGGAGTAAAATGTTCTACTGCTGTTGGATTTTTAAGAATCAGGTTCTAGACGTTGGAGATGAATTGTTTAAATCGCTGCACTTTAGGAGAAAACCTCAGATGAAGAGGTTAATGGCATTAAATTGTGTGATCAGATGCGACTGTTTCTACATGTGGGTACTGGATGTCTATATACATGTCTATAATATTGTATTGTATATCTATTGTAATAGAATACATGTATCTGTATTTATTTGTTATAGTTCAAATTATATCATTCCATAATCATGATTTATATATATATATATATATATATATATACACATTCATACATAAAATACACACACACACACACACACATATATATATATATGTGTGTGTGTGTGTGTGTGTGTGTGTGTGTGTGTGTGTGTGTGTGTGTGTGTGTGTGTGTGTATAGTGATATAACATAGTTGTATTATTTAAATATGTAACTTATTCATACATTTTACACATTACACATTAACCTTAATGTAATAGTACTGACATATATTAGATATTTATGGAGAAAAGCTGGTGTTTAATAAGTTATACTTCTCTCTCCTTCACACTCTTGATTCTATTTTACTACTGTTTTTTCAATTTGAGCATGTTCAAAATAAAAACATTAATGAAATTAAATAACTTCAGTTACTTACGTTTGCATTTTTACTGGACAATTTCCATAAAGCCATTTCGTGTTTTGGTTCTTAAATCTTTTTAAAACGACAGGTATTTTGTAGAACTGTTTTAGTTTGTAACAGTTGATATTTTTATTTTTCCCATTTGAAATAAGTCTTAACTATTATTGTAATTATTTCAGTTTTGTTTTAGAATTTTTATTTAACTTTTAATGTTTCACTGTTCATGTGAAACCTTCCTCAGCCAGGCACAGTTTAGTTTTTATTTTGCAATAGTGCACTTTATCAGAATGTTGTTATTTACCGTTTAGTATGTTTACATGTTTGCACATGTTAGTAAAATTGCACAAATTCTATAAATCAAAATGTGTTCAGAAAGATTCTTTGGCCTAAATATGTTTCCTGCTTGGGTTGTTTTATATCGGGAAATAGTTTGGTTGCACTGTTCAGAAACTTGCAAATTAATTTTAAAATTCAATGTAAAAAATAATTGTAAAAAAAATCATGATCAAAATGTTATTATAAAAAAAAAAATCATGACTAATATTTTACCCTATGGGCCACCCCGAACTAGACATATTGGTTAACATTCCCTATGTATATATTTGAAAGGAGCTTATATGGGCCTTTGTGCTCCACATTGTGGGGTCTGGTAGCAGGACAACGAGCCCGATCACACTGTTGGTTTGACTCTATTGTTTATAATCGGGTGGCAAACACATTTGAGTTCAGAGGCGACATACAGCCCAAATGACCTTTGGTTAAGCCCCGCCCCCAAAAGCAAACAAACCAATAGGAATGAACTCAGACCAGCTTATGTGCTCTTTGGAGGAGCATTAGAACTGGTGACACAATAGTTGTTTTCTGGGTTTTTTAAGTCATTTAACTCATTCAGTGCCAAAGACGCGTTTTCACGTTTTTTCGAATAGTACCGCTGAGTGCCAAAGACGCGTTTACGCGTTAATGGCGTTTTTTACATGGGGGCGGGGCTACTAACATGATCTTGCTTGTATCAAAAATTGGAGTTGTAATCGCAAGGATATAGTACAGAGTACCGTCTCAGAAGCCATGTCAAAGCGGCGGAGCAAGACCGATCGGCCAGCCGGTCAGTTCAAGCAACTAACTTTGCAGCAGAGCATTTTGAGAGGACCCAGCACCAGCTATAGAAGACGCCGGCAGAGACCACTCCTCTGACGTAGCGAGCTTCAGCGAGCCGGTGACTGGGACCATCACAGTCGTCGAAACCAGAGGGAGAAGTCAAAGATCTGGGAGAAGACCGATCCCTGATCCGATCCCTGATGAATCAGAGTTCAGCGAGCCTGACCCAGATTCTTGGGACGAGTGGATACCGACCTCTTCTGCGAGTAGCAGAAGCCCGTCGCCCCAGCCTCGCGCCAAAGCAGCGCATAGCTCTACAGGTGAGACTGATGCGTTCACTGATTGCCTCTTGTGTTAGCGGTGAAAGCATACATTTTTTTGTTGTGTTATCATGATCTGGCAATAAAAGTGATTCTAAAAGTGATTCTGATTCACTAAATGCAATTATATCCGCATGATGCTGAATTTATAATCGGATTATAATCTTCAATCCGTGAGCTCCCCCCTTTGGCCAATCTGCGTTACTGCATCCCTGCAAAATGTTTATTTGATGGTTTATTTGTATCTGCTACCTCTTACATGCATATGTACATGACCGTTTTCCAATGCTTGTTGATGCTTCTACATGGTTGCAATAAAGTTGTATTTGTATAACTTTAAAAAATGTTGTCCGTGTTATTTTGGTTCATTATATAATGGGAAGACTTCTCAAAGTGTTTGAGATGCCATTGAAGCAAAAAGAATTATGATCAAAGATATTTTCTGCTTGAAATGCTGTTTTTCACAAAAAGCCATTTTTCTCAGCTTTTTGGTCAGAAACCAGGATTTTCAGTGATACCCACCCATGTTCAGGAGGCCATTACTAATGAATGGAAACAGGTACAAACAAACAGATTTCTTCTGATGATAAAGGAAAGTCTGAATTTTCTTGACAAGATTTACACAGAACAAAATTTTCTATGGGCTTTGAGAAAACGCTGAAATGTTGAAAAAACCCTGGCACTGGGACGTGCCAAATTTGAAAAGGGCTGGCACTGAATGAGTTAAGATGCAAAAATGGTAAAACAAAGCGTGTGGGACACAAGCAACAGTGACATGAGGAATCCTGAAAGGATAACTGACGAGGTTTACTTCCTCCCATTTCACAAACACAAACAAAACATGGACAAATGTTTCTCGTGGATGAAATTGAGCATCAGAACACAAACTCAACGCAACAACTAGAAACAAGGACGTCGACATTTGTTCTGCTGGTTCAGGGCTCGGCGAACAGGCGAGGTTTTGCGAGTACGAGTATGAGTGCGAGTATAAATACTTGCGCAGTATCGGGCCAATAGCAGACACTGGTATTGGTGAATCCCTGGTGATGGAATTGTTCGATAAAGGTTAGAGGACATGTATCGTCGCTGTTTACTGCTTTTTCTTCTCATAAATCTGAGTATTTTAATGTATTTCTGCCGACCTGGAGCAGGTAAACAACTAACTGTTATTGTAATCTTCATTCACTCCAACTGGAGCAAACGTTCTTTTTTCCCCAAAATATTTTCATTTAAACTTTTATAGAGCTACACATTATATTATATAAATCAAAGTACAACATTGCTGCTTTATGCTAAACTAAACCGACATAAATACATAACAAACCTGCTCCTTGTTATAACGAAGGTCAGTCCCGATTGAATTAAACAGTGGTTGATAATAAGAAGAGAACAAAGCTCAGAACAGAAGTCAATTCCAACACCTCCAAAATGAAAACATCAATCATTTCCTTCATCAGTTACATCCTAAATATTTAATATAGTTAATAAAGTTAATATTCTCTCCAAGGTTTTGGGTTTTTTTTGCTAAATATGTACCTTGTGCTTTATAATGGTAACAATAACAACCCTTGTCTTTTCCAACCACAACAGATTTTACTGAAATCACACAGATTCAATGGTTTGTGACGTAATTCACTGCAATAAATGCATCGTTCAGGGCTGCCGAGCATAATGTGACACAGCAGTGCTAAAATAACAAGAATTAAATGTCATAAAAATGATTTATTTTTTTTAAACGTGTGCACAGTATTCATAGAAATTCCATTCATATTTCTTGGTCCAGATTCTCTGGGCTTCTTGGTCTTGGACGGCGGTGAAGTTGGTGTCACTTCACATCGCCCTCCAAGAATCAAGCTTTACTTTAGAGGAAAAGGCATCAGTGCCACTGGAAGCGATTTACTATCAGTACAAGAAGAGGCTACACGCTCACTGTAACTTTATTCTGAAACATATAGAAGGACTCACTGTTGCCAGATTGTCTCAATGGGAGATAGGACGGGTGTAAAGATGGACATTTGTCATTTTAGTTTGGGAGAAATTGATCTAAAAAGGCCAGAGCGGAGAAAACATACACCTACAATACCCCAAATACCCAAAATACTCTATACATAACAACATTTTCAATGTTTTTACAAGTTAATGTGAAAATGGACCAGAACGCTGTCAAAAAAGTGTATGAATATACACTTTTCAAAAAAGCTAAACTTGTTGATATTTATATAGAATAAATGTACTTCCTATTTTTAATAAAACCTTCAGCTGCAGATTCCAGTGAAATACATTTATAAAACAACACTTGTCAAAGAGTGGAATCTCCTCTTTCTGTTCAACTCATTTAAAAAGTGTCACTTCTCAGTTTGCAGGAATTCTGCAGCGCATGATCCTAATGCTAACTCTCAAGTAGTACGGCAGTTTGCTTTTTGTCGATCAATTTGTTGAATGTCTGTTGTACTCTTAGTAAAACAGTGTTTTCCACTTAACTAAATCAGAAAGAGCTTCTTTAATAAAAAGTCAAGTAAAGTCATTTGTCTACGTCCAGCCTCAGCCCCCGGGCCACAGGTTTGGAACCCCTGCTAGACAGTTAAAAAGCCTTTGTACTGTAACTGAATATGTTAAGTACTACAATTTTTGAAAGGAGTAATGAATTACAGCAACAAAGGAATGTATTTCGGAAGCTTGTGGTTTGGCGTTTGCTGCACTTTCTGTATTTTATCAGTTAATATTGATGTCTGACAGCAAGCGAGTTCCAGGGATAAATGCTTCTAAATCCTCTGTACATATAACTTTCAATCATAAAATGAAATATTAATCTATAATAAACTATTTTTTCCGTCATAACAGAAAATTAAAACTTATTTGTAATCCCATTAGAAATCTATAACAACATACATATTTTCCCTCCAGTTTTAACAACTGAATGATCTAATTGCTTGTATAATTAATATATTATGATGTATTGGTATTGGAAGGGTTGATGTCAAAAGTGATCATTACTAATTTCTACTTGTTTAAGACTTCCTGGAGAACGTAAGGCCCGCGGGCGTCTGGAGCCTCTGGTGGCACGTGCTGAACGTTAAAAGTGTGAAAATCATGTTCATTTAAAATGTTATATTTTCTGACATAATGTTGAAGGTGTTTGTAATTTTAATAAAGGAATCTGTTCAGGTTTAAAAAAGAAACAATTTTGATTTACTTGTTTGAAGTAAAACAAAGGGAAACATTTAGGAGTTTTTGGTATTTAAAGTTTATTATTATCTAATGGTTTATCTCTACAGATAAACCGCCATTAAATCCATTTCCACCTTCTAAACAAGTCAATAAATACTTGTAAAAAAAAAAAGTAGACGATGAAATAGTTGCACTTAATGTGTTCAATGTGTTTTTATGTGAGGAAGCGGAGGGCAGGTTTGTCTGGACCCTCCTCTCAAAGAAAACCGTTATTTTAATATAATGCTCTGTTTTCTTTCCTTATCTTCCAATCCACTAACCCAAACAGCCAATCATAATCCCTCACTGCACGCTTCTCTTGTTTTTGCTTCATTTTTTTCAAATATCTCCAGACTTTTTAACTGTGCTGCCGGATTGACCCTGGATGTGCGCAGAAAACGCACAGATGCGCACATATTTATTTCCCACTAGAAATAGAGCCCGAGTCTTTGGGGCTCCCCCCCCACAGCGCCCGTGTGGCCCGCCGGGGCTCCGCACCGTGCTCAGGCTCAGGGGCGCAGCGGCAGGGAGTCGTACCTTCTCTGAGGAGCTGGTCGTGGAGCAGCAGGAGCAGCAGGACGCAGCCCGCTGAGGCGCTCAGAGCCCAGGCCAGCCGGAGGAGCTGCATGAGGCTGACTCGCTGGACCACCAACCCCCCCTCCCTCCCAAAAACACGAACAAGTCCCGAAGTGCGATCTATCCGGTCCGTGGAGCCTCCTCACGGCGCCACGTCCGTCCCGGTCCGACCCGGGGCAGGACGGAGGCGGGAGGCACGCGGCATCGCACACACGTGCGCCAAAAGACAAATCCACAGAGAAGAACGCTTTTATTAACGCCTCCAAACTTAAAGCTCAGTGCGCGTCCAGTCCGGCTGCTGTCCGCGTAAATCCCGCGTGAGGAGCCCGGGGGCGCACGGAGGAGCTGCTGCGGGCATGGTGCGCCTCTCAGCCCGCTGCTGGGTCCGACTGAGTCCGATGGATGCCCGGTTCTGGAGAGGAGGAGGAGGAGGAGGAGGAGGAGACCTGCACCCACTCGCTCTCTCGCTCTCTCTCTCTCTCTCTCTCTCTCTCTCTCTCTCTCTGACGTCACAACACTAACACTAACTTGACTGGGCTCCGTGACAAAGACATGGAATAACAGTGAATGTGGAGAGCAGGAGCAGTGAGGAGGAATCCTGGACAAAACAGTGCAAAGTGCTGAATTAGAGACAAATATATTATTACTGGAGCTGAAAGTGAGGCTCAATTTATTTATAGTCCACACGTGTCTGTTGTTGAATCCTTGCTCATGCTGTACATTCCAGTTATAATTCTCCGTGGTTTTTATCAATATGATTTTTCAAGAAAATTCCTGTTCATTCAACATGTTTCTCTTATTACATGACCTGAGAGCGACAGTCACACATCAGGCTTTTAGACAAACTATCATATCAGAATGGCCCCGTTTACATGACGCTCTGAGTCGCGTTATGACGCGTTATGTTTGTGTTGTCATCGAAGAAAACTTTGCAACATTTTGAAAACGATGTTTGTTTTCACAGAAACAGCAGCAATTTTCACCCGGGATCTTGCTCAGGAACCCACGGTGCATGTTTTTAGGACTGTGGGGGAAACCGCTGAGCCCGCAGCAGTGACGTGCCTTCAGGGGAGGCAGCATGAAAAAACAAAAATGTACATAAAATAAATCTGAATATTTTCCACTGATTTGTGTTAAAGGTGCATTTTCAGTATGACTGTCCACATTTCCGACATTTTATGAAGTAAAAGTGTCAGAGTATGAGTATTAGTGGATACAATTCCAGTGAGGCAGTGAAGAGCTCTGCCTCATGTTTGACTGTGATCCAATACAAACTGGGTCACATGACGTTTCTGTTCCTCAGCATATCAACAATATGAACTTTACTCATGTTTGTTATACAGCAGGACTCTCTACAGTCTACAGTAATATCTTTAATGTATGCGTGAGAGAATCCTTCCTGCTGATCCTAACAATAAGGTGCAGTGTGAGTGAGGCTGGCAGTACCTTGCCTCACCTCAAGGGGGCGTAGGTGAACTGAACTTTGGCCATAATCTCCATTGAGACAAGAGTTTTTTGTTTGATGTTGTTTTTGGGTTTGTTTTTTTGAAATAAGATAGAAGTAAGTGGAAAACGTAACTAATCTGTTGGCCAAAATATTTTTTTTCTTGTGGTTTTGATAGAGAACCTTTATTAAAATGGAATAAAGTACCAGAATTTAAAGTTTGGAAAATAACATGTTTTTTTTTACTGATGGTCCAAATTTAATTTGTGCTGCACACATCTCTATACTTTAATTTGTTTACAATAAATATGAATTGCTTGGACACAGGAAGGGTTCGCTATAGCAGTGTTTTTCAGCAGTGTTCCGCGAGATCTAGTCAGGTGTGCCGTGGGAAATTATCCAATTTCACATTTTTTTCTAAAAATCATTTGCTCTCACAGCCGCTGTCAGCTGGGAGAGCACTGTGTTGAAGAGTAATCATGTATAAATACTCTTCGCCACTAGAGGGCAGCACAGAACTTTGCCGGTGAAATGTAAAGTGACAGACGTCAGTGTGGTTCATCTCCACCTCCTGCTACCATCTTGTATCAAAGTACTGTGTCAGTGACAGTGATGGAGAAGTTTTTGAAAAGGAAGAATGTGAACCAGGATCTCAGCTCTTCATCCATCAGGTCCAGGTTTCACACTGAGGGAGTCACTATTAAAAAAGACATTGGGAAATACTTTTTCTGTATTTATTTGATTCCTGTTGATAAAACGTTGATGAGAAAGACTTTATATTGTTAATAGAGGCTGCAGAGTTTCACATCTTAACATTTTCAGGTGGAGGTGTGACTCCAGATTTTTCCAAACAAAAAAGTGTGCCTTGGCTCAAAAAGGTTGAAAAACACTGATCTATAGATCTCTATAAAAGAAACTTTCTTTGTAGGACAAACAGGCGTCACAATGGGCAGGCAACACAGGGAATTGCCTCGGCCCCGAGCTAAAGGAGGCCCTGAGGAACGGCTGACATTAGTCAATTTCAATGACAAAATAATGTAACTGCTTTGGTCGCTGCAACGACAGTGCATCGAAAATCCGGTCCTCTCAGACCCACAGTGCACAGCGTAATAATATATTAGGAACAATTATAAGACTTAAAAATCTATACATCTAAAATCTATACACCTTATAAACATATAAACAGTATAGTAAAGTGGCATGTACAACTGAGGTAGAATGTTCGTTCAGTGGGGGGGGGGGGCATAATGTCAGGTGCCGGAGGGGAGGGGGGGTGTAAGGGTGGCTGTGGCAGGGGGCAGAGGCAGAGGGGGGAGGGGGGGCAGAGCAGGGAGGGAGTTGAGTCTCCTGACTGCCTGGTGGCAGAAACTGTCTTTGAGCTGCTGGTTTTGGCTCGGAGACTCTGAAGTCTCCTCCCCGACGGCAGCAGGCTGAAGAGGCTGTGGGAGGGGGGGGGGGGGGTGGGGGGGGGGGTCACCTGCCATCCTGATGGCTCTGCGGGTGAGGCGGGTGTTGTATATGTCCCGCAGGGGGGGGGGGGAGAGACACCAATGATCCTCTCGGCTGCCCTCACGATGCGCTGCAGAGTCTTGCGGCAGGATACGGTGCAGGCGCCGTACCACACGGTGATGCAGCTGGAGAGGAGGCTCTCCATGGTGCCTCTGGAGGAAGAGCATGATGGGGGAGGGGCTCTGGCTCTCCATGGTGCCTCTGGAGGAAGAGCATGATGGGGGAGGGGCTCTGGCTCTCCATGGTGCCTCTGGAGGAAGAGCATGATGGGGGAGGGGCTCTGGCTCTCCATGGTGCCTCTGTAGAAGGTGTGCATGATGGGGGAGGGGCTCTTGCTCTCCATGGTGCCTCTGTAGAAGGTGTGCATGATGGGGGAGGGGCTCTTGCTCTCCATGGTGCCTCTGTAGAAGGTGTGCATGATGGGGGAGGGGCTCTTGCTCTCCATGGTGCCTCTGTAGAAGGTGTGCATGATGGGGGAGGGGCTCTTGCTCTCCATGGTGCCTCTGTAGAAGGTGTGCATGATGGGGGAGGGGCTCTGGCTCTCCATGGTGCCTCTGTAGAAGGTGTGCATGATGGGGGAGGGGCTCTGGCTCTCCATGGTGCCTCTGTAGAAGGTGTGCATGATGGGGGTCGGGGCTCTGGCTCTCCTTAGTTTGCGGAGGAAGTACAGGCGCTGGGGGGCTTTCTTGGCCAGTGATGCGGTGTTGTTGCTCCAGGACAGGTCTTCAGAGATGTGCACTCCCAGGAACTTGGTGCTGCTTACCTGCTCCACTGCAGCACCGTCGATGGTCAGTGGAGCATGCTGGGAGTGTCGTCGCCTGAAGTCCACAACAATCTCCTTCGTCTTCTCCACATTCAGGCGGAGGTTGTTGTCCTTGCACCACATGGCCAGGTGCCTCACCTCGTCCCTGTAGGCCGTCTCCTCATCGTTGTTGATGAGATCCACCACAGTTGTGTCGTCCGCAAACTTGATGAAGAGGTTGGAGCTGAATGATGGTGAGCAGTCGTGGGTCAGCAGAGTGAAGAGGAGGGGGCTCAGCACACACCCCTGGGGGGCCCCTGTGTTGAGCATGATGGTGCTGGAGGTGTTGCTGCCGACTCGAACTGCCTGTAGTCTCCCCGTCAGGAAGTCCAGCAGCCAGTTCCACAGGGAGGTGTTGAGCCCCAGCTGACTCAGTTTGTGGGTGAGCTGCTGAGGGGTGATGGTGTTGAATGCTGAGCTAAAGTCAATGAACAGCATTCTGACATAGGAGTCTCTGGTCTCCAGGTGGGTGGGGGCTGAGTGGAGGGCAGTGGAGATGGCATCATCGGTCGAGCGGTTGGACCGATATGCAAACTGGAAAGGGTCCAGGGTGGGGGGGAGGGCAGACTTGATATGTTGCATGACTAGCCGCTCGAAGCACTTCATGATGATGGGGGTGAGTGCGACCGGGCGGTAGTCATTGTGGCAGGTGGGGGACGACTTCTTCGGGACCGGGATGATGGTGGTGGCTTTGAGGCACGTGGGGACAACAGCCTGGCTCAGTGAGGTGTTGAAGACGTCCGTGAAGACATCTGTGAGCTCCTCGGCACAGTCTCTCAGGACACCACCAGGGACGTGAAGACATCTGTGAGCTCCTCGGCACAGTCTCTCAGGACACCACCAGGGACGTGAAGACATCTGTGAGCTCCTCGGCACAGTCTCTCAGGACACCACCAGGGATGTTGTCGGGACCCGGGGCTTTGCGTGCGTTGGTCCCTCTGAGGGATCGCCTCACGCTGTCCGGGGATAACGTCAGCACCTGGTCGCCAGGAGGTGGTGTTGTCTGCCTCAAAGCGAGCGAAGAAGTGGTTCAGCTGGTCAGGTAGAGAGGAGGAGTTGTCACAGGTCTGTGGAAAGGGCTTGTAGTCTGTGATGGTCTGTATCCCCCGCCACAGGTTCCTGGTGTCTCTGCTGTCACTGAAGTGGTCGGCGATCCTCCTGGAGTACTGTCTCTTGGCTAACCTGATGCCACATGCCAGGTTGGCCCGGGCTAGCCTCAGGCCCGTCTCGTCGCCAGCTTTGAAGGCAGCGTTCCGAGCCCTCAGGAGCCTGTGGACCTCTCCTGTAAACCATGGCTTCTGGTTGGCCCGGATGGAGATGGTTTTTTTGATCGTGACGTCTTCCATGCACTTCCTCATGTAGGAAGTGACGGTGTCTGTGTACTCCTGGAGGTCTGTGGTGTTGTTGTAGGTGGCTGCCTGTCTGAACATGCTCCAGTCAGTGGTGGAGAAGCAGTCCTGAGTGCCTCTGACGACCCCTCAGGCCACACCTGAACCTGCTTTTTGGGTTAGGGTTAGGGTGAGCTCCACCAGTGATGAGCAATGTTTACAGACCACAGCAGCGTCACGGCACCAGGCATCACTGATGTAAACACAGAGTCCCCCGCCGCGAGTCTTCCCCCCCTCGACGAGCGCTCTGTCTGCCCGGTAGCATGTTAGCCGGGCTAGCTGAACGAAACGAAAAGAAAACAAGAAGAGGATTAAAAGAAAAAATACGATGTTGGTAAGTGAGAGTGCGTAAGCTATGTGTGACATTATAAAAGTTAGTCCCAGTTAGTCCCTGACACTTTGTCCCAAACTCCCAGTCATCCACCAAACACCAGAAAAGTTAAGTGCACATTTAAATCTGTGTAAGGTGAATTCAGCCATTTTTTTAAAACACATTTATTAAGTGTGTATATTGTATAGATTAATCATTCAAATTTCACAGTAACAGCACACCTCTGTGGTATGACGAACTTAGAGCACATATTTATTCTTACTTTACACCAATTTGAACAGCTTTATTTTAAGAAGTAGTCCAGCTTTGCTTGCGCAGTAGGTCGTCAGTCTTGTTGTTGTGCCAGGAGAGGCTCACAGGACCAGCACTGGTTTCCATAGAGACAGATGTTCAGAGGCCCTGAGATATGGAAGATATTGCAGCTGCATTTGCAGAAGCCGAGGCCTGCAAGTCAAGTCAGCCGGCCCTCGTTTCTGTCTGGTGAAGTGAGCCGCTCCAAGACTTTTATGGTAGCTCGTATTCTGAATTTTACGTAATGTTTAGGAGCAGAGTCAAACTCGCGGTTTTCAAAATATAGGACGTTTTGAAATGTTTGTAACCCCAGCCCCAGGTAGCTAATAAATAGAGGGGGGGGGGGGTAGTAGTACGCTGGGGCGGGGCCCAGATTCAATCAGTAACACCTTATTTTAACCAAATATTATTTTTTCTAAAATGAAAAAGAGCCAATAAATGGAAAACAAAAAGTCAACTAAACAATATGGATACATTAATTTGACTTCAATAAAAGCAGGAGAATTATATCAAATCACCGGCACCCATAAAGGAAACACGGTTCATTCCACGCTAATCAAATATAGTCACTGGCACCTAAGAAACCTAAACTTACTCCCTCACACATCCACTCCTCCTTCAGGAGAGGGTGTGGCCTTCACAGTAAGACAGTGCAGGACTGAGTGACTCTGTCATACCAGTAAATAGCGGTCTTTAGTCATTTGGGCTATGAAAAGCACAAAATGCTGATACTTTCAAATCTATAGGTACTGCTAGCTACTGTATATTGAAAAATAAATGATGATTATATTACAATTAAAACAAATAATCAAAATTAATTTTTCATTCATTTCAATTCAGCCTCGAGTTGGCCCTGCCTCCCCTGACCGCACATCACTGATCTCTGTACAGTTTATGGTACGTATGTATGATTGCTGTTGCCCAAGTCATTTATAGTCTTCTGTCCTCTAGCGTCTGTAATCCATTGATGGCAGCTTCATCATAGTGAAAATCTATTTCTCCAATCATTAGTATCATCAGTTGTATTACTGTATATTATATAACAATTCAGGTGGTTGTTACATACTGGACTCAAACAAGACTCATCTTCATGCAGCAGTATTTGGATGTTTTTGACATGTTTTCATTTTTTATACAGTGGGGTTCAAAAGTTTGGGCACTTTCTTTGGTGGGGGAGGGGTGGGGGGGGTCTTGTCTCAGGGTCAGCATTGAGAAGCTTTTCTCTTTTTCTGCTTTTTTATCTTGTCTTCTGCTCACATATTTTTTCTCACAGAAGTCATGCACTTCGTCTCCTCTTCATTTTGTTGTGGTGATCTTTAATAAGCAAGAAATACAACTGTTAGTTTAGTTTAGTTAGTCCTTTTTCTAAAAATACTAAAAGTCCTCAGAGTGACAAAGTTTTGACAAATACCTGTTGACAAGCCCTGAATGTTGTTGACAGATATCTTGTGCCGGGGCCTGGTCCTTTTTGCTCTGGTCAGACAAACAATGTTCATAGTTGTTGTTGGACCAGGTGATGCTGGCTGAATATATTCGTCTTCATCAGAGCTGCAACTGTTGCACTCCACATATCGAAAACCTGACAGATCCATAAATAGTTTAATCAGAAATGTCAACAATTAATGACATCACAAACCACTCAGACAAACCACTTCTCCCTCTTTCTCCACAACAAAATGACGAGTCTTAAACAAAGCATAATGATTGTGTCATCACAGGACTGTACTCTTACTAGCAAAGCTAAATATTTCAGAAGCACAAAGACACATTTAGGAGCACACAGCTGCATGGTTTAATGTTTATATTTGTCAAAATCAATTTGATTGTGGTAAAAATTGCATTTGTCTGGCATTTATATATTGTGTGTCAAGTTTTAAATATTTATCTTATATGTTAATTATTTAACAAAGAATTTCTTTACTGATCTGTCATCCTGGACTTCATTCATCATTATTCTTGAGCCGGGAGAACCCATAGTCCTTCTTGCCTCGGGCCCCCATGGGGTCTAGAAATACCCCGAGGACAAACATGTTCCACATGTTTATGTTTGTGTTTGTGTTTATCTTTGTGTTTATGTTTGTGTGACTGAAAGAGGAATGTTGATGATATGAAGCATTACCAGTTGATGCTGTTTGATGAAGAGTGAAATAAGAAGCTCTTTTCCCTTCTTACAATGTAAATGTGAGTCCAGAGGAGGCGGAGCCTCACCAGCCATGAACCTCACCTCACGTCACTGACCCACAGTGGCTCTGATCCCCGGTAAACAGACACCACAACTCTAGGAACGTTTTCTGTTTTTACGAGACGTTCCAAAACAACATGGCTACTTCAGCTCAGAGACAGGGTGCTGGAACACAATAAATCTATACAATAAATTGAGAATCTAATTTTTAGTACTGTGAATCCCAATAATGACTCAAATTGAGGATTAAAATGAAACACCTCTATAGAAATGTCCAAAGCCTCCTTGTGTTTCTTGTGGTTCGTCGGTTGTGCCAGCTTCACACGTCGCTGTACATGTTGCTGTAAACGGCCTCCAAAACCCGAATTATTGCAGCGATGCAGCAGCCAACACCTGTTTCTATGCTTCCCTTGAACTCGGACGCCAGTGCGACCCACTTTTGTGATCTGCCACTCTTTACATCCTTTACAATTGATATCTATCAATTGTTCAGTGTAGAAAGTGAAGCCAGAGGCTCCGGTGATACAGAAACTCGCTGAATCACATTTTCACACTTTGTTAGGAAGATATTCATCATTTACATAGAGGTTTGTTCAATTAGGAGACATTGCTGCTGTTTTGGCTTTTATTCATGAAACTGATGCTGCCTCTGTGAAAAAAGATGAAAACCCAACTCTTTTGAAATGCTGCTGATGTGCATACTACCCTCCACCATAGTAACTAGTTGATCTGCACATGCTCCCTGTACATATTCTCCTGGACTTGGTACTTTTATTTTGACACTCACCGTAATAACCATGTTCTCCTATTGTTGACGTTAAGAGCCCAATAGTTCTCTGCTGCATGTGCGTTTGGATTCATCACTAAAACAAACAACAGCACCCACTAGTGGCCCAACATGAAAACTACATTGTTTTCTGTGTTTCTGCCATTTCCGTGGAAACAGGCATCATTTTTAAAACGTTACTGCATAAACAAAAAACTCTTCTAAAACAACATTGTGAAAGCGTCTCGTTGTGGAGTTTGAAACAAACCTGCCAGAGCTGCACCATTTAAAAAAAAATATATATTTTTTTTTTTTTGCCTTCCAGTGTTTAGATTCATCAATCACACCAAGATAAATGATCTTTTTCTCTCGTTTTTCCAGAATCACCTGAGCTGAACCTCCAGCAGCTGTTTGTGTTTTCCTGGTGGCGATGCGTTCAGGGTCCGTCTGGGTGGAGATGAGTCTCCGTGTCACGCTGTGTTTACCTGCACTCTGACTCCTGACAGCCGCCGTCAGGAAGGAGGGCCACACCTGTCCGCCCCTCACCTGTCAGTCAACCTGCTGTGTGTGTGTGTGTGTGTGTGTGTGTGTGTGTGTGTGTGTGTGTGTGTGTGTGTGTGTGTGTGTGTGTGTGTGTGTGTGCCTGTGTGTGTGTGTGTGTGTGTGTGTGCCTGTGTGTGTGTGTGAGTGTGTGTGTGCCTGTGTGTGTGCACCTTCGCAAGTGCGTGCTTGCGTGTGCTATGGTCTCTCTCTCTCTCTCTCTCTCTCTCTCTCTCTCTCTCTCTCTGTTGCGTGTTACTGTATATTATTGCCACTTTGTTCATGTAGTAACTTTACATCTTTGTTTCCAAAAATGTCAAAAATTCTCAAGGTGTTGGACCTGCACTCTAACTAAACCCAGTCTTATGTTCAATATTTAACAATTAATTCATGTTTTTATTATTTCGCAGATCTTCGAGATAAACAGTTTCACCAAAAGCTAAAAGGACATTATAAAAACAGTATTTTAATTAAAATATAGTCTGTGTGTTGAATCGACATTAATTCTGTGGTTTCCCATGAATAAATATCATTAAAAGCTTCAGTTTTCTGGAGAAAAACAATGAAATTTATCACAATTAATTACAGAAAAATGTGCAATTAAATAGTTAATATTTTTTAATTGATTGACAGCACTAGTTTAATGACACGACCTTTGTAGAAGTGCTTCAAATTTGTTATAGATTGTTAGTGCTCATGCATATCAGACATAAACGACACTATTTCCCAGACGACGTTCCATCTGTCTAAAGCAGCATGACAGTGAAGAAAACTTTTATTCTCCACATCCACGTGTAACTTTACTTTAAATTCCACTGTGTAGATTTTTCTATTTGGAGATATTTTTCATGCTGAAATTCAGCAGTAATGGAGGTTTTCCTGTGGTACTGTAGCTTCCTTCTGACGTCACACAGTGACACCTCGTGGTTCCAGATGGTACGTAATTGATAAGTAAGTCACACGACCAGCTAAAAGTGCAACATGCAGTTGGGAAAAGTTACATTTTAGTTACTACAAGTTAAGAAAATTACTCCAAAGTAAAATGAAGCAGTGAAGCTGCTGAGTTACGACTGCTGGAGGACCGACACTGAGCTTCTTTCCTTTTCTCACATCTCACAATTTCATTATTACATTTGTCCACCGTTGGTGGTAGGCTGCAGCAGGATGGATCGCTCTCTCTCTCTCTCTCTCTCTCTCTCTCTCTCTCTCTCTCTCTCTGCAGGTTTCCTCCAGATAAAGCTGAGTTTTGGTTTCTACCCTCTCCTCCACTTGCTCGAGTTGACTTGTTGGTTTTCCTCTGTAAAAGTGCCTTGAAGTGATTGTGTTGGAAAATGGAGGGAACGGGAAAACTAGGAAGAACAAATA
Source organism: Blennius ocellaris (assembly GCF_963422515.1). Classification (NCBI taxonomy): domain Eukaryota; kingdom Metazoa; phylum Chordata; class Actinopteri; order Blenniiformes; family Blenniidae; genus Blennius; species Blennius ocellaris. Next base: position 2,100,460 of record NC_137660.1, on the reverse strand, counting down.
GTCCCTGCCAGAGGCCGGTATGGAACCGTCTGGGTGGACAAAGGCCACCATATATTTTCTGGAAGCTCACAGTCTGAGGTGTCTGAAAATTCATGAAAACCTTTTCAACTTGTAGCTTTCACAAATTTCAGCTCGGCAAAGATTGGATATTGTGGGGAAATATGGCAAACTTTGAAAACGTATAATTGGAATAGCTCAGCATACAAACATGATATACATTTGCAATAAATGACTACTTGTAGGCTATTTGATATGGGGAATTCATTTATAGCACTCTACCAGTAAAGGCCAAGGTCATGCTTTAAGGTCAAGGTCAAAGTCAAACATGTGCAGAATTAAGGATTTGACTTTGTTTAGCATGCTCTCGATACCACCACATAGACCTTATAGCTCCAAAAGTAATGTCATCTTGAAGGCAAGGCTATGGACTTTCAGGAAATGTGTAATATTATTTGCAATTTCCGATCTTCGCTGAGCTGTAATTTCTAAAATCTAAACTTTCCAGACACCTGAGACTGTGAGCTCAGAACATATATGGTCGCCTTTTCCCACCCAGACGGTTCCACTGTGTCAATAGTTGTCCTCCGGCTCATGGACGAGAAGGAGAGGGAAGGTTCGTCTACTGTTGTGTGTTTTAATTTTCTGAATTAGTTTCTGTCACTTGTTCACGGTTTTTGAGTTCTTTTGTCAGACTGAAACAATGAACTTTCTTAGAATTGCCTTCCATTATTCAGTCGTTCATTTATTTATTTGCTATTTTTATTTTGTTGTTTATTCATTTATTTATTCATTTTTATTTCATTTAGTCACAACAATGCACTTTGTATTTTGTTAGGTGCACAATTTTAAATACAATCTTTTGTTCAAATATAAAGAACAGACTGTTGTATTTGGTGCTATAGAAACACAATTGAATTAATTTATACAATCTTAATCAACAATAACATTGACTGTTTATTTGGCAGTTCTTTATTACAGCAGCATGTCAAAAATTGCATTATAATGTGATCAAAATCAGTTGTTATTAAATCAATGAAACAGGTTCTGATACAGTGACATGTATATGACAGGCACTGTCATTGACAGGTGAATTAACAGTTAAAAAATGTGTTTCCGGTCCCTTTGTATTTAGTAAACTTCACCCAATAATAGCATCAGACTTTTGACAATTTATTTTTATTTCTATGTCTTTACCAGCGTCTCTTCTTTCAGATTCCAGAAGGTTCCAGTGGAATCCACGGCGGGGAGATAAGGAGCACCTGGGGACAAACAGCAAATCATTTCCATCGCTGTCTTTCCTCAGACGTCCCCTGAAACGGCCCAGACAGCCACGTTTGTCCCGAACGTTGGCAGAAAGAATGAATCTGCAGATCCTCATCACAGCCTGGCGGAGGCTGTCAGGAGGGCCGCGGCCCCCCCGCCGGGGTCACCGGGCCCGGGACGATTGCTGATGTTTCTCAATCGATTATCTCTCCGCACGGCCGTCAGTCAGTGGGAGGAGGCGCCAGATCAACGCCATCGCTGTCAGGGAACGCCGCAGGTCTGCGAGGGAGGAAATGAAAAGTGTCCATCTGACAGGAGACACGAGTCAAACAGACCTGGGAAAGACCTGCGCACTCAGAAACCACATCCACATCACCCTTCAGGTTATTTCACCAGGCTGCAGCAAAGACTTAGAGCTTCATGCTGCTATTCTAACAATATTCTAATCATTGTTTTACTCTTTAATAAGAAGATGACAGAGCTCATAAACTCAAACTTAGTTGCGATAGTGTTGTGATAGTCGACCTTGTTGGCAGAGCCATGACACAGTGGTGGAAAAGTGCAGCTAACAATTAAACAGTGTCTGGTCCGGGGTCTGCGTCCTTTATCCTTCTCCTGTGGGCCCCTCTGGCCTGGGGGGGGGGGGGGGTCCTCTCTGCGTCCTTCATCCTTCTCCTGTGGGCCCCTCTGGCCTGGGGGGGGGGGGGGTCCTCTCTGCGTCCTTCATCCTTCTCCTGTGGGCCCCTCTGGCCTGGGGGGGGGGGGGGTCCTCTCTGCGTCCTTCATCCTTCTCCTGTGGGCCCCTCTGGCCTGGGGGGGGGGGGGGTCCTCTCTGCGTCCTTCATCCTTCTCCTGTGGGCCCCTCTGGCCTGGGGGGGGGGGGGGGTCCTCTCTGCGTCCTTTATCCTTCTCCTGTGGGCCCCTCTGGCCTGGGGGGGGGGGGGGTCCTCTCTGCGTCCTTTATCCTTCTCCTGTGGGCCCCTCTGGCCTGGGGGGGGGGGGGGGTCCTCTCTGCGTCCTTCATCCTTCTCCTGTGGGCCCCTCTGGCCTGGGGGGGGGGGGGGGGTCCTCTCTGCGTCCTTTATCCTTCTCCTGTGGGCCCCTCTGGCCTGGGGGGGGGTCCTCTCTGCGTCCTTTATCCTTCTCCTGTGGGCCCCTCTGGCCTGGGGGGGGGGGGGGGGGGTCCTCTCTGCGTCCTTTATCCTTCTCTAGTGGGCCCCTCTGGCCTGGGGGGGGTCCTCTCTGCGTCCTTTATCCTTCTCTAGTGGGCCCCTCTGGCCTGGGGGGGGTCCTCTCTGCGTCCTTTATCCTTCTCCTGTGGGCCCCTCTGGCCTGGGGGGGGGGGGGGGGGGGGGTCCTCTCTCCGCGCTCCGTCTGGTGCCTTCCGGGTTGGGGCGTGGCTCTCCGGGGGGGTGTGTTGGCCCCCCCAACAGTTCCATTCACATCCATGGACAAACCACACACACACACACACACACACACACACACACACACACACACACACACACACACACACACACACACACACACACACACACACACTCCTCATTGATGAGATTTGCTGCTGATTTCTCTTTTTTTCTGCTATTGTTCTTTCAATGATCAAAATCATGTTTTTTTGTTCTTTGTTTTGTGTTGTTTTGTTTTTGCTTTTGTTATCATTGTTGTTGTTTTGCTTTTTGCTCTGTTGTTGTTCAGGCTGGTTTCATCTCATGACAGTTGGAAAATATTTAGATCACTGTGATTACTGTATTAAAAAAAAAAAAGAAATATATGTAGCACTAACAAGGGTATTGTATGTATCTCCCCACCCAGTCTATCTCTCCGTCTTTCCTCTCCTCTCCTCTCCTCTCCTCTCCTCTCCTCTCCTCTCCTCTCCTCTCCTCTCCTCTCCTCTCCTCCACCTCTGACTCTGGTTTCTACAAAGGTTCTTCCTGTTAGAGGTAGTTTTTCCTTTCCACAGTCACAAACACACCTGCTGCTCATGTGGACATGTTGGGCTTTTCTATTTTCTCTGTAAAAGCACATATTAATGACTGTACTCCATTTAAAAAAATTTTTTAATTAAAAAACAACAACAAAACAATTAAACATATATGTATATATGTGTGTAGTATATACTTATATATACATATACATATACATATTTCAGATTTATTAAATTTAACTTCAAAAGGTAATTACAGTTTGTAATGATTCAGCCATTTTAGCTAATTTACAGAATGGTTTTCGCTGGATTTTTTTTAATTTTTGCAGTTTAAACCACTTTTAGAAATTGTTGTCATTTTAATCAAATAAAAATATATATATTTCTAGCCATTTTCATTACTTTTGTTCATCGTAGCCACAGTTTGAGCTCTTTTATTAAGCTTGTTTAGTCCTGAATTTCTCTCCATATATCAAATACATGAGTAAACCATGTAACAAATGAAATTATGAAATTAAATTATTTAATTAAAACAAAAATCCATGATATTTGTAATGCACTTTGTAGTATTTTTAAAGTATTTTATTTTTAAAAAATTCAAATTTATTTGAAGTCATCGTTTTGAGAGGTGCAAAAAAAAACTCAGAATAATTGTACAATGAAAAACTCAATATTATAACTCATAATTATATATATATATATATATATGTATATATATATTTATTACAATTTCAATCATATAATGGATGAAATATCTAATAATTAGACTATTAGCAAGCTTTTATGTTATGGGTTTTGTTACATTGAAAAAAAGACAAAATTATTATCATTATATATTTTCATTTTATTAATTTCCGTTCACTGGGAGGACTCAGACGACGGCGAGGTAAATGTGAGTGAACGTACACTGTTGGAGAGAAGAGCTGTTCACTTCCCTCTGGAATCCTCCGTTAGTCAATCTGCTGGAGCCAAGAGACGCCTGGTGTTCCTCTCACACACACACGTTTTCAGAAACGTGGGACTCTTCTCAAGGTGACGTTTTCAGCCAAAATGACCAGGAAGTTTAACAAACCGGACGTCAACCAAGAACCACAACCTTCATGACTCCAGCAAGCAAAGTGAAAACGGTGAAACCTCCCCATGTGCCCTACATATGTGAGCAAACTGGATGAACGGATCTGAAATCATGAGTCTGTTCAATCTGAAGCGTGAAGCGTTGAATTTCAAACACTCCGTCTGCTTCTGCTGCTCCCAAGCACAATAGAGTAAACATCATTAAAAACCCACCGAGCCTTTTGTGTGATTTTTATTGTTTTTATGATATGGAAATCGGCTTTCATGTGTGTTTCTCCATTAAAACTCCTTCAGACTGCATTCTGGTGATTTTCAGGACAGCGTGAAGGAAGCAGAGGAGCCAGCGTGACACAAACAAATGCTAATTCTTACACACACACACACACACACACACACACACACACACACACACACACACACACGCACACACACACACACACACACACACACTTGCAGGAGTCAAATTAAGCTGCAGACTCAGTGGAACAAATTCAGTTTTGTCACCGATGAGCAGGAAGATGGAAAAGCTGGGGGTCAAGCTGAGACGTCTCCTCAGTCACAGCCAGTAATAATCGACTGAGCAGAGCAAAAGGCACGCAGGTTACAGCACAAGACGTCTTCTCCACCTACACTTGTCTGGAGGAACTCAGAATGTTCCTCTTCTTTTCTCTGAGGAGAAACTCTTTGGGTTTTCTCTCCGTCCTGGGATGTTTGGTCGTCTGGAGCTGCTTCAGCTTCAACAGTTTCAAACTTTCATTCTCCACTTTGTTTCACCACAAAAGATGCATTCGGCTCTAACAGGTCCATTTCTTCTATGAAGCTTTATTCTATGGAACTCGCTAACGCTGAGGAAAAGCTCCATCCTGTGAAAACCTCATGGGAAAATTATTGGGGGGGGGGGGGGGTCTTCCACAAGTTTTTAATGGTTTGGCTCTCCGGCCAGTCTGGACCACATCACCAACCACAACGGTCATTTTTAGCCACACCTGCTTTTTGCTGACCAGTTATTAAAACACATCACATTATATTTTATACCAATTTAGGACCTTGTTACATTCTGGGTCATCGTTACGCACCGAGCTCTAACAAGGCTGGTTGTATAGACCCCCCCCCAGGATACCCTTGTTTCAATCATTTCACACAAAACACAAAATGGCAGACTTCCTGTTGGGTTTAGAGTACAACAAGGCCTCGTTGATGCGACAAACAAAACTTTCTTCACTCCTGGGGGGTCCATTTCCACGACACCTGTGTGCGGACGCAGTGTATCCACAAAGTTTTTATCCCGGCTCCCGAGGTGGAAAGATTCTTTCATGGCCGCTATGTGAAAACAATGTAGGGGGCGCTATGGAGCCATTTTACACACAATGGCAATAAAATACACAAAATTGTTCCCACTTCTTTGATGTGTGCAAATTTTTACAAAGGTTTGAGCAAGTTTAGGTCATGAAATGCAGCAGTTAGCACAGTAGAAGAAATAATAATAATAATAATAATAATAATAATAATAACAATAATAATAATAATAATAATAATAATAGCAAGTATTATTATTATTATTATTATTATTATTATTATTATTATTATAGTAATAATAATAATGATAATAATAATCCGAGTATCACTTATACATGTTGATTCGATACATCCAGACCTACATTTAGCTCCTAAATCTGTGTTAAGAAATATTTGAGCTGATAATTAAACAGCACTGCATAAAAATGAGGCGCAGCTGAAAATATGAATATCTGACAGCAGCAGGCTGATTACACACAGCAGCAATAAAATGTTAAGTATCAGTGATTAAATGAGACAGCAGAGCGATGCGCCTTATCGCCGTGGGAGTCAGAGTTTAAAAAAAAAAGCATGCTGATCAGCTGCACACACTGAAGAAATCATCTGCACAATTCATTTCAGTTCACGTGGTTTGGAGACCTTGAGACATCAGAATTTCATGCAAAAAAAGGATATATGTGAACTCAGGATGAACAACAAGATCTGCATTGTGATGAAAAACAGAGATGAAGTATCAAACATCAACAGACGCAACAATTCCCATCCAGAAATTGAAAACTGTCTCCATCCATGAGTCTGGCAAGACTATGTTAGTTGCACCGTGGATTAGTTTGGTGCTGCTGTGGCGGAACAAACAATCCTTGTAAGGCAGATGTTTCCTCTGCTGCTCTTCTTGTGGTCCAGGAGTCACTGAGGTGGACGACGTTGAGCCTGTACAGGGTCCATGTCTACTCAACCTTCCCCTTTGTGTTGGTCGTCAGCACGGTGTGACCCCCAAACTCTCGTTACAAGACGAGCCTGAGCTGTCGCTGCCTTGCCAACGCACACGTTCACAGCATCCAGAGAGAGGTTGTAAACAATTGCAGTTAAAACAACATGAAAAAAGCTTCTCAACTGACACAAAACAAACTCACAAACTCACAAAAATTTACCAATTAAATAAACCCAACAAAGACACAGAGGTATCCAGAAAGAGACTTTGAATGAAACAGACAATAGAAGAAATAAGTTGGATCCTCACATGAGAAGCTCAAACCTTTTCAGGGTGTCAATTATTCCACCATTTCACATATTCATGCACAAGTCATAATCCCTGGTCATATGTGCAAAGTTATAGAAATACATCAATAAATCAACAATAAAAAAACAACAACCGCTAAAAGGAGAAAACAGGGAACGAACACAAAACAACATGCATGAAACATGAAAAAACTGAGACCAAACAAGTCAGAACTTCTTTGGGAAATAAAATAATGGCACAAAAATAAACAACGCACAAAAGATCCATATAAACAGAAAACAACAACAAAGACAAACAAAACAAGAACATAAACAAATAACAATAAAGTCACACAAAGCAAGAAAGAGACACAAAACATCATCAAAGCTGCACAACAACAACATAAACACACAAAGAGACTAACAAAACAACAACATAAACACACACAAAACTACAACTAACAGAAAAACAGTAAAGACAAAACAACATAAGCAGAACAACACAGACAAAGGGAACAACAAAATAGACGCAAAACAACAACAAAGACAGACCTAACATGAGGTTTGTTCATGACCCCAGGACTTCCTCCCACTGAAGAGTCTAAAAACTCAAAGATTCAAGCTCATTTTCTAAGAAATTCTGAGTAAAAAAACCTTCTGAATGTAAAAATGACTCACATTTGTGAGACGAAGATTTTATCTTGCAACATGAAACTGTCCAGATGTGTTGTGGATAAATTTGGCCCGGCACTATGTTGTGTCAAATCGTCAAAACCACCCAGAAATACAATGATTGACACCCTTCACCTTCTACCGGGTCCAAAACAATTTCACTTTGACAGATTGTCTAGAAACAGTAAATCACATTTTCTTTGTCAGTCTGGATTTCATCGTCAAGATTCAGCCGCCTCCACAGAAGTACACACACGCTTCAGGCATGAGCTCATTTTACAAGTTTTTGTGTCCAATTGGTGCTCTTTTGTCATTTTCTTCCACTCTGTTGGTTTTGTTGCCTTTTGGAGGTAATTGCCCATCTCTTTGTGGGGATTTATTGTTTCTTGGTACTGAATTTTTGCGGGTTTTGTGTCAATTTTGTTATTTTTCTTCCTTTTTCTGGTTGTTTTTTGTTCTTTTCTGATCATTTCCTGCCTTGCTTTGGTGATTATTTGTGTCTCTTTGTGCTCATTTTCTATCTGTTTCTGCCGTTTTTATATACCTTTCTGATCACTTTCTTCCTGTTTCAGTTTCTTAAAAAAAAAATCCTTTTCAGTTACTTTTCTCTTGTTTTTGCTCATTTACATGACACTGGAGCTAAAAAGATGCATTTTCAGGGGCAGGCGAATGTAAATTGACACTCGAAGTGCAACATTTTGCGTTTTACTTGAAAACATTGCCGTGTAAATAGAGCTGTCACTGTCTGTGGTGCTGAACTCTCCATGCTTTCCAACAGGCGTGAAACATGATGTGCTCACTGTGGTGCTGAACAATCAATCAACTTTGTTTATATAGTACTTTTTATACAATCAAATTGTAATACAAAGTGCTTAACATGATTTAAAAACAATGCAAAGACAGATACATATTAAAAAACAAACAAATGCACGCACACACACACCCACATGCACACGCACGCTACAAGCTATCATATCAAGTGTTTTGATTAGTTTACCTTAAATGTTTTCATGCTTGTGACGGTGGTGTATTTTGTATAAGGCCCGTTCCAGCAGTGTGCTGAAGGTATAACACCCAGTAAAGGTCCAAAGTGGCTCTCAAATGAAACTTTTCCCTCCTGCGACCTTTCATTGTGCGTCGTATTTCAAGAGAGACTTTACAGTGCATTAAATGATTCATTTCCTTATGTGCCTGAAGTTAAAACGAGCAATGGAGTTTTGAACAAAGTGTCTTAAAAACAAGTAGCGAGGACTCGCCAAGTGGATATTATAGCTGTAAAATGTCCACAGGTTCAGAGGGAGAGAGAGAGAGGAACATGTTTTAATGCTTCATAAAACGAGGAGGCTGCAGTGAAGGAAAGAGGCCTCGGGTCAACACTGAGCACATTTCGGGTCCGTTTCACGAAGCAGGTTTAAGAAGCCATGGGCTTAACACCGAGCTCTGAATTGAGTTACACTGAGACAGAAAACGCGGAGTTTTCGGTTTCACGACGCCGGATTTTGATTAGTTTGATGAACTCGGAGTAGTTTCACCTGGAGTCAAGCGCGTGCACCACGACTCTAAAAAGACCGCATCAATGGAGCCCCGATTCAACCAGTCACCATGACAACTGAGACGCGGAGGGCGGAGTTTTTGACGCCAGTGGAGCAGGAAGTATTGATCCCATCATATGGCGAATATGAACGTATTAAAAAAAAAATGCAACAGCGCAGCGGCTGCTAAAGAGAGGGAGGCGGCGTGGAAGAAGATTGCTGCTCAAGTGAATGCGTAAGTTCAAACGTCTTTGTCATCACAATATTATTGCAAGGGAATACTACTTGATGGGAGCTTATTAATTTATTTCGTTTGGGTGCAATTCCGCGGGGGAGAAGCGCTCTTGGCAGCAGCTGAAAGTGAACTATAAAAACATTGTCCAATCGGGTAAGACCGCTGCCAATTTAATTGTTAATCAATACATTTCTTAACGTAATTTCGATCATGTGTGACATTGTACAGTAAATATCAAGTGGCCATTTGACTGTGCAGGTGTTTTATTCCCAACATAATGCTGTTTTCAAACACATAAATGTCTTCTCACCCATATCATGTGCTGTCAAATAATTAAGGCTAAACTAAGACAGACTTTACTCAGCCAACAGAAAGAAGGCAGATGTAAAACGGGTGGTGGCCCAGCACCTCCACCTTTAATAGAGGCAGAGGAGCCCTAAGCCAGAATGTTGGGAGGCCAGTGGCTGAGGGAATCCCTGGAGGAGCTCCTCTTCAGAGCTCACCCCTCAACATACCACTTCCTTCATAATAGATAATATGCCGAGGCCTATATATCTCTTTAAGCCTCCTTTTGTTCATCTTTATTTCCCCATCATGTCTTTTTTGTTGTCACCCAACAGATTGTGATGGTGCTCTCGGCCTGCTGGACCCCCTCATGCCACAACAGACCTTGTAAGTAGGCAACACTCCAAAGATCTTGCAAAATGGTAGTTTAAATATACTGAAACATATTCATGTAGAATGAAGAGTACGAGGAAACCCTGTCTGCTGCCTTTACAGAGGAGGATCCACAAAGGCCTATAGAGGTATGATAGTTCTCATCCTGTTTACATTTCTGAAACATTGTGGTGGAATAAAGAGTGATATTTTGTCTACACTGAAGTATTGACACATTATTTTAACAGGGCCTGGCTGGGCAGCAGCAGGAGGGTCCCTCAACATCCACTGCAAGGACTGACAGTGAGACAGATGTTCAGTAAACACCAGAGGTTCATTCTGTGGAATTCATGTCCAACTGTAATATTTGAATGTCCTCCTTATGTCTTCCCAGTTATCTGTAAAACACATCTATAGACTCCACCTGCTCCAGAAGATGGAAAACACTGCTAAGGAAATGCAGATGTGTAAATTGAACTACTGGAGCACAAGTTAAGGGTGGGTGTACAGTCCCAGGTGAATTATGCTATCTACTAACTACATTAACTAAACTAGCTCTTGTATTTGTAGGAATTAAAGAAGACCAAATTAATTGTGCATCATGTCTTTATTTGATGGTGGTGGTGGTGGTCAGACCCCGAAGTGATGATGTCATATGGTGTCTCTGACAGCTCTGCCATTTGCGAGGAAACTCAGCGCAACACACAATATCTGCTATGACGTCAGGGCAAGGCTCAGCTGGTGATGTTGCTAATGTACAGAGCGATTAAACTGTGGATGTACATAATGGTCTCTGCAGTAAAACGGTACCACTCAAAAAGGAAGGTGTCTGCAAATGCCAGTACATCTATGCGCGGTCTGATGATGCGAATATTAAATTCTCGGCGAAGTAATGCTGCGCCTTCATCAATCGGATCATTATCAAAAGCACATTCCATATTGAGGGAATAAAGTTGACGTCTAATTTGCCTCGGGAATAAGGCACTGCAGAACTGTTTCACCAAAACTCCCCCGCTGAATGAGGAAATGAAATCCTGTGTCCGTCTGAAAGGGGGCGGAGCCAGAGCAAAACTCCAGGTTCACTGACAAAAACCTGCTCCCGACCAGGTTAGTTCTAGAGCGTCTGTTGCCATGGTAACTGACCGGGAGTTGACGTTACACCGCTTCGTGAAACAGGCTTGAGTTACCCCGCTTCCTCCGGTTTGAGTTACCTCCCTTTGTGAAACGGAAAATCCCGCATTTCCCTCAACTCGGTGTTCAATAACCTGGGGTAATCCTTAAACCTGCTTCGTGAAACGGACCCTTCATCTCAATTCAATCTGAAATTTTCATTCAGGCTCACTGTTGTTGGTATGCAGAGCAGAAAGCTTCGGGAGGCAACACAATCTAATATCAATAATATGCCCTTTTCCCTTCTCTCGTCTTATCCAGCTAATGTCTGCAGAGATGCATCATGGGTAGTCATCAAAAACTTTCCAGTGCATGACCTGCTGTGTACAAGCTGTCAACCTTGTGCTATATACAATTTCAGACTCAAAAATAACCACTAAGAAATAAAAAGAGCATGAAAGGAAAAAAAATTATATACAAGACCAGAAAGAAAAAGAAATAGGAAGACAATTATTAAGTTGTGCATAAAATACAGAAAAATACCTCAAAAAGACCAAAAATAACCATGAAAAGACAAAAGATAATTAGAAAGAGGAAGAAAATGACCACAAATATATATATATATATATATATATATATTTTTTTTTTTTAAGAGCTTCATCAATGCCTTGATCTTCTCCAGGCAGCTAGTCAGGGTGGATGTTGGCAGGGCAGTGAAAGATGAAGGCAGTGTCTGGAGATAGAGCTGAGTATCATCGGCATAGCAGTGTAGTAGTAGTAGTAGTAGTACGAGTAGTAGTGGTGGTAGTAGTAGTGGTAGTAGTGGTAGTAGTAGGAGTCGTACCTGGACTGTATGTTCCTCAGAGCTTCTGCAGAATCTCCCTCTTGTGTTCTCTGTACTTGTGAACAGTCAGTCCAGAGGCCTTGAACCGCCGCTCTGGGACCCGCCTGGCCGTCTTCATCTTTCACAGCTGGTAGGTGTACCAGAGTGCTGAGCATGGGAAGAAAATTGGCCTTGATGTCCGGGGGACGTGGGAATCCAGCAGGCTGCTCAGGGACTGGTTGTAGAAATCCACTGAGTCAGTAACAGAGAAGGAGTCAGCAGAGCAGAATCCTGGGAGCCGCCACCAATCGGTGACTGGCTGAGTGCATGGGGGCAGTCAGTGTCTTGCAGGACCCCCTGTGGTGAGATCCTCAGGGACGTTCCTGAGGCCATATAAACACCAGCCAAAATCATATTTTTTCTCCCCAAGGTTCTCAAAAAAACTGTCCACACGTCACTATGAACTTGGCTCAACGAGGCTTCAGGGCATGTAGTACACATATCAGGTCTTTAGGGGTGCTGTGACTCTTCAAACACACCAAAAACGCAGAAGAAGGCAGAGCACATAGACATTTAGAAGTAGACTCCTGCTCATGAACCATATATAATTCTAGTTCTATAGGTCTATGTCCCTGCTCCTCCTGCTGCTAGAGTCAGTAGCTTCTGCAGCTCCACCAGAACTTGTAGTCCCTGATTGTTGTGGTTATTTGATGACCTCGTCTTTTTTCCACAGATGATCACCGTCCAGACCTCGGAGTGTGAACAACACGAGCTGGGGTTTGAGAATTTCCCCAAACCAGTTTTGTGCTTCCAAAATGCCGCCTCATGTGGACGATTGGCCAAAATCAGCTGGTTTAGGTGAGCGGGTGTTCTCGTGTGGACGGCCCCTGAGAGACAGGCTCCACTTATCATCACTTTCTATCTTGACATGAGGATTGTCATTTGTTAGTAATGAACCAATTTTCTGTGGTCTTGTGAGATCCCAACACAGTTTTGATTTCCATCTCCACCTTGAGCAATTCACTGAATCCTAAACTGCTCCTAATGGAGGGTCAGCGCCTTGCTTGTCCACAGCGTTCATTGGTGTGTGAATGTGTGTGTGAATGGTTGAATGTGATGAAGGATGTAAAGCGCGTTGGGCCCGCTCACACAGTTGAAAAGTGATATAAAAGTGAATCCCATTTTCCATATCCACACTACACTTTCAATTAAAACTGCAAGCAGCCTTGAAGGGGTCCTCACTACTTGCAGGACTCCAACAGAGGATGTCAGTTGGTGTTTGTCTGTCATCTAATGAAACGTGTGAAATTTGGGGTCAGTTGGTCCATGTTCAGGCTATTTACATTGCACTTCCTTTTTAGTGGGGAAACGCCAAACTTTGGCCACGCCCACATACTTTTGGAACAATTTAAGGAAGCTTTGCTCATCAATCCCCTTTCTATCACCACACCAAATTTTAGGTGAACTGGAATTTTCCCCGCGACTCGTTTGCCTTCGAAGACTACGCCATATTTTTTCAAAATGGCAAACTTCCTGTTGAGTTTTGAGTGTGTGAGAGGCAATTTGTGTGTCCTGGGATGTTACATATGTGGACCAAATGTTATCGCTCTCGGTGAGACGTGATCCGGGGGCTGAATTTTTCAAATTGTGCAGGTGGCGCTGTTGAGTCTCGTGTGATTCATTCAGATTCTAGAATGTTTTGCCCAGTCTGATCTTCAAGCATGTTAAAGCTCTGGAATGTGAGCAAGAATGATAATAGGAAACAGGAACAGAACACTGACACAAGTGAGCCAACAGAAACAGGAAGCTCCTCCTTCCTCGCTAATCCCGCCCTACTTTACATAACGGCTACATTATTCAGCTGGCGTCTCTCAAGGCTGCAGCGGATTTATGAGCCGGCTTTAAAGTCAGAGGTAGAGCAGCACATTAGGCAGATCAGTGCAGCCTGGGTGGAATTATTATGCTCACTTTACTGCGGGAGGAGGATTAATTAAAGGAAACATGGAGGTGATGCATCACCAGGGCGCACACTCGCACACACACACACACACACACACACACACACACACACACACACACACACACACACACTGAAGCTGCAGCACACGGGATCTGAGCTGAGGACACAGAGGATTCTTCAGTTTCAATGGAAAATGGTCACATGGAGTTGCAGAGCCGCTGTCTCTCTTGCTGTTCACCTCAGAATTAGCCTGAGCTGCCATTTCGGCAAAAATCCCTTAATTGTTCTTAATTATTAATTAATGACAGAAAGTCTCTGAAGTCCAAAGTTACGATGAAAAAAAAAATATATATAAAAAAAAAAAATATATATAAATATAACATGTTGCAATTCCCTCAAAATGACACCATACATCATCTTTACTTTAAGTCCAATTATCACGACCAATATTGAATTAGGTGTGTTTTATAAAAATTCTGAATATGTGCTGCCATATAATGAACTAAAATAACGTGAACAGTCTCAGGCCACATTCATGCGAGAACGTTTTAAAGTGAAAACAAAAAACTTTCTGAAAATGTCTTCAAAGCTGAAACTTTTCAGAACTGCTTTCTTGCGTCTCCGACTCCATCTCCATGGAAATGGGGGAATCACAACTTGAAAACACTGCGACCACACATGTGCACCACGGTCGTAGTAAATAGTTCTTCTGTACAGGGGGGGTATGAAATTTAAGAACGATGTTGAGTGTCACGTCTTTTCCTGTCAAAATGCCACGGTTGTATTTGGTTTGAATGGTTGAATTGGTTTGGTTTGATTTGAATAAATATGCATAAAATAGGGATGAAAAAAAGTTATAAATCTGTTGAGGCCACATGAAGAGCAATGACAGAAGCATCTATAAATGAACTCGGCAAACCAAAGTTCTCCATTTGTTTTTGTGCAAAGAAATACAATGACATGAAAATTCTGTTTTCTGCATGATCTTTTTACTTTGAATTGCTCATTTATTTGTCAAACTTGATCTGTATGTTTGTCACAGGTTTTTGTTTTGCTGATGATCCACAGTGGTGACCAACCCAAGGACCATCATCATCACTTAAAAGTGAATAAAAATCCATTTCATATCATCCCGCCTCCCCTGAAAAGCTTCTGCCGCTCAGCTAAGTAAGGAAAGAAGCATTAATGAGGCCGCTGCAGGTCTGAGTGAAGACGCTGGATCTGACAGTGCTCCATGGCTCTGAGTGTACTGGTCTCCTCGCTAATCCAATCAGCCGCAGCTCCATATTTCTGCAGCCAAGCAGGAGCTCATTACACAAATTAATTCCACAGGAAGGTAACAAATGAGTCTTTATTTTATAATTCTTCATTTCAAAGTTGAGTCGAGCATTACAGCAAACACAGAAGATTAAAAACCCGGGTTGTAAAACTGAATTAAAACTTTCAGAGGAGCAATTGACTGGATGAGGTGACGCAACCTGTTGAAGTTAAACACAGAAACACTCTATATACTCTGAACAATTACCCAACTGGGGGTATCAGTGAGCTGCAGACGGTTTATCAGTGTCACCAGGTTCTTGCTCTTCTCTCAGATAAACCTAAAGTTTCTGTTGAAATGTTGAGATTCTGATAAAGAATAGGTTAATTTATCTTTAATCTGCCGGCCGGCTTTAATCAACACTTAAGGCCGCGTTTGCGCAACATTTTAAGTGAAAATGCATCATTTCAGCATTTTTGTTTTTGATGTGTTTTGCGTTTCTCGGGCAACATCTTGAAAATGATGTCCGTTTCCATGGGAACAGCAGAAACTGAAAATGATGTAGTTTTCATGTTTGGCCACCAGTTGGTGCTGTTGTTTGTTTATGTAACAAATCCACACACGACCAGAGGCTGTAAACTATCAACAGTATGAGGACAAGGTAGGACAGACAGAGTATCGATACTAAAACACTAGTTTAGGCTGACTGGTCCAAGTTGACATGTTTGTTTTTTCCAGTGACGGAATGAAATGCATTCTCAATCTGTTTAGACCTTTTAGACACCGAAACACTTGCTAACATACGTTTCCTGTGATGCAGACTTCCAGAAGGCGCAGGCCTGTGATCTCAGATGTGGTGAAGAGGAAAAGTTTTATAGGAGCAGTTTTAGAAGCAGTTTGATCGTTCCTGATCTTGAACATCCAGTAAAAAGTACAATCAGTGGGCAATAATGTGACCAATGTGAGGAGGATACCCGCTGCAAACCCACGAGTGGCATTTATTTACAAAGATATTTAGCAAACATTGGACAGCATCATGCAGCTCCCACACCGACGCAGGGCTGCTTTTAGAGCAGATGGAAATGAGTGGCTCCGACCTGACTCCAACACAGGGAAGCACAGGGAGCTCTATTTACAATGGTTCCAATTCTCAGCACAACTAAAACAGTGATAACAAACTACAACAATATTTCCACAAAAATATCTATCTTGATTAATTTAACAACATGTAACAACAATAATTGCATGTAAAAACAATAACATTTAAAAATATCCCAAACTTATTTAAGTTGCAACCCAGGACACCCCTCCTGTATTGACAGAGTGGATGAACCTGGAACCTCCTTTAGTGCCTGGCTCCTGGGGGGGACACTTCTCACTGGAACACAAACAGGTAAGAGCATTTCAATCACTCACATGTTTAGAACAATCTTACTGACACTATTTCCTTTATGCAGGTCTGCAGCTTCTACAAAAATGAACCACCAGTAAACGTTTTAACCTTGCATCCTTTGTCTTCCTTCCAAAACACATGTTCAGAGCCCATGTAATGGCCCCTGCCCCAATACAGCAAAATTGGGAATAAAAAAATATACCACGATTGTTCTGTTGCTTCTGAAAACTTCTGGCCATCTGGAGATTGACATGACAACAACCTCGAGTCAATTTACAGGAAATCAGAAAGAAACCCGCTCTTCATTTCACTTGTTTGCTGACAGGACAAGCTTCAGTGTTGAATGTGAGCAGAATGATGTGCCAGTGGGAGGAAAGCGGTTTAACTAAACATGAAAAGTTTTCTTTCAGCCTCTTCAGATTTCTGCTGTAAGGAGATACCAGGATAAATGTCAGCATAGATGATCTGCTCGCGCTTCAGTATCTTGATTCAGTGCCTGGTGGAGGTGTGTAACCTCGAAACCCCCCAGCAGCAGGAGGCGCAGCCTTCAGTAAATACTGGAAACATGTTTCTGTGCTGAGTTTGATTCTGGGCTGATTTTGTTTCAAGCGGCAAATACTCCGACTCTGAATAACACACAAAAAAGATCTGTCACTTTAAAGAGCTATCCAGGTCTCCTTTATGTGTGGATTCTTCATGGTGCTGCCTTCCTTCAGAACTTCTAGGTTTTACCTGGAAGCTCCAAAGTTGTTTACATATTTCTCCCTTTTATGAAGTTCAAACTGAATGTGTGTGTGCATCTTCCTAAACCAGACTGAAGGTCGCGCTCATATCTTGTTTTGTAATGCACCAAGTGATACGATACAGCCCTGGTTAAAGTGTCAACTAAGTCTTGTTTCTTTGTCCACAAATGAATAGAGAGCTTCGTCATCAAGAGCACATGTGGGTCATTTTATGTGGCCAGCAAGAGCTTAAAAGGTCAGATTGTCTTCAAATAAACAATTTAAACTGCATTAAAGATCAATTGTGACCCATGAACTGACAGCTTCCTGCCTCTAGATCTCAAACTATAAACATTGACGCAGTTTTCAACAATTAAAATAGAGAAATACTAATGATCACAAAATGTCCAGGAAAAGAAGAATTGATGCAGATGAAAAGCTGTTTCATGAACGATGGGAAGGCAAATACATGTTTGTGCTTCAAGGAGAAAAACCAGAATGTGTTAAATGTTCTGAGGCCTGTCAGTTGTCAAAGAGTTCAATGTACGTCAGCAAACACGGAGCCAAAGCTCGCCTTCAAGAAAAGCAACAAATTGTCCAGGAATTAAAAGGCAAACTACAATCGCAGCAGAATTTTAAGTTCAGTCAAGGCTCCTCCATCACGGACAACACCACCCACCCACTGCACGGGACTGTAGAGGAGCTGAGGAGCTTTCAGTGGCAGACTGAGACCCTCAGTGCAGGACAGAGCAAGTCCTTCATCCCTACCGCAGTTAGACTGGACAACAAGACTGTAAAGTAACATGCAATAACCTGCAAAAAACTATGTGCAATAACCCCTGTATCTACGCCACTTTATGTACGCCACTTTATCTACGTCACTTTATCTACGTCACTTTATCTACGCCACTTTATCTACACCACTTTATCTACGTCACTTTATCTACGTCACTTATTGACCACTTGTTAAGACTGAACCTGCTCTGCCAACACTGGTATTATTTTTTACTATAGTAGGTTTATTGTACTTTATTCTACACTCCCTCCCCCATCATAGTTTAATTTCCTTGTATTTCATCTTACTGTATATTTTGCTCCCCTTAGAACTTATTATACTTTATTATAGTCTGTGATTTTTATCTTATTTTTATTTTAGTCCTATTTTATTTTATTTATTATTACTTTTTACTGTAAATACTTTTGGCCCTTAGGGTTCTTGATAGTCATTGTATATAAGAACCTGTAAGTTATTCTTATCTAACTGTTTGCACATTTCTTGTCTTTCCTACTCAAGAGTCCTTAAGAGCAGAATGGAACAAGTACATTTCTCCTTTGTGATCAATAAAGGCTTATCTTATCTTATCTTATCTTAATTTATTAGCTAAAGCCACAACCAATAATACAGTGACCATGGTCATGAAAGCAGTGAACTTCATTTGGAGGCGTGGCCTGAATCACGCCACTTCCAGCTTTTCTTGCAGGCGATGGGGTCGGAGCATGGCGACGTGACGAACCATACAGACGTATGGTGGCTGAACGGGAGCAAAGTCCTCAAAGGATTTCTGGAGCTTGGAGAAGACAATGCTGTTTCCATGCAGAGTAAAAGAAAACCCATGTCTGAACTGTCACATCCAAACATGAAGTGTGACATCATCGAGCGTCTCGCCAACCTGGATCAGAAGCTGCAGGGAAGGTGCAGACATACCCAGATTACCAAGTTACCAAGATCATTTTCCTGTCATTCCTGGCACATTTCTGACATTCTTTATGCGACGCAATGCATCTGAATAGTGTTCTTGAATGGGCGTATCGGTGTGGG
Source organism: Blennius ocellaris (assembly GCF_963422515.1). Classification (NCBI taxonomy): domain Eukaryota; kingdom Metazoa; phylum Chordata; class Actinopteri; order Blenniiformes; family Blenniidae; genus Blennius; species Blennius ocellaris. The sequence continues at coordinate 2,081,501 of NC_137660.1, read as the reverse complement.
ACATTCCTGGTATTTCGTGGAGCTTTTGGCCGCCAAAAAGTATTCCAGGAACATCAAGAATCACCTGGATTCATGAAATTTGCAGTTGAGCTCATCGATGAGTTGTGATGCGTGGCGATGCTGAATAGAGTGTGATAGCATTCGCTCTGCTGCTGCAGTGTCCTCCTCTCTGTTCAACTCCATGGCGTTTCTCTGGATGTGGCTCAATCTGTGAACCGGTCAGCAGCTGATGGCAGAAGGGCTGGGGTGTGTGCAGCCACATTTATACACCATCACCATGGCTTTAGGCAGCGAGCCGTCCAGCCATGTAGTTGATGGTGAAGTTTCAGAAAAGATGGCCAAAAGAAAAATGGCAGTGTTTGGCAAAGGCTCTAAAATATGTGTAGAATCGGTTTTTTTGAGCAGAGTAACGAGCAACATGATTGGTCAATTGATATCATGTGGTATACAGTTTACCTTTTGAAAGGCTGCCTCTGATTGGTTTGTAATTCTCTGACTCATCCTGCTGTGTTCAAATGCTGAAGCAGAGAGGAGGAAGTTCTTCTCCAAGACACTGAGGAATTATATCTGCAGAATCCACACAGGTGGTATTAATTGTATGGACCTATGCTCTATCTAATTTTTCCGATATATTATTTACACATAAATTGCTCTTTCATCCACACCGGCCAACTGCATACATTTTGGACACCCATCATTTTTGGATGGACACCCAACACACCAATTTCTGCCTAAAACCATGCCAGTCACATACCTGGAGTATCTTATGCCCTGAGCCAGGGACCGGCAACCCGCGGCTCTTTGGCCCCTCTGCTGTGGCTCCTTGAGCCTCCGTCCCACTGCAGTTCTTGCTGAAAGTTAAAGTGCACTGAGTTGAGAGTGACCATCGTCACTGACCAATCAGTGGATGTGTGGAGGAACGACGCCAACGAAGGTCCTTCACCTGTTCATCCTCACTGCCACAGCAGGCCGCAATTATTCACTTCACGTTAAATAATCAGGATCTACACAACAACTGAATGGCATTGAATGCCACACCACTGACACACTCATGGTTCTATTGAACTCATGCTGATTAAATGCTATTATAGTAGTGGCAGGGTGATTCTGTTTTCCTCTCCTGCGCCGTGCAAACCTTCACAGATGGCAGCTGCTCTCATCAATCATAGATCAGAGTTCAGGAGCCATGAACAGCTGAGTTTAATATTACATTTTTTTTAATAAAAATGTTTTGTACTGCTCCAGGCTTTGATACAACGTACTGTTTGGCGAGAGTGGTGTGTTGTTGCTTCCCCCAGTGGACAAATAAATAATGGCAGTTACAGTCTTCTGTAAGTCTTCTTTTTGAGGTTTGTTATTCTGCGTAACCAAGCCAAAGACTGCCAGCACATCCACACACCTCGCATTAACAACCTCTCGGCTTGAGTTTATCCATAAAAGTAAAGATCACAGATGGAAGGAGCCTTCAACTCCGTTCACGACACTTTCAAGTAAAAATTCTCAACTTCCGTTGCATTTTGAGTGTGTGTCTGCACGACAACGGTGCCCGACGCCACTGAAAGGGCAGCTTTTTGAAAACGGATCCCAAAATGGAACTTTTGAAAAACGTTCCAACTCTGTCTCCATAGAAACTTGTAAAAGTGCAACTTTGCTGAAACGCTGGCTTTGCTCATGCACACCCACGGCTGCAGTAACTAATTGTTCTGCACATGCTCAGTAGAGACAATCAGAAAACTGTCCAGAGTGTCACGACTCCCAGTCCATATCTTTCTGGGACTTGGTACTTTTATTTTGACGGTCACTGTAATAACTATGTTTTTTCCAACGTGATGTTCTGTCTACTAGAACGTCATTGTTCTACCATTGTTAATGCTTAGAGCTGATTGTTCTCAGTGCCAAGTTGTACCCTGGCAAATGAACTGCATCGTTATCAGAGTTTCAGAGAAGTCACCACGGGTTTGTTTCAGGATTCTGGGCAGAAGCTGGGCTGCCTGGAGAAAACCCACACAGCCCCGAGAAAAACATGCAAACTCCACACAGAAAGCACCTGCACTGATGTGAATCTATGTATTTCTGGTTGGACAACAGGGGGAAACAAATAGAAATATCCAGAGAGGAGAGATGTGCATCATGGAGAGAACTAGTGAGTCTAAATGGATCATTTTTCAGACCATGACTTCTCCCACTCCTTCCCCATCAGATTACAGACATGTGGAAAATGATTCATTTCAAAAATGGAGAGGAAGTACATTAATGATTTGAATTGTACTGCTCCCCTGTTTAATAACCCCTCCACAGACATCAGTTACACAAAACCGCAGCAAACATTACTATCCTAGGGATCTGTTTTGTTTTTGTTTTTGAATACAATAATTTTTCTTCTGCCACTTTTCAGGCATGCTGATAATGCTGATGATTTGCACTTTTGTTGAATACAATGAGTACATACACAAAAAGTACATTTTAATATGCAGAAAATGTGTGAATAGTGTACAATTCTATGACTAGGAGCCAATATTGTAAATATCGGAAAAAAAATTGTGAAAAATTGGCAAAGTGGATGGGATTTTGACAAAAAAACACAAAAGGCAGGGAATATTAGTCAGCAGCGAGCACACACAACATTTCTTCTGAAATATTGTCCATCCATCCACACAAACAAGCACACACACTCACTTTGAGTGGCAATTTAGCGTCGCCAACTGACCTCACATGCATGTCTTTGGACTGTGGGAGGAAACCGGAGTGCTTGGAGGGATCAAGCGCACACACAGAGACAGTTCAACATCATTTCTTCTTTATTCAACATAAATCACCAACTCAGATCATCCAGCAACGTGCACTGCTGCATGTTCCTCCCTGGTGTGAGTCCCATGCCTGTTCAGTTTTCAATTCTTGATTCCACTTTTGTGCATCACTGCACAAAACCTGCTCTTTTAACCATCAGATTTACTGAAATAATTACACTTCCCCCATTTCTCAGTTTCTCCCACATCAGCTTTATGTACGAAATGTTCCCTCTGCTGCGGAATGGATCACACCAATAACAGGTGCCACGAGAGCAAAATGTTACTTACTGAACCTCAGTACAGTAAGTAATACATTTCACGCTCCTGTGGTTGTGTTTGTCAGAGTGATCAGTTATTGTTGTAATCATCTCACCCACATCAAACTCTCGTCAAGCTGAATCTCCACGTTGGTTCAGACAGGATTCACACAATTGACTCCATTCACTGTTTTTATAGGCGAGGTTTGGACGATTATGTTTCAGGCTGAATGTAGTCAATGACATGGAGCTGATGGCTGTGAGGCCATCTGCATAAAGCACACACACAATAATACTCACACACACAATCAAATTCAGTGTTTGTGACTGAGCAGGTAATTACACTTTTATACCTCACTTTCAAGCCTGTTGTTCATTGGTTCTGGTTTCTTATCACCTGAGTTGTTAAATACATGTTTTATTGGTGTACCAGGCAACAAATTATAATCTTCACACATAAAAAAGAATCTAAATAAACCACTGAAAAAAATATCACATTTCTTGGGGGGGTGCTTTGGCTACCCTAGGGGGCGCTGCAGCACACCAATCCCCCCTATGACTGAATGTATTTTGTGATAAGTGAATCAGATATGAGGCCGTCAGACGCTCCTGTGTGTCATCAGTCTGAGAGTCTGACCACAGCTCATGTTAACCAGCAGGAGTTCTATAAACCCATCAGTGAAACTGACAGATTGCTCCGCCGCCGCCGCCTGCTGGAGCTGGAAACACCAGAACCAGCAGTCAGATAACAGCTGCCGTCGTCTCAGCAGTGGCGGTGGCAGCAGAAATAGCAGAGCCATTATCCCGCTGTGTGTTATCAGGGTCGGATGAGGAGGCAGGATATCAGCTCCTAATCTCCCTCCGCCACCGACTGTCGCTCAGGCTGCCGCCGCCGCACCAGGAAGAAGCTCCAGCAAAATGGAATCTGAACCGTCGCTGCCAAAGCAGTGTTGCTCGTCCTGAACAGAACTTCAGAGAGAAATGAAACACAGACAGCAGCGAACGGAGAGAAACTCTGCAGCAATAACAGACAGTCAGTCAGGCTTATAAAGCAAAGCAAAGAGAGGCAATCGATAGATTGGTGAAATGTAATGGAATCAAAACTGTAATCCTGGAGGGAACCGCCCTCAGAGTCACACATAGAATCACGGGGTGAGCACTGTACGCTCTCCTGTAGTCTGTACTCCCTCTCACATAGCCTGTATACATTATATTATAGTCTGTGATTTCACTCAACAACTGCTCTACTAAGCTGCACTCATGAAGAATGGAAAGTTTGGGATTGAGGAAAGTGATGTGAAGTTGTTCGGAGAGTAACCATTAAAAAAAAAAAAAATCACTTCATTGCTAGCATTAAAACATTCTAATTATTTTCTCTTTTCCTCGCACAACAAATATTGGTTGAAGTATCTGTGTAGTATTGAGATCAGCAACAACAGTGTCGGCTTTTGTTTTGTTGGAAATGGATGTTTAAGACACGAGTAGAGTGAAATCAACCACCGGGATGAAACTGCCATGTAAAGCTCAGCTGCAACAGATGCTGTTAGAGCCTGTTTAATGTAAAGCTCAATATTACAATATGAACAGCCACACTTGAGCTGTGAGTGTAAAGGACTCAGACAATTTTCAGAGCAAAGACTTCCAAAAATCAACAGACACAGTTTTAGCTGCTGGCGAAACCTTTGTGTGGCCATCAAGGCCCGTCCCTGCTGAGAGCCACCTGTCTTTTCCCGTGGCCTCGAAATAATAAGACAATTCAGCACCATTGACTTAATAGCTTGAATTTGGCCGGGCGATGGTGCAGACATATCCTGTAATGCACCACTGACGCCCCTGAACGCAGCGCAGAGTCAGAACCGCCACGCACAGATGCACACAAGTGCATTTCTTTTTATAAGTTATTTAATGAGCATCGGTGCTCAGTGGGGGTGGTGGTGGTGGTGGTGGTGGTGGTGATGGTGGTGGTGATGGTGGTGGTGATGGTGATGGTGGTGGTGGTGGTGGTGATGGTGATGGTGATGGTGATGGTGATGGTGGTGGTGATGGTGATGGTAGTGGTGATGGTGATGGTGATGGTGGTGGTGGTGGTGGTGATGGTGATGGTGATGGTGATGGTGGTGATGGTGATGGTGATGGTGATGGTGGTGGTGATGGTGATGGTGATGGTGGTGGTGGTGGTGATGGTGATGGTGATGGTGATGGTGATGGTGATGGTGATGGTGGTGGTGGTGGTGGTGATGGTGATGGTGATGGTGGTGGTGATGGTGATGGTGATGGTGATGGTAGTGGTGATGGTGGTGGTGGTGGTGATGGTGATGGTGATGGTGATGGTGATGGTGGTGGTGGTGGTGGTGATGGTGATGGTGATGGTGATGGTGATGGTGATGGTGATGGTGGTGGTGATGGTGATGGTGATGGTGATGGTAGTGGTGATGGTGATGGTGGTGGTGGTGGTGGTGGTGATGGTGATGGTGATGGTGATGGTGATGGTGGTGGTGATGGTGATGGTGATGGTGGTGGTGATGGTGATGGTAGTGGTGATGGTGATGGTGATGGTGATGGTGGTGGTGGTGGTGATGGTGATGGTGATGGTGGTGGTGGTGGTGATGGTGATGGTGATGGTGATGGTGGTGGTGATGGTGATGGTGATGGTGGTGGTGATGGTGATGGTGATGGTGGTGATGGTGATGGTGATGGTAGTGGTGATGGTGATGGTGATGGTGGTGGTGATGGTGATGGTGATGGTGGTGGTGATGGTGATGGTGGTGGTGATGGTGATGGTGATGGTGATGGTAGTGGTGATGGTGATGATGATGGTGGTGGTGATGGTGATGGTGATGGTGATGGTGATGGTGATGGTGGTGGTGGTGGTGATGGTGATGGTGGTGGTGATGGTGATGGTGGTGGTGATGGTGATGGTGATGGTGGTGGTGGTGGTGATGGTGATGGTGATGGTGATGATGATGGTGATGGTGGTGGTGGTGGTGATGGTGATGGTGGTGGTGATGGTGATGGTGATGGTGATGGTGATGGTGGTGGTGGTGGTGATGGTGATGGTGGTGGTGATGGTGATGGTGGTGGTGATGGTGATGGTGATGGTAGTGGTGATGGTGATGGTGATGGTGGTGGTGATGGTGATGGTGATGGTGATGGTGGTGGTGGTGGTGATGGTGATGGTGATGGTGGTGGTGATGGTGATGGTGATGGTGATGGTGATGGTGATGGTGATGGTGATGGTGGTGGTGGTGGTGGTGGTGATGGTGATGGTGATGGTGATGGTGGTGGTGATGGTGATGGTGATGGTGATGGTGATGGTGGTGGTGGTGGGGGGGGGGAGTTACTGTGTTTGTCTGACAATCACTGGCACCTTCCCCGTGTTTCGCACAAGATTATCAAACATGAGGGACAAAAGGACAATCCTGACTGGTCATATAATGGCAGGTGGTGGAGGAGTGTTAAGCGCTGGAACCTCGCCGCCACAGGGTCACAAAGGTTTCATGTTTACACCGTGACGTTGTGGAAATGATGTCTGTTGACACAGCAATGGCAGAAATGCTGGAAATGGTGTCGTTGCCATGTTGGGCGACAGTCAGACCACATTCTAGTGGACTGTCGATGAAGTTGGATTATCATTCCAGGTGATTCTCAACTCTAAATATGGACTGGGCTTCATGACACTGTGGAGAAAACGCAACAAAAGCTTTATGATTTCACTTGAAAACATTGTCATGTCAAGGGGCCAAGACCCTGGAACCCTGAGTACAGAGATACTGCAGATGGACTGACTGTCACAAGTGTTTGTAGCTTAGTTGAACCTAAATCATCTTCATCGAAGGGCGAAAACATGGCTGAAAATAATATTAATAATTAAAAAAAATCACTCTGTGTTAAGGGTGAAAAGGAATACCATGGCTAGTCATACAGTAGAAATTACATTTGTTCGTAGTAAGAAAAAAAATGCAATTTCTGTTTGTGTACGCTGGTGGCAAATTATGAGAAATCAGAAAGTATGTCTGCAGATTGGCATGTTTTTTTCTTTCCATTATTCCTAAGTCCTGGCATATTAAAAGAGACAGTAATTGCATGTTTATAAGATATCAAACATTGGTGGGACTCCATTAAAACCCCAGTAATCTAATTCATTATTTCAATTCAATTGTATTTCTGTAGCGTCAAATGCAACAGAGAACTTTTTGGTAGTTTGACAAAGAAAACCCAGAAATTCAAAATGAGCAAGCAGAAGAGACGGAGGAAAGGAAGAACTCCCTTTAACAGGAGGAACCCTACAGGAGCAGAATTAGAGGAGGACAGACAGACAGATTCTTGGGAGGGATTCAAACTCTGGGGCTTTCTCACCATAGAATTCCAATTATTAGCATCAGAGTAAGTAGATTTAAAAAATGTGATATTTACCGTCGGTGTGGTTGGCACACATGGAGTTTCAGGTATTAATTAGATGGATGAGTCTCATTGGTTCACCTCAGCTTGAAAACTCGACCAAAAAAAAAAAATCTTCCACAAAAACCAAAAGTTCCTGTGAGAGAGAAGAAAAAAATCCTCCAGAGGTTCATAAAAATGTCAGAGAGGCGGAGGTGACGATAACCAACAATGACACAGATGGAGGAAGGCTTCTGACCTTTGAACGCTTCAGAGAACTTTAAGAAGGAGAAGCGTGAGACTCCTCGGAAAGGGTGATGTCTCCCGACACCCGGGAACCCGTGAACGTGTCAGAGGGTTTAGTGAGCACGGAGCCCGAAGGGAGCAGAATACACTTTAGCATAACACATGGAAATCTGCCCCCCACCGCACACAGGCTGCTGCTGCTGCTGCTGCAGTGAGGTGCTCTGGGTCCAGGACGTCCTGCACCGGACACGCTAAGCCCTCAAGAAGCTGAACCAGGTGCCGCACTTTCAGGACTACCTGATAACAAAACCAATGAAACATCAGACATAAAACATCAAGCGGTCGCAGCGAACCGGATCCTGTTCAAGCTGATGTGTAGCAGAAGACAGGACACGTCTTCAACAAGCCAATCACACTTTTTTAAGCCCCTTAGTAACAACCTTCCAAGTGAAAAGACGTTGGTTTTGTGTTTTGATTTCAGAAAAGTTTTGTGTTTACATGTTTCTCCACAGAAATGGCAGGGACTCTGAAAACAATGCAGCAAGCAGTTTGGGCCACGAGTGGAACTGTTTACTTCTGGCAGTGGTGTACATGTGAAGTAGTAGTATTTTCTTCTGTTTCCATGGAAACAGCATCAGAGCATTTTGGAAATGTTACAATCTTTTTGAAATCAGTGATTAACATGTTCTGAACTGATAGTACTGTAACACCACTACTTTTCATCAAAGAATGCACATTTTCATGTGATTTGTGTGTTTTAAATAATTTTTTGTCATAACTGAAAAAAGTAATGCTTGAGTTAACTAAGTACTCACATTTTCCATTCAATATTAATCAACTAATATTAATTTTGCTTTTTTTCAATAAGCATCAATTTTCTTCCACATGTAGAAATGTCTTCAAAATACAGTTTCACACTATTGTTTTAGTTCATCATAGTATCATTCAAAACACACCCCTGATTATTGTGGTTATTTGATGACATCACAGACCACAGTGGGGGGAGAGGGGGGGTGATTACCTCATCTTTTTTCCACAGATGATCATCTTTGCCGTCCTCACCCCGGGGGGGTTGGACAGCACGAGCCGGGGTTTTATTTCCCCACTCTGGGACCCGTGTTCAACAAAACCTGTTTTCACACTTCTAAAACTGCCTCATGTGGACGACAGGCCAGAAACATCCGGTTTAGGTGAACCGGTATGTGAGTATGTGAGGGGGGGGTCTACGCTCCCTAGCCGCTGGCCTCCAGCCGGGCTCGTGCCGGGCCATGCGGGTCTTAGACTCTGCTCTTCGGCCGTCGGGTGGGGGGGGGGGGGGGGCTTCCTGTCCGGGTCCTCTTGTGGTGCCTTGTCGGAGTGGGTGTTGGTCCTCGTGTTCCAGGCCGGCCACTTGGGGTGGGGTGGGGCGGTGCGGGGGGTCCAGCTGGGCCAAGTCCTAGCGACGGGGGGACCTTCTCCCTCTCAGCCTCCCCTACCTTACCTCACCTTACCTCATTCAACAATAGGGGCCAGTGGGCGGGGCCTAGGGCGGGGGGTCCAGGCCACTTAACTGTGGTCTGCCCCTCCCCCGACTTTGCGCCGCCCACAATTAGTACACTTAGTCACGCAGGGTCTTGAGGGGATCAGCTGGCTTTCGGGGTTCTGGTAGAACGCCCGGGCCCCCGCTACCCCTCAATTTTAAACCGCACCCTAGACACACACATTGCACCACCTCTTCAAAACACAAATACACACATCCACATGCACCCAACAGCCCACAGGGTGGAGGGGGGGGGGGGGGGGGTGGGGGCTCCCCCCAGCACCTCCCACTGTGGTCCCGCCGTGTTCCGGGGCGGGTGCGGCTGGAGTACGGGGGGCACGCTCGCTCGGGCGTGGCGCCTCTGGGGGGGCTGGGTAGTGGTTCTCCCTCCCTATTCACAGTTGGATTGGTGGAGGACGAGATCCCGTAGTGGCCTGGTGGGGGCCTGGCTGGCGGCCTGGGGAGTGGGGGGCACCCCCCCTCCCAACCAAATAAATGTATGTACGTATGTCTGTATATATGTATATATGTATGTCTGTGTGTGTATGTGTATGCTTGGTGTGTGTGTCTGTGTGTGTGTATGCGTATGCTTGGGTATGGGTGTGTGGATAGGCTGGGATTAGGTGATTGGGGGGGGGGGGGGGCTGGCTGGGCCTTCGCTCTTCCTGGTCTGGGGGGGGGGCTGGTCTGGGGCTCAGCGGCTGGGGCCTTCTCTGTCCCGCCTGGGTTGGGGGGGTGGTGGGGGGGATGGCCCCCGGGGGTGCGGCGGGCTCCGCTGTCGGGGCCGGGGGGGCTCCCTGCCCGCGTGGCCTGGGGGCGCTGCACTGGCCGGTCCCGGCTTGGCGGCTCGGTCGGGGCCCAGGGCTCTGCGCCCTTTATCCTTCTCCTGTGGGCCCCTCTGGCCTGGGGGGGGGGCTCTCTGCACGCTCCGTCTGGTGCCTTCCGGGTTGGGGTGTGGCTCTCCGGGGGGGTTTGTCGGGGCCTCCCTGGATCCGGTGGGTCGCTGGGTGCTGGAGTGGCGACGTCCGGCCCTGGTGGCCTTGGGCTCCGGGGTGGTGCTGCGGCCCCCCCACAACAGTTCCATTCACATCCAGAGGACAAACCACACACACACACACACACACACACACACACACACACTTCCACTCCTCATTGACGAGATTGTTGGTTAATTATCAAAATTAAGTTGTTGTTTGCTTTTGTTGTTGTTGTTGTTGTTGTTTTTTTGTTTTATGTCCTTTTGTTTTTGCTTTTGTTATAATTGTTGTGATTACTTTGGTTTTTGCTCTGTTGTTGTTCAGGCTGGTCTTAATCTCATGGCAGTTGGAAAATATTTAGATCACTGTGATTACTGTATTATTAAAAAGAAAAAAAATGTATGTAGCACTAACAAGGGTATTGTATGTATCTCCCCACTAAGTCTATCTCTGTCTTTCCTCTCCTCTCCTCTGCTCTGCTCTCCTCTCCTCTCCTCTCCTCTGCTCTGCTCTGCTCTCCTCTGCTCTGCTCTGCTCTGCTCTGCTCTCCTCTCCTCTCCTCTGCTCTGCTCTGCTCTCCTCTGCTCTGCTCTGCTCTGCTCTGCTCTCCTCTCCTCTCCTCTCCTCTCCTCTCCTCTCCTCTGCTCTGCTCTGCTCTCCTCTCCTCTGCTCTGCTCTGCTCTCCTCTCCTCTCCTCTCCTCTCCTCTCCTCTGCTCTCCTCTCCTCTCCTCTCCTCTCCTCTCCTCTGCTCTGCTCTGCTCTCCTCTCCTCTCCTCTCCTCTCCTCTCCTCTCCTCTCCTCCATCCTTTCACCCCAACCGGTCCGCAGAATTCCTCCACCTCTGAGTCTGGTTTCTACAAAGTTTCTCCCTGTTAGAGAGTTTTTCTTTCCACAGTCACAAACACACCTGCTGCTCATGTGGATATGTTGGGCTTTTCTATTAAAAAAAAAAAAAAAGGTGAACCGGTTTCCTGGTGTGGACGGCCCTGAGCAGGAGTGAAGCATGACTTGAAAAACCAACCAGGAGTAACAACAGTAATTTTACAGGAGTTTTAGAGTCCAGCGTTGAGTAAAGACTGAAGGCAGGTTAAGGCCATGTTTACGTGTACCCGGGTTTTCACAAAAAGGATATTTCCCCCTCTATGTTTACAAAAGAAACTTCGTTGACACATGCAGCATGACAAACCTGTAGCGGGCAGTGTAACGAGAAGCATGAAGCCATGATAGCCAATCAGAATCCTGGAACAAACTGAGCCCCACTGAGTTTTCAGGAATCATGGTTGGTGTGGAGTCGTAGCTGTGTTTATGTGTAAATGCAAGAAACGCAGAGAAACATCACTGTTTTGTATAAACGTGGCTTCAGTAAAGAAGCAGCTCATCAGCGGAACGAGCTCCACCTGAAAACGCCTGCTGCCTACACACACACACACACACACACACCTGGAAGACAGTAGGGAAGAGAGCAAGGCCACAACCAGAGCCTCTATGAGGCAGCAGAAGTGCAGGCGGGACAGTTTCGTCTGATCCTTAAATACGAAGGTGAACGTTGTCACTCCACCGTGTTGCCTGACACAGATCTCCCCTGAAAACACTCAGGTGGAGTTAAGAAGCTGAAGGCGGTCGGACCGTGTTGCAGTTGTTGACTTGGTGTCATGGTTTCCTCGTGGGCGTTTCAGCGTCTGATGACCTGGAGTCCTGGAGCACGTGCAGATTCAGCTCGTCCTGAGTGTGAGGAGTCATTACTGTGAATAATGACTCGCTGGCGGCCTTCGTCTTATTAGAGCGCTGATGATGACACCTCCAGCAGCGAGAGGACAGAGAGCAGCGAGGGAGGCGGAGGGGGGGGAGAGACACCGCCATCCAATTACCAGCAGCGCCCAGGGCGAGCCGCCGCCTCTTCTCCAGAGAGGGACTGTGGACGGCCTCGTACCTCCAAGGGCAGCGGCGGCGCACTCAGAGACACTTTTTTCAGGTCGGACAGATTTAAAAGAAACTGAGTGGGAGGTCAGAAGTGAGGCGCAGCCGCCGGGTAGTACTCACACGTAATCCTTCCACTGGCAGCACTGCAGCTCTGACCTGCCACACGCACACACACACACACACACACACACACACACACACACACACACACACACACACACACACACACACACACACACACACACACACACACACACACACACACACACACACACACACACACACAGTACACTGCTTTCAGGTAAAGGCACCTTCATGTGGGGACGACAGGCTTTTACTGTCACTGGACTATATTTTGGAGTCAGTCGACTGATTAAAGGAGCAGGGCCAGACGTTCTGCTGGGAGTCTGAGCCGCCGGTGGTGGTCAACTCTGCAGCGTCAGAACAAAGCTGGAGAATGGAAGTTAATCACACACACACATGCACGCACATAGATAGAAAGTAGAGTATCTTATTAAACTTTCCATGTGGAATTGTTGGTTTTCCAGGTGTCTTGAATTGACTGTTGTATTTGATGCTATATACATCGAATTAAATTGAATTGAATTCTATGTATAACAAGAGTAAGCCGAACAAATATTAGTTCAGGAAATTAGAATTCAAGTTGTGTATTAAATTAAATTTGATAACAATACGTGCAGAAGGTGTGATGACATCTGTTCTAATACTCCCGTTTGTAGGAGAGGTTGAAAGTACTGTCTTTACAGATGCAGTGAGTCTGGTTTTCTCTTAAACAGCTGCAGGGTTTCTGTTATTGAGACGTCGTTTTTAGATACTAACTGCCGTCCTCTGTATTCACTCAAGTCCTCTGAGAGTTTCCGTCATGCAGAAAAGGCAGTGTGAACATGACCAGGACGCAACACGCCGGGCGACAAAGCGAGGACAACAGCATGTTCAACACATGAGCTGGTGAAGTCGCAGCTCTTCTGACTGTAGAGCTGAAAACTGAGGAAGAAAAGTCAGACAGTAACTACAGCTGATCGTCAGTCACTGCAGATTTGACCCCAAAGAAACAGAGAAGGTCTTTTTTAAAGCGCTCATTCAAAGTCAATCCCCACTTTAGAAACAGGGACTGCTTCCATCCCACTGATCTCTAATCAACAGTTACTGTATCAAGTAGTTAAGATCAGCTCATTCAGCCGGTTGCTGCAGTGCGGTGCCCCTAGAGGGCGCCAGAGAGAAACATCTGAACATCAGAGAGATACTTTCATCCAGTAGTCACTTCAGGATGACAACAGAACTACCAACTTTCCATTTTAAAGCCTCTTAGAACCACAGGAAGAGTTTAAGGATGACATTTTTTTTAAAGAACGAGTACAAACCTTGAGCTACTTGCCGATATCGAGTTTTGATATAAACTACGTCAGCACAGCCTCTGTGTTGATGTTACAGACACACACACACACACACACACACACACACACACACACACACACACACACACACACACACACACACACACACACACACACACTCCTCCACACACTCCAGCTCACTGTCAATGAGTGCTTCAGTCATACTTTAATCATGTTTAACTTGTAGCACCGCTGGAGTATGAGCCCAGGCTTCATGCTAATGCTACATGCTACATGCTACAACCGCCTGGATCCTGTTATTGCAGAGAAGTGATTTCAGCTCCACAAGACGTCACATTTGATTATTTTCAACAGTTCAGCCCCTTTATTTGTTTCTCTGGAGGGAAACTGAAGAGGAAGGTTGACAAACTGCCCCGACTTGACGTACCGAGCACATCACAGCATTCTGTCCACAATCCCTCAGAGGAGCCAGAGGACGTCGGCCCCTCCACCCTTTGTCTCTTGTCTCCTTTGTCCCCTTCGTCCATCATCCTCTCGTCAGTTGTCCGATTTGCTCCTCATCCCCTTTGACCCTTGTCCCTCACCCTCCCCTCATCCCCTCGTCTTCCGCTTGTCCTTTTGTCTTTTGTCCCCTTCATCCCCTCCACCCCTCATCCCTTTGTCCCTCATCCCCCATCCTTCCATCATTCCTCATCCCCTTCTTCCCCTCATCTTCCCCTTGTCCCTTCGTATTTTTTCTCCTTTGTCCTCTTGTCCCTTCATCCCCTCCACCCCTCGTCCTCTTGTCCCGTCATCCCCTCCACCCTTCGTCCTCTTGTCCCTTCATCCCCTCCACCCCTCGTCCTCTTGTCCCTTCATCTCCTCCACCCCTCGTCCCCTTCATCCTTCATCCCCTCATCCTCCCATCATCCCTCGTTCCCTTCGTCCTCTCATCATCCCCTCGTCCTGTCATCTTTTGTCCTCTTTGTCCCCTCATCCCTTCGTCCCCTCGTCCTCCATGTGGGCTGTCAGGAGGATCTATGTGTTTTAAAGCTGCACCTTATCTATGCCTGTCATCTCTAATTGGTCGTCGGGCCCTTTCTCCCCCCTCCTATCTTCCACACGGGCGAGCCGTCGCCGTCTAAACCCTCAACACACACACACACACACACACACACACACACACACACACACACACACACACACACACACACACACACACACACACACACACACACACACACACACACACACACTCTTTCTGTGTGTGAATGGCTGTGGTCAGCTGAGGACGTCTGACAGGCTGAATAAACGATTCTTCTCTTCTTTTTGTGCAGTGCTCTCGCTTGTTTTTCCAAACTTCAGCCACCCACACTGAGAGTAACTCCTGCCCTTTGGGGGTTGAAGTCTGAATGGAAGGAATCAAGGGTTTGACTTGACATTTGAAATTACTCAAATCCAGATATCCTCTAATAAAGTTTACATCTGAATCACAAGTCCCTGATCTTAATCGTTCCTTTGGTCTGGTTTGTCGGCCCCCTGAGCCGAGCCCTGCTCAGTTTGGTTTTAGAATGATTTCTTGTTTTTGTTGTTCTCTTCATGATATGATTGTTTCTGTGTGAAATACTCAGTCAGAGACTTCAGTTGGAGCACATTTACCCACCCTGGTGTTGTTTACAAAGTCTCTGTAGCTTCCAGTGTTTTAAGCCTGGTTGTACCAACTTATATCTTTTATTTAAAACCAACAATTTGAACCAATTTGGTTTTTATAGTACTACTGAAACGTCACTATTTGAGAACAGCTCCCAAGGTGGAGCTTTTTGAAAACGCTAACACTGTCCTTTATACCAGGGGGAAACTACTATTTGGAAAAGCTCGGGGTCCTTCAACGTGTCGATGGCAGAAACTCCTACAGTGCATGCATATCACATAGTACATAGTTGTTCTGCACATGCTCAGTCGAGACAATCAGAACAATGTTTTGTCTGTGCTGTCATGCCTCCCAGTTCATATTCTCCTGGGACTTGGTTGTTTTTTAGCCGCTGTAATAACAATCAAACTTGGCCGTCTGTCCATTTAAATGTCTGTGTTCTCCCATTGTTGATGTTGTTCTCTGCATGCATGTGTGTGTGGTTTCATTACAAACAAAAACAACACCTCTCTCTAGTTTGCACAACATGAAAACTACACAATTGTCAGTGTTTCTGCTGTTTTTATGTAAACAAACATCTTTTTCAAAACTGCGTCATATAAATGAAAAGTTTTAGATTTAGTTCAACCTTTATTTCCCTTTTTTTTGCTCAGTTTATTGTGAATATTTCCTAAGAGGTTTGTCCAATAAGCACAGCTTCTATTAGAATTGACCATCTGAAGTCTACTACATAGCGGGAGTTTCTCTTATTGAGGTAACTTCAGTTTTGTGTCACCTGAACGCACCGTGAGAGCGGGTTGGCCTGTGATTGGCTGAGAGTGGAGAAGAGGGGCGGGTTACGGTGCGGACACTGCCTGTGTGTGTGTGTGTGTGTGTGTGTGTGTGTGTGTGTGGGGCTGGTTCTGTACAGTAATAAAGCAGCTTTACAAAAAAGAAACTCATCTTGTGAGACGCTGCAATAGTAACACAGAGTGACTTGGACGAGTAACTTTAATCTGATGACTGGTCTGGAAAAGGTAGCACATTAGATTACTCGTTACTAAAAAAAGTGGTCATATGAGATTAACATGTTACTAAGTAACGCGTTACTGGCATCACTGGCCGTAATACAGTGAAACTGAGTGTCACGGTGCCGTGCCTGTCACTTTATATTATATGATTAATTAATACTGTACAATCTCACAAAGTTGAGTATCAGCAGAGTCAGCAGTTTTCTGCCAGTGTTGCTTTTAGCCTGGATGATGTGTCCCCCATTAGGGAAGCTGCTCTGTGATTGGTCGGACGCAGTAAACTCCGCCCCTTTTATGTGAACGCGCACGGATCCCGATGGAAAAACCCCGGGTTGAATTACAGAGTTGAGATAACCTGCTTCGCAGTAACGTAACAGAGAGTGACCCAGGGTATGTTGATCCCGCTGCCTCGTACCGGCGTCCGGACCTGTCTGACACTCCAGCTTTGCATCGATTCTGCTTCTCTCTCATCTTGCCTGAACTTACATGAGCACACGCTGACCCTCGCTGCTCCATCCCGATCAATACCTCCACCTTCCGCCGGCTCCACGTCTTCCTCCTCACTCGCTGCGTTTGACCCTCGACCTCTTTATGTAGTCACATATTTTGTGTATTTAATCCTCTCCGAGCCTCTGACACCAGCAAACGTGGCAGCGGCTCCGTCGGACGCCCGGAGGTTAATGGAATCAGCGGATCGGTTTGTCCGATGAAGTGTCGGTGTATCGATCGCTGGGGGGTGAAAACACAGACGCAGTAGATGTGGAAATACAGCCGACCATTTGTCCCTGGAGACAAATTAACCCCAAAATGTTGTTACAAGCTGGGTTTGTCGGGGTTTTGTGTCCTGTTCGTTGTGATTGACACCTGGAGACGGTCAAGGGGACGTACCGTCGTCATTTGTTTATTAGATGAACAACTTTGCTGTGTGTGTGCTCAACAGCTTGTGTCCCTTTATTTGAGATCTTATGCACTATGAGTGGATTCCATGTCCATCCTTGGAGTTAGCGTGATAGTTAGCATGTGTAAATTGCAGTCACGTTTACATCCACTGAAATTCTTCCATATTGCACTCACAGATCAGAAGTTACTTAAAACATTGACATTCTTGAGTTTTTTTTGTTCCTTTCTTGTCCAAATGGTTGGAGCTCCTCTCACAGATCATTGCAGCTCATCAGTGGGTTTGAAACCAGAAAGAAAAGAAAAGAATGTTGATGGAACCGACCAAGTTAACATGGCAACATTTTTGAGTGAAAATGAAAAACCAAAAGCTGATTGAAAGTTTATAAACAAGCTCTAAAAGTACTGGATAAAAAAACTAAAACGTACGATCATTGCCAGATATTAAAAAGACATGAGTGTTTAAGATGGAACAACACTGTTAAACACACCAACGCTATCTTGATTTACAAAATCTTCCATGACAAAGCACCTCCTCCAATACAAGAACTAAGCTGGTTCTAGAGGTGACTGTGTAAGAAGAGTGTCTTTAGTCAAGATGCTTTCTCTGTTCCTGCTTCTCACACCTGGAATTCAATAGCAAACTTGAACTCCCGACTCTGACCTCTTTTACCAAACATCTTAAAGACCTGGTGAAATGTAAAACACTACTTTGCAAAAAACGATAGTTGTGGTACTACTTCTAGGGTTCCTCCGACTCTGCCCCACCACTGTTGTCACATAAAGTTATTTGAATTTTGAATCTCCAGCCGAGGAAGTCGGGGGAATCCTTCTTCGTGGGCGTGACGTCAAGAGATGTGCAGATCTCCATCTGTTGTGTTTATATCGGCTTGTTTCCTCTTAAATATCCAAGTTTTAACAGTGTTTGGAAGTTCTAGTCGGCGTTTTATGAGCCTTGACGAAAGATTGAGTATGGAAGAGACCAGAGGGAGGAGAAAAGGAGCACAGGCGGCGGGAGTCGCTAGCTCGCGCGGCTAGCGGCTAGCGGGAGCCGCTAACTCGGGCAGCTAGTAGACGATCAAGTAGTACCTGGACTCATCTTCGGTGATTCCGCGCAGTGGGAAAAGCGCTTCGACATGATCCAGGAGTTCTAAAGTCGTTCTGCCAACAGTCAGGAGCCTCAAAGCCTCAAAGGTGAAAAGTGGCGGCTGCTGAGGCGAGGAGACGAGGACGAATGGAGGACGAAGCGTCTTCTGCTTCCTCAAACATGTTCCAGACGGGGTCACCGATGGCAGAACCACCTTCTGTGTCTTCTTCATCAATCACTGGGTTTGAAATGACCATGATGATGAAATATGGTTCAATTCAGCCTCTTGGTGGTCAAAACTCTGATCCTCCATAATGTAAACACAACTTGGGCGTGTGCACAACTCGTGATGTCACTCTGTTATTGTCAGAAGCTCCGCCCAGCAGAGGAAATAGCGCTGTTTATCAGCTATTTTCTCACAGATTGCCGTGTTTTAACATTTTACCCTTGGACCAGTTAGCATTAAAATGTCCCTAGAAGCGACAGCCAGAGTGTTTTGGAGGTCGAATTTTCATTTCACTAGGACTTTAAAGATAGATAGATAGATAGATAAATACTTTAATGATCTCCAAGAGAAATTCACATATAAAGCTTGGCTATTGGAAAAACAACACTGTTGTCACAACCGTGACTAAACTTGTATATTTGTTTAAATGTTAGCTAATTGTTGGGTACCATTTCTACACTACAGTACATTATAAACACCACTGTTTTAGTTTGATTACTATTTCTCCCTCTTCCCCACTGATTACATTGTAGGTATTTATTATAACTTTATTTACCTTTTAGGCATTCAGGCTACGTCCAAGCCAAGCCACTTTATATATTTTTTTAAATGGGTACTCAGTATTATATAATTGCGATTGCTGGTATTTGATTAATGTAATATGTATTGAGTATTGTGAACTTAAAATAGCACTTTATAATTACTGTACAAATGGGCAATTTGCAATGTAATTATGCATCTAACACTTTTGCATTCTGCACTTTAATCAGCTCTTTGATAATGAATATTAGCATTAAAGACTACTGAAATACGTTTGGTCCTCTGACCCTTGGCTTGTATGTTTCATGATCCACTGCACGGTTTCATTGTTTTGGCTTTATTTTTATTTTTTTCTGTCCTTGGGACACATTTCCTCTCTATGTAATTACTCCTGCTCACACTGACCATGAAGGCAAACTGTTGTACTTGTTGTTTTACTGATTTTATGATCTTGTGTTCTTGACATCAAGGGACTAAAGATTAGATTAGGTATTGGCTGTAATCTCAATATTTACATGTATATACCGGATTGGGTATTAACGGATTACATGTAATGGTGTTATGCAATTAGGATACAAAAAAATGTAACTGTAATCCGATACAGTACATAAAAAATGTGTAATCTCATTACAGGTATATTGGATAAAAAGTGGGATTACTGAGCGGGATTACAATAGAAAATCAGATGGAATAAACTAGAACTGTAGTGTCACATGATCCATCCTCTGGCATTGCGACACTTCCAAATGCTTTCAGGCTGACGCTGATGCGTTGCCATGGATACTGCAGCCAGTTGCTCTCATCACTATGTTTTAAAGTGGGAGGAGTCTCTTAACCTCGCTGTACAATGCTAATGACGCCTCCCAGCAGTGAAAGTGATGTGAACGTCCAGGAAGTCGACGTCTCACCTGCAGAAACATCTGGGAGGATAAAACCTGCTGACTTTACTGAAACACACCTGGACTCTGTCAACTAGTGTTATTAGCTCATAACCTGTCAGTAACCTGCCAATACCAGTACTGGTGCTGATGGTAGGAAGACGTTCTCAATAGGTTTAGAGGATCTCATGTTTTAGGGATTAATTGGGGCGACACGCGCCATCACTTCTTTTTTTCTAAGTCTGCTAATTGACTGAGTAGCAGGTTGTTCAGTTATTATCTATCAGTGATTCACGCTGCCAGATACAGCCTCTCATCAAACATTCATATTTAGTCTGGAAAAAAACAACATTAAAACCAATGAGGAAACGGGACGAGAGAGAGAGAGAGAGAGAGAGAGAGAGAGAGAGAGAGAGAGAGAGAGAGAGAGAGAGAGAGAGAGAGAGGGAATTATATCTAGTTCAATAAGTCTGGAACGGGAGACTGAGTTAAGTTAAGTGCAACTAGTGTATAAGACGTGTCAACACACTGAGCAGACGACACATTCTATTCTTTCTTGTCTTTATTTTTTATGTTTGCTGGTGAAGAAATCCACAAGTAACTAAAAGTACTCTGGTACATTACTTCTTTTATTTTAGTACTTAGAGAAAGTTATTAATAAAAATTTTTGACAAGTAACTTGTAATTGTAATGGATTACAGTTCTCAAGTAACCTTCCCAACCCTGTATATATGTTCATAAATATGTGTTGTCCCTGTTTTAAATAAATAAACTACTCAATAAGAGTCACAATAGATTTCAAAAATTATTATTACTGGTATTATTAGTGGCACAGTGTGCAGTCCAGACACTCCTGTACCACAACATTAGCTATTATAATCTAAAGCATGAAAGCACATTCATGGATATTAACTGAGACGAGTCTTTCTCTCTTCCAGAGCATCTCCTGCAACATTTGGTTTGAAATCAAATCGTGTGGTATTATGGGAAAAAGGTTGAAGCTTCACAGCCTCTGATCTTTAGAGAATGAGAAGGTATCTGCTCGTATGTGAAGTCTTGCCTCGGTTCGGTGTTGAAATCTCTCTGTTCTGCCCGTGAAATTCCTGCAGCTGATGTCACCTCGTGTAAATTCTTCCTGTCGAGTCTCCGTCACTGTGTTTGTGTTTAACTTCCACACCTCTGATGAAGGCTTCCAGCTGCAAACACGCCAAGATCAGTCATGAAATATTAAAAGCTTTTTGTCATTGTGCTTCAACACATGGGAATCGAGCCTTAGTTTGTTTTGGTTTTTAAGATGACGGACTCCACACGTTTTGCAATTGCAGTGGATTTCTATGGCAGAGTCCTTGATCATGTGTTTTGTTTCCTGTGGTGTGTCATGATACTGCTGTCTCTCCTCCCCTCCTGTGGTCCTTTCACTCCGCCCCTCTGCTCTCCTGCTTCCTCCTCCTGCTGACAGCTGTTTGTAATTGTCATCAGTGTCAGTATTTAGTTCCCTCTCTTGTAGCTCTGGTTGCCAGTTCGTCTGTGTTCTCACACCAGTTGTACCGCCATTTCTCCTCATGTTGTCTTTGTGTTCTGACCTCCTGCTGCCCGACTTCTCCTCCTGGACTTCCTTCTCAGTCGCCTGTACTGGTTTTGACCTTGGACTGCCTGACTTCGTTTCTGCTGTGGTTTTAATAATAAACACTTTTGAACTGAGCTTCTTGTCTTCCGTGCAATTGAGTTCCACTAACCCTGACATGGTGACCTCTGTGTTCTAAGCGGAAACACATCAGACAGAGAATGAAGGAAGGAACAATGTCCTGAACCAAACGGGCGACCGATGAAGAGTCAGAGACTGTAGGAGAAGAGGAGCCACATTAATGTCAATGTTGTTCTAATTGTGCAGATACAAATACTACACAAAGCACAATATTATGCCAAAACATTAAAACCCAAGTATTGTGTGTGTCTGGAATCCTGCAAGTTGTGATTGTGAATAGTTTTCGGTGAGATTCCCATTAATGCACAATCAAATTGACGTCTAGGAAAGTCAGAGGTTGAATCAACACCTCAAAGTCTTTGTCAAGTTAATTCATCAAACAGTTTCTGCAGATTATCAGAGTCCATGTTCTCAAAATGTTTGTTGCATTTTGATGTGAAAAATTGCAACTTTTCTGAATCACTGCTCCTGAGCATGCCCACCGCAACGGTTGTCGAGCGTTAATCTGCGAATGCGTGACTGGTATGCCCGAAATGTCCCTCCTATCTCCTTATTGATGGACTTTACCTTAACCCCCTGGATGAAGTCACGGGGTTAAGGAAAGGTGTTAGGAGGCGTCCTAAAGGAGTTAGTGAAAGGCGATCACGTTAGTGTGGCAGTGCGTCACCAGTCAGTGACGTTGGGGAAAAAACTACAAGTTTCTGAAAATGGATTATTAAAAGCACATTTGGGTTTCAGATGATTTCAAGTTGTTCCAGATAGATTATTGCTTCGGTAACTTACATGATCTGCTCCTTTGTCACTCGTCCTGAGTTTCACCGCCGACGTTGGTTATTGAGCCGTCGTTGTTCTGCCTGCTCTGCTAATAAACGGTCCTCAGCATCACGAAGCTGCTCCACTCGATGTTGCGTCTCCTCCTGGTCGTCCAGCCGACGGTCAATGTTCAGCAGTCGCTGTCTGGCCTGCTCCGCTAATCGCCGTCACTTCTCCACTTGTTCGTCAAGCCAACGTTCGTTTTCAGACAACTCGTGTTCTTTTGCTGGACGACGCTGCTCCGCCTGGTGTCGCTGCTCCGCCTGGTGTCGCTGCTCCGCCTGGTGTCGCTGCTCCGCCTGGTCAGCCACCCGACGGTTGTTGTTCAGCCCCTGCTGTTCGGCCTGCTCAGTCAAACGATGCTGATCAGCCTGGCTGTTCTTGGCGCGATCGAAGAGCTCATGCATCTCGGCCTTCTCGTGTTTGGCCGCCTGAAGCTGCTCGGCCCCCTGGTCCATCACGGAGTACGGCTGGAACTGCTGCTGCTATTTGAGGTAGAACATGAGAGGAAAGACACCGTTAACGTCCACAGAAGGACACAGAGAGGAAGAAGTCACAGTGATCACCTTCAAAATCAAGGGAAGGCCTGGTTTGGGCTTGTTTTTACTTTTTGTTGTATAAAGTTCTAATTAGCACAGCATATTTTAAAATACCCCATCATTTATTTAAGGGTGTATGAAATGTTCATTTAAGTGTAGCACCCGCCTCATCAACCTATGGGGCGGGGCCTGGGTAAACTTATGATATTCCCTTTTTATTTATGCTCAAAAATAAAATATGACGTAAGTAAATGAAAACCACACACACAGTACTTTAAATATAAATACCCTTTAGTAACTGTATTTTTAGTTCAACAAAAAACAAAAAATAAGAAATAAATGAACTAATCACTCGGGTTCAGTGACAACAAAATTAATACTCAAACAGAAATGATACCCGTTCAAATCACTCCAACTGATGGAAATCACTGGCTACTCATATATACTGAAACATAAAAATGAACCAAACATGTGATGGGCCCACACACACACACTTTCACTCACACACCCCACAGTTCACCAAAGTCCAGGAAAAACTACCCCTACAACGCTGTTGCAGGCCTGTTTCGTGCTCGTGTGCGTTGGACCTCAAACACTGGTCTCTTCACTCTCGGAACGCAAAAACTAAACGTAGCACGTGCCAAGCAGTGGTTACTCACGGCTCCTATCACAGTTCATGTTCCCCGCTGTCCGTGGGGAAACCGGGAAAATGGCGCCTCGCCGGCAGGTACAGCCAAGATGCTGGGTCCGCTCGGTACGGCTCAGTCCGACATCTCTCGTCCACACCGGAGGGCGCAGATCCTCTCACCGAGGCACAAAAGTCCGTCTTATCAGGTAACAGTCCGTTTACCTAACAACAAAACTTTCAGCCTCCAAAAATCTCGAAAGCACGACGCAGTTTGGTCAACTCCGTCTCTCTCTCCTCCCGGAAAACACCGTTCTCTCCCGCCCCCTCACATCAAACTGCTCACGCCATTGGCCGGAGTCTCCTGAGCTCTACACGAGCCAATCAAATCAAAGGCATTTTAGATAGACACTTCTTAACACCAATAATACTGTATAAATAACATTGTACTTCAAAACATTGAACACAGATGAACTTACTCTTTTTTCCTTTTTGCATGACATGAACTCTTTTAACACATACTCTTTGTAGATTTTTTAACTTTTTCATCAAATTCTATTTTAAGAAAACACACAACCATAACCATATTTATACATTTCTTTTTTAAACACCTCAATACAAAATGAATTTCCCATGACTTATGAACCCCTAGATGGTTTATATATTGTTTTGCAAATACAACTACACCCATTACTTTAGCAAGGGCTACATAAGCATTTATAATACTGGTCTACATTCTGTCTTGAGCTAACATACTTGTCATAAGTTCTATTTCCTGGTCATTATTCACATTCTAAACAGAACTTACCAGTGGAGCAGGAGACTGAGCTTCCTCCGTGACCATCTGCTGAGCGGAAGGCAAGGACAAGCACTCAGCAGACTCTGGTATGCAGCATTCAGCAGACTGAAAGCAAGAGAAAGTCATGGTTACCAACATTGTCATGGGTTGTTGACTGTCTATTCTATACTATTAAAATTCTAAACAGCACTCACCTGAGGAACATGAGACTCTGCTTCCTCTCTGACCCTCTCCTGACCAGAATCTGGGGATGAACCCTCAGCAGACTGGGGGACACAGACTTCAGACTGGGGGCCCCAGTACTCAGACTGGGACACACAGACTTCAGACTGGGGAACCCACCACTCACACTGGGGGACCCAGCATTCAGCACACTGAAAGTAAGAGAAAGCCATGGTTTCCAGGGTTGTCATGGGTTGTTGACTGTCTATTCTATACTATTAAAAGTCTTAACAGCACTTACCTGCGGAACACGAGACTGAGGCTCCTCTGTGAGCCACTGCAGAGCAGAATCTGGGCACAAGCCCTCAGCTGACTGGGGGACCCAGAATTCAGACTGGGGGCCCCAGTACTCAGACTGGGACACCCAGAATTCAGACTGGGGGACCCACTACTCACACTGGGGTACCCAGTATTCAGCACACTGAAAGTAAGAGAAAGTCATGGTTTCCAGGGTTGTCATGGGTTGTTGACTGTCTATTCTATACTATTAAAATATAATATAATATGCAGAGGCACGTAAAAGTGTTAGTGAGTCCGAAAAACAGTGCGTTGTCTCGGCCAGGGGCATGCAGAGAGGCTGCTGGAGTAACGTGCGTCCACAGAGCTCCAGGGGGTGTGAGACTGTGGAATATGCAAATTAGGTGCATATGCAAATGAGACCACGCCCCCAACAACAATGAAACTTCCCAACTTCTTTTCAGGTTTACACAAAGCATGTGGAGATTAATCGATATGAATTTGTATCAAGACACAAAAGTGTGAAATAGAATGTATTGATCCCTTCAACGTGCATCGGTACAATATACTGTGAAATCGAGATACAATCGAGAGGCACTGCGTGCCTGCGTCGGTAAAATCCACAGTTGCATGAATTTTTTCACGTTGTACTTTTTCCATAAATACATCGTGAACATTTGTTTTGCACGTTGTATTTTTTCCACGCTGTATTTAATGATATGCTGTGATTCCAAGGCAACTTGAACGCACCATCAGCTGAGACGCACCTTTCTCCCTCAGGCTCGCAAGAGCACGGAGGTCCACGAGGGCAGCAGAAAGCATAAAGATGAGATCTTTGACGCACCGAAACACTTCAAATCAGGCGTTTAGGAGGACTTTGGCTTTTACAAGGAAGATGGGGAAGTTGACAAGACAAGGCGGTTGTAAAGACGTCATGCTGCTAAACCTACACTGGCCACAGTGTTTCTCTGAAGTAGTGTTCAAGCACAGCAGCTATTATTGACAATGTCACTAGATTATTGTGACAACAGAGGCAGTCTGCTTCTTCCTGGACATGTGGACTAACTCATCTTCCTGGAAAATAAAAACACACACATGAAATAAACCACCAAGTGAGGTATTAGCAGTGAGTGGCATTTACAGAGATATCTGTTTTCAAAAGTGTTATTTACATTGAACATGAGTCAGATTGTGAAAGACCTACCATAATTATGAAAGCTTATTATTATTTGTATTAAATCTATTTGAAATCTTAGTTTAGTATCTGTCTGGCAGAAGGAATATGGACATTGCACTATTGAAAGTGTCACATTAAGCTTCTCATTGATAGTGATTGTTGTTGTCGTCTTCCTGTTTACTGTTTACGTTGTGACTGTGATAAAACTAGTTCAAAATGTGAGGAACCGATTCTCGTTTCTTATGTTGAATCTGATTCCAAATCCCAACCCTGGACAAGACCTGATTTTTGTGTTGTGCTTTTTAAGAGGACTAAAAGAGGCTGAATAAAGTGATGCATAGTTCTAGTAGATTATAAGCAAAATGTGACAATTAGTATACGTTAAGTATAATTGCTTTACATCATGTTGAATCATTCATACTTATGAGATTAATGCAATTTGTTTTTTAAAAACACACGGATGTGTTTTTCTTCTCTCATAA
The DNA here is from genome assembly GCF_963422515.1 of Blennius ocellaris. Lineage (NCBI taxonomy): Eukaryota > Metazoa > Chordata > Actinopteri > Blenniiformes > Blenniidae > Blennius > Blennius ocellaris. Next base: position 2,055,172 of record NC_137660.1, on the reverse strand, counting down.
TAAATTCAGCAACTCAGAATAATGTATCAGGTGTTAACAGAATTTTCCAGCAGGTTCACCCATTGCAGTTCAAGGATTGATGGGAAATAATCATTTCCCGCTATGAGAGTAATCGTTGTTCAGATGAGGCTCAATCTGAGACACTGGATTGGTCCATCAGACGTTTTACACGACACAATCAGACAGTGGAAAGTGGTTTGAAACGCTTCACAGGTGAAAAGAATGACAGGAATGATTATTGTATTGTCGGAAGTATTTAAGAGGATTTCATAAATACTATCATTCCAATTGTCATCTTCAGTAACTCTGGTTACATTTATTTATTGTCATCATCGTCTTAGATCCAGGAGTTTCCAAACCCAGAATGATGTGACGCTGAACCTGCTGCAGGCTGGGTAATATTCACAAGCTTCTTCTACCTGTTGATTCGAGGAGTTAATGGTGATTGTGTTTCCTGAACTACATGGTGAAGTCTTCACAAACCTCGACAACTCCTGTCCAGAAACATGAGGACTGAAAATATGCCAGTGTTCCGTTTTCTTCACAAGCAATTGTGTTCTGACAAAGTGATTGTTCTTGTCTATTCCATCACTGCGACCGGCGAGGACTTGGTTCTGATGGCAGTGAAACACTCTTTATGAGTAAACTGGTTCAACCTGCAGTGAATGTCTGTCTTGGTGTGGCTGTGGAACCATTTAGCTGCTGATCCACTACATCCCCACTATTGACTCCTCATCCCTTCACTTTGTGGCTTTTTTATGTTGCAGCCTCATTATCTTTTTTTTTTTTTTTTTTTTACAATAGGCTCTTTTATATTAAAACAAACTTCATATTTGGTTTGTGGTCAGTGTGTTAATTGAGTCCATCGGAAGCAAAATCAGAACAAATGAAGAAACGATTCCTATTTTCTTCTTTTAAAGTCCTCTCAGCTCTGGAGCCATGGAGGTGTTGGAAATGTGGTAAAACAGCACAACTGTGTCCTGCTAACACTGTCACCATCCATCCATCCATCCATCCATCCATCCATCCATCCATCCACCCATCCATCCAGTAGCAGCATCCCTGGGCTCTGGCCAAACTCCAGAAACTGATCCACGTTAAACATTGTAAATCAAAAATATAAAATATTTCCTCAAAGCGAACTGCAGTGTCTCATGCAAGATTGCCTGTGATTTGCTCCAGTGGTTCACATCTGTATACAGAGTAAATATCACTGACCTCTCCGTCACTGTCTGCCTTTTACATGACACTCGATTAGGTGTTACAATGTTATGGCTGCTTTCACAGGCTGCTGACACACACACACACACACACACACACACACACACACACACACACACACACACACACACACACACACACACACACACACACGCACACAGGAAGTGTGATGCTGGATCCGCCAGACACGCGGCGGTGTGGATTCATAATACATCACAGCTGTCAGATGAAGAATTCTTGTTTTGCTTCAGCTGCTCGGAGCCAAACTGAAGCTGTTAGCGAAGGACGAACCCCGTTCGACTGATCGCCCTCCATTATTCACACGTTGGTAACGAGAAAAGCCTGCTTGTCTGTTTGCTGCCGTCATGTTGGATTGAACTCGTGGCTCGTCCGGGGCTTTTCCAACAGTCGCCCCACCGTCACTGTGACACTGAGACGAAACTGTTTTACTTCCACGACGATCAGGAAGGTTTAAGGAGAGGGAAACAGTTTGTGACTGACAGTGATGGCGATCGCTGAGGTCTTTCTGGAAAAAGATCATTCTGGTCAACTTTACTTCGGCTGACACCCTCAACTCAGTAAAAAGTATATTTAAATCAGAACAGCATTAGATGACCGTTACGTTCAGGGCCAACAGGCTAGACACTTTTCTGATTGAACTCTTGGGAGTGAATCTTGAATCCTTTCCCACTCCAGAGGATCAGGAACCAGTAACACAATGTCCACTTCTGTTTATTATTCTCTTGGAGTGACAGAAAAGTTTAGCCTGAGCTTTGGACATGCCAAAATAACAAACTCAACATTGACTTTGTTCCCCGAAACACTTCCACCCAAAGATACTATGAATCCCCAAAATGGCTTTAAAAGACTGTTTGCACCGTGTCACAACGATCTCTCCTCCCTGTAACTTATACATTGTTCAATTCAATGCATTTCAATCTGATGATTATTTCTGTAGCATGAAATACAACACAGACATTTCAAGACACTTTTACAGAAAAACCAAACAATTCACCATGAACAAACAGAGGAGTCCGTGAAAAGGATTAACTCCCTCTAACCTGACTCACACGGAGCACGATGCAGTTAGCATGCCAGGCCACGAGGTGGTGCTGTTGCTTGTTTTTGTAATGAAACCACACATACATGTGTCAAATATATGTGAACAAAAAATGGAGAATACCCGACAAAGAAACAAAAACTGAAACGAAATGTGCTGAAGAAAAAGACAGGAACTGTGTAAAGTCTCTCTTTTCTCTGTTGTTGTTCCTCTGGGTTCCTCTGGGTTCCTCTGGGTTCTAACCCTAAAGAAGATGAGAAAAAACTACTAGTTTTGAAGTAAAAGTGAATTTTTAACTTAAACAGGAAGCGAAAGAAACAGGAATGTTGTACATTTCCCATGAATTGGAAGTTCAGTAGCGACTGAATTATGTTTCATTGTTTTAAAGTGACGACACTGAAGAACTTGCATTTATTTCATCTTTTCACCTTCGTGGACTCGTTTTCCAGATTTCTTTTTGTCAATAATTCGTGTCTCTGATTGGAATTTGTGTCTTCATGAGATCATTTCGTGTCGTTTTGTTCCGTTGTGTTTCTTTCAGGCTGTTTTGAGGATTTGGTTTTTGGACATTTGGTGTCTTTCTTTTGACTTTGCATTGTCATTTCTTATCTCATTATGATCACCGAACATCTGTTTCGTATCTCTCTGTGGTTTTTAGTGTTTGGTGGCTTTCTGTGGACACCTCCAGTTTGTTTGTGGTGGTTTTGTGTCTCTGAGGTTATTTCCAGTTGCTTCATGGGGTGAAATGAGGCTGCAGAACTGGTTCACTTGTATTTAGTTGATGAGCATTAATAATAATTACAGTAATATTGCGCTGACTGTGGCTTAGTGGAGGGTTTCTTCTGCTCTGTGTGGTTCCTGTCTTTAATAAAACAGGCTGTCATCCATCATTCATCAGCACCCGACGACACGGCGGCTCCGGCTTGGTGCTGAAATACAGATTGTTCCTCCTTCCTTCTGCAGATCGTCTGGAGTGGATGGAGCCAACCTGCTGCAGAGGCCTGAAGGTTTCTGGTGGGGGTCCTCCCTCCATCTTTCCTTAATCCTCCCTCCATCTTCCTCCGTCCTCCCTCCATCTTCCCTCCATCTTCCCTCTTTCTTCCCCCGTCTTCCCTCCGTCTTCCCTCCATCATCACATCCATACGTTTGAGCTGCAGAGTTCAAAGAGCTTTAGTCAACCTCAGCAGTTTGTTCACATCAACCAGCAGCTTTTGGCCTCATGACCTCACAGTGTTTCAGTGAAAATGCAAAACTTCTCCAACTCCATCCTCCTCCTCCATCATGCACTCCATCCTCTTCTTCCTCCTCCATCACTCACTCCATCCTCCTCCTCCATCACACACTCCATCCTCTCCTTCCTCCTCCATCACTCACTCCATCCTCCTCCTCCATCACACACTCCATCCTCTCCTTCCTCCTCCATCACTCACTCCATCCTCCTCCTCCATCACACACTCCATCCTCTTCTTCCTCCTCCATCACTCACTCCATCCTCCTCCTCCATCACACACTCCATCCTCTTCTTCCTCCTCCATCACTCACTCCATCCTCCTCCTCCATCACACACTCCATCCTCTTCTTCCTCCTCCATCACTCACTCCATCCTCCTCCTCCATCACACACTCCATCCTCTTCTTCCTCCTCCATCACACACTCCATCCTCTTCTTCCTCCTCCATCACTCACTCCATCCTCCTCCTCCATCATCCACTCCATCCATCTCCTCCTCTTAAATCCCCTTCCTTCTCCTCCTCTTCTTCCTCCTCCATCCATCTCCTCCTCCTATATCCTCTACCTGCTCCTCCTCTTCTTCCTCCTCCATCACCCACTCCATCCTCCCCCTCCATCACCCACTCCATCCTCCTCCTCCACTATCAAGTTCAGCCTCAGTTTGTTCAGGTTCCCCACTTGAAAGGGACCAGAACTTTCTACCCAGAGTTCAACTGGACCACACATCCCTTCTTTTCTACATGTATTCATTGGACGTGAGGTGAATGTGTAGCTCACGTAGCCACAGACACCTCTATGTTGTCGTCGTGGGTGGAAAACCTTTCAACAAAAAAATCATGTCACTCACTGTACATCGACACATATGCAACTCATTTCACAATTCAATATTTTCTTTAGCAATACGAACTTATATGCAAACATAGTACTGTAAATATAGTCCATCAGCACAAGAGCATTTAAATTAATTAAGTTGAGATGAAGTTACTTGTCACAGTCCGCAGGAGACATCTGCTGGGATTTTGTGTGTGTGTGTGTGTGTGTGTGTGTGTGTGTGTGTGTGTGTGTGTGTGTGTGTGTGTGTGTGTGTGTGTGTGTGTGTGTGTGTGTGTGTGTGTGTGTGTGTGTGTGTGTGTGTGTGTGTGTGTGTGTGTGTGTGTGTGAGCGTAGGTGGAGCGGATGGAGCAGGATGCATACCTGAAGCCGATGATTGAAGCCTTCAGGACCGAGGTCCCAGGCTCTCATCACCAGATCGTCTCGGTTCCCCTGCGGTACCTGGAATCGGCCCCTCGAGCTTCTTGATTAACTTCTTTGCTTCAGGTTCGGAATCAACTTAGAGTGTTCTAACCTCGTTTGGTTCTCTCCAGTCCCGCTGGGCGCCGCTCGGTCCTGCTGGGAGGATCGTGTCTCCGTGACACCCACCTCCTCTCCTCCGCCACTCGCTGAGGATTGCAGAAAAACTTTCAATAAATCATTTTCTTTATAATCCGTCCCGGTTCTGTCGGCGCTTGAATCCTGCACACCACCACTATTAGTATTTTTTACTATTTTATTCCAACAAAAATGCATGATCGCACTGCCAATAAATGGTATTTTAAACAACACAAATTAAACTTTCGACATATGAAATTATTAAATGTCCTCCACTGCAAATCATAGTACATGAATTGACACATTGTTCTTTTAGCAGAGAATGTAAATGCAACTAAATTAAGTAAAAATGACCAATTCACCACCAAATTATAATGGCATGCTCAAAGCAAGACCCAGCACACGTCACAGTTGATCATCAGCAGAGACTCTATAGTTCTTTGTCAATGTTTTCTGGACTCACTGCACAGACTCACTACAGAGCAGAGCTTGTTTGCTTAAAGCTGCTGGAGCTGCAGACACCTGAAGCTGATCAGCTGCTGCGGGTTTCTGAGTGTCTCTCTGCAGCACAGGCCTCTGCAGCCAGCATCTCCTTTGACACATATAGAATTGTACTATGAGGCAGTCTTGACTTGACACACACACACACACACACACACGTCGGTCATTTTTAAAAATAGATTAGATTCATCATGCAATCTTTGAATAAAATACTTTATCTAAGAATTTCATTCAAAGATTCAGCCTGAATGACTCAGCAAACAGAGCGCTGGATCTGCCATAACTCAGGTAAGACAGTGTTTAATCAAGAGACAGAAAAAGAAACTGGGTCTGACTGTTGGAGAGGAGCCACCACTGAAGCTGTGGTGAAGACCCCCCACCCAGAGCTCATTTATCTGCAGGGTGCGATCAATCACAGCGGGAAGGAAGACGCTGATTGATGCCTCCACCCATTGATTCACAGCATCCACTTTTCTCCGTCTCTCCTCTGTTTTTATGACTTCATCTGATCGTCTGAATAAAACCCGGGAAACAAGCAGATGTTTTGATATGACTCAAATCAGAAACTTCAGCGATGGTGACATTTCTGTCACTTCAATTTTAAAACTAAATGGCCCACATACCAACACACGTGACGGCTATTCTGGTTATTGGATTGGTGAGAAAGAGTTTGGCCCCAACATGCTTGGATATTAGACTCAGATCAGCCAACCTGGGTTTAGGTGAGGGATGTGTTGGCTTTAGTTGAAGCTCACGCTCAGAAGTCGTCTCCAGAAATATTAGTTTAACTGAAGTCAATATTTAACCTGCATTAACCACATGAAGTCAACATTTAACCTGCACCAACCTCACTTCTCATGATGGGAGGAGTGTAGGAGGCCCCCAGAGGAAAGTCCCTATTGATCACATGTATCGTTATCTAATCATTGCTTCTTTTCTAGGAAACAACACGGGTGAGTTGTGGGATTTAGTTGCTCCTCAAGAAGTTTCTGGTGAGAGAAAAAAAGTTCCTGTTGGTTTGCTTCCATCAGCCATCAGAATTTGAGCCACAGATAATAAATCTAAAGTTAGGAAATCGGCTTCTCTGATCCAATAAATCACAAAGTGAAGTCGCCGCTTGTATTTCTGGTGACAGTGTTTTCACAGCCGAGGCCCCGAGGAAGCTGAGGAAGGTGAAGGTGTTTCATTACAGGTGGAGGGCGAAGCTCTCGTCACCGTGAACTGCTTCAGACGAGCCCGTCTCCGGCCTCACCCCGGCTGTCCATCACACCTGGCAGCGGGGATATTACTGTTGTGACGCAGGTGTAGCCGAGTCGCCCTGATGATGGAGGGGAGTGGAGACGACAGCTCTGGAGAAATGAAAATGTGGAAGTGGGGGAAGAACAGCCGTCTGGAGGATGGATGTTGTAGAAGGATCATGAATAATGTGATGATGTGATAAGTCACGAGGTTACAGAGCTTCTGAAGTCCGGTGCCCCAAATCTCTGGTCTAGATAGATAAATACCTTAATGATCTCCAAGAGAAATTCACTTCACACTTCATATTGCAATTCAGTGTTTGAAAGTATCCAAAACTAATTTTGCATCTGAGCCTCTGGAAAGTGTGTAAATTTAGGTCCCGTTAACACATTTGAAACATTTTGAAGTGAACCGCAAAACTTTATGGTGTTATGGTTGTCTGTTTGCACACCAATGATGCTCCGAGTCAATGAAAATGCCACTTTTTGAAAGTGTCTCCCAATGTGGAAATTGTCAAAAATGCTCCAACTCTGTCACAATGTAAACGAAGGAAAATGCAACACTTGAAACTGAGCTCCGTCTCTGTGTAGATAGCAGTGGAGGAAAATTCTTTCAGCTTCCGTCGAACGGATTTACCTGCACTCAGAATGTTTACATTTATCAAATGCTGCATATCATATCAAAAGTGTGGAAGCTGTCTCGTCTTCAAGGATATACTGCCTGGGGTTTTTTTCCAACTTACGCCTAAATAACTCATTCCAGGCCTTGACTCTGGCAAAACAACATCACATTTCTCACATTTGTGTTGTCTGGGTGGGGTGTGTGTGTGTGTGTGTGTGTGTGTGTGGGGGGGGGGGGGGGGTGGTGTCACCTTGGATTCAGTCTGCTTGTGTCTGTGAACCGATGGAATCCATCTCTCCTCTTCTCCATTTAATTTCTTTACATCACATTTCTTTGGTCAAAACATCCTGTCCTCCAGAGGAACAGTTTAACAACCACATTGAAGGAATCCCCAGTTTTAACACTTTCAAAAACCAATTAAAGGAGTGGCTCAGATCAACCCAGACTTGTGAACATAAGTGATTCAATTATTATTATTATAATGCACTTTAGGGCAATGTGCAATGCAATGAAGCACTGTAAATACATTTTGTTTTGTTTTGTTTTTTTAATTATGAAAAAACGGTTACTTTTACATAGGTATGTAAAAGACCCCTAGGGCTATTTACAATGCACAGCGGCACTTTAAATAAGTAATTTCCTTTTTTAGAAGATAATGAAACTCAACAAAATGTAGCCTTATAATAATTTAAAGTCATATTTATTTATATGCAGTGAATTCCATTGATGTAATGATGACTAATCTCAAACTGTAGGTTTCTTGGAACTGTACACACTCCTTTAACTGATTAACTCTGAGTATGTCCTTGTCTTATTGTTACGTGTGAACATTTTTTTACATCAGCCTGTCTCGGGACAACAGGTGGAAATTAGCCTATAATCTGACATATTAACATATGTTATTTGTTCATTAATATGTACTGTCCTTATTTAAATAAATAAATTAATTAATTAAATGAAGCGCTCACCTAACACAGATTCTATGACAATGGCGGCGCTGCCACTGTGCATGCACACCCTGGCCGAAGTAAATCGTTTTTTTCTGCACATGCTCAGTAGATGGGCAATAAGAAAAACGTTTCCTCAGACTGTCATGACTCCATATTCTTCTGGGACTTGATACATTTACTTTGACATTCACTGTAATAACAATGCAACTTGGTCTTCTGTATGTCGGTGTTCTCCTTTTGTTAAAGTTTATAGCAGATTGTTATCTGTTGGATGTTTGTGGTTTCATTATAAAAACAACCAACAGCACCCACGAGTGGTCCAATATGAAAACTACATTGCCTTCAGTAATTCTGCTGTTTCCACGGAAACGTACGTTGTTAAAACTGTGTAAACACAAAGCTTATTTTTCCAAAATGAAAGAATGTTTAATAATGGGTTAATAAAGCACTATTTTTCAGGCTGACTCAAAGTGCGTACAGAGATCATGATTCATTCACACCAGAACGGCGTTGATGTGCAAACAGAGCCTTTGACTTGATCTGATAAGAAAGCCAGGAGGTCAGTACCTCAGGCTCACTATAGATGGCAGTGCCAAGCACGGCCTCACAGTACGTCTCTGCCATTTTCTTCTTCATAAAGACCACATTTACTCTCTCATTACTTTTTTTTTCAGCATGTGCAAACATCATTACTGCAACAACGCATCATCAGTAAGATTAAGCTAGCCTGTGCTTACGACTGGTCCTAGTAGAATAAAACATTTAGTAAATAAAAATATCTAATCACAGACCTTGGGCTCAGACATCTCTGTCTCACAAACATCCGCTGAGGGTGGCTGACGTCGGGGTTTCCTACCAGACCTCCAGGTGAGCAGGAAGCATCCTGCTGGCTACACATGAACTCAGTTATGCATGTGAAGAATTCTCATGTAAGAATTTAAACAAGTTGAACATTTAAGGTCAAAGCTCTCCTACTGGGTTCACATGTTCTTCAATCCGATTCTGAAAATCACCATGATCCTCACTGCAGTTCTCTGGTTGCACGGTCAGCTGGCCCCTCCTCAACCCCCAAAGTGTGAACTTCATTTAGTCTGCTACCTCCATCCATCCATCCATCCATTGGCTACCGCTTTATCCGGGGCCGGGTCGCGGAGGCAGCAGTCCGAGCAGAGTTGCCCAGACTTCCCTCGCCCCAGACACTTCCTCCAGCTCCTCCGGTGGCACCCCAAGGCGTTCCCAGGCCAGCCGAGAGACATAGTCCCTCCAGCGTGTCCTGGGTCTGCCCCGAGGCCTCCTACCGGAGGGACATGCCCGGAACACCTCCCTCGGGAGGCGTCCGGGGGGCATCTGAAATAGATGCCCGAGCCACCTCAGCTGGTTCCTCTCGATGTGGAGGAGCAGCGGCTCTACTCCGAGCTCCTCCCTGGTGACTGAGCTCCTCACCCTATCTCTAAGGGTACGCCCAGCCACCCTACGGAGGAAGCTCATTTCAGCCGCTTGTATCCGGGATCTCGTTCTTTCGATCATGACCCATAGTTCATGACCATAGGTGAGGGTAGGAACGAAGATCGATCGGTAAATCGAGAGCTTCGCTTTTTGGCTCAGCTCCTTCTTCACCACGACGGACCGATACAACGTCCGCATAACTGCAGACGCTGCACCGATCTGCCTGTCGATCTCACGCTCCATCTTTCCCCCACTCGTGAACAAGACCCCAAGATACTTAAACTCCTCCACTTGGGACAAGGGCACTCCACCGACCTGGAGGGGGCAAGCCACCTTTTTCCGGTCGAGAACCATGGCCTCGGATTTAGAGGTGCTGATCCTCATCCCAGCTGCTTCACACTCGGCTGCGAACCGTGTCAGTGCACGCTGGAGATCCAGGCTTGATGGGGCCAACAGAACCACATCATCCGCAAATAGCAGAGATGAGATTCTGTGGTCCCCAAACCGGACCCCCTCCGGCCCCCGGCTGTGCCTAGAAATTCTGTCCATATATATGATGAACAGAACCGGTGATAAAGGACACCCCTGCCGGAGGCCAACGTGCACAGGGAACAGGTCCGACTTACTGCCGGCAATGCGAACCAGACTCCTGCTCCGGGAATACAACGACCGAACAGCCCTCAACAAGGGACCCCGGACTCCGTACTCCCGGAGCACCCCCCACAGGACATCTCGGGGGACGCGGTCGAACGCCTTCTCCAGATCCACAAAACACATGTGGACTGGTTGGGCGAACTCCCACGAACCCTCAAGCACCTGGCGGAGGGTCTAGAGCTGGTCCAGTGTTCCACCATCAGGAGAACCTGGTGGAGGGTATAGAGCTGGTCCAGTGTTCCACGACCAGGACGAAAACCGCATTGTTCCTCTTGGATCCGAGGTTCGACTAACGGCCAGACCCTCCTCTCCAGTACCCTGGAATAGACTTTCCCGGGGAGGCTGAGGAGTGTGATCCCTCTGTAGTTGGAACACACCCTCCGATCCCCCTTCTTAAAGAGAGGGACCACCACCCCGGTCTGCCAGTCCAGAGGTACTGTCCCCGCCCGCCACGCGATGTTGCAGAGACGAGTCAGCCATGACAGTCCCTGCACATCAGAGACTTAAGGAACTCTGGGCGAATCTCATCCACTCCCGGTGCCTTGCCACCGAGGAGCTTCACAACAACCTCGGTGACTTCAGCTTGGGAAATGGACGAGTCCACCTCTGAGAACCCAGCCTCTGCTTCCTCAATGGAAGACGTGGTGGTGGGATTGAGGAGGTCCTCGAAGTATTCCTTCCACCGCCCAACAATGTCCCCAGTTGAGGTCAACAGCTCCCCACTTCCACTGTAAACAGTGTTGGTGGAGAACTGCTTCCCCCGCCTGAGGCGCCGGACGGTTTGCCAGAATTTCCTCGAGGCCGACCGAAAGTCCTCCTCCATGGCCTCTCCGAACTCCTCCCAGACCCGAGTTTTTGCCTCCACCACAGCCCGGGCTGCGGCTCGCTTGGCCTGCCGGTACCTGTCGATTGCCTCGGGAGTCCTATGAGCTAACAGTGCCCGGTAGGACTCCTTCTTCAGCTTGACGGCATCCCTTACTTCCGGTGTCCACCACCGGGTTCGGGGATTGCCGCCACGACAGGCACCAGAGACCCTGCGGCCACAGCTCCGAGCAGCAGCTTCGACAATGGAAGTTGAGAACATGGTCCACTCGGACTCAATGTCTCCAACCTCCCTCGGGATCTGTGAGAAGCTCTCCCGGAGGTGGGAGTTGAAGGCTGCGCGGACGGAAGGCTCGGCCAGATGTTCCCAGCAGACCCTCACAACACGTTTGGGCCTGCCGAGTCTATCCGGCCTCCTCCCAGTCCAGCGCATCCAACTCACCACCAGGTGGTGATCAGTTGACAGCTCTGCCCCTCTCTTTACCCGAGTGTCCAAGACACGCGGCCAGAGATCAGATGACACGACCACAAAGTCTATCATTGACCTCCGGCCTAGGGTGTCCTGGTGCCATGTGCACTTATGGACACCCCTGTGCTCGAACATGGTGTTCGTTATGGACAAGCTGTGACTGGCACAGAAGTCCAATAACAGAACACCACTCGGGTTCAGATCGGGGAGGCCGTTCCTCCCAATCACCCCCTTCCAAGTCTCGCTGTCATTGCCCACGTGGGCGTTGAAGTCCCCCAGGAGAACAATGGAGTCCCCAGTTGGGGCACTATCCAGCACCCCTCCCAGGGACTCCAAGAAGGTTGGGTACTCTGAACTGCTGTTCGGTGCATAGGCCGAAACAACAGTCAGAGACCTGTCCCCTACTTGTAGGCGTAGGGACGCAACCCTCTCGTTCACCGGGGTGAACTCCAACACATGGCGGCTGAGCTGTGGGGCAATAAGCAAGCCCACTCCAGCCCGCCGCCTTACACCGCGGGCAACTCCAGAGAAGTGGAGTATCCAGCCCCTGTCGAGGAGCTGGGTTCCAGAGTCCAAGCTGTGAGTGGAGGTGAGCCCGACTATATCTAGCCGGTATCTCTCAACCTCCCTCACAAGCTCGGGCTCCTTCCCCCCCAGCGAGGTCACATTCCATGTCCCAAAAGCCAGAGTCCGTGTCCGGGGATCGGGTCGTCGAGGCCCCTGCCGTCGACTGCCACCCAATCCACACTGCACCCGACCCCTACGGCAGCCTCTGTGGGTGGTGGGTCCACAGGAGGATGAGGAAGAGGGGCCCGCGTCGTCCCTTCGGGCTGAGCCCGGCCGAGTCCCGCGGGCAAGAACGCGGCCACCAGGCGCTCGCGTGCGAGCCTCCACCCCGGGCCTGGCTCCAGGGTGTGGCCCCGGCTGCGCCAAACCGGGCGACGTCACCTTTTTCCTCGTGAGTGTGTCCATGGGGGTCTTGTGAACTGCTTTTAGTCTGACCCGTCGCCTCGGACCTGTTTGCCTTGGGAGACCCTACTGGGGGGGCAAGCCCCCCGGCAACATAGCTCCGAGGGTCATTCGGGTGCTCAAACTCCCCCACCACGATAAGGTTGCAGTTCAAGGGGGAGCTGCTACCTCCAGTTGAAAGAAAATCCCTGAAAACAAACTTTTTCTCAACAGTTTTTGCTCATAACTGCAGTCAGATCCAGCAGATTTCGATCACATCCTGTTTCTTGTAATTATCCTGAAGAGGCGCCTGTTGCAGAATGAACTGATTGGCAAGAGTTTACAAGGAGACACCTGTGTTTATTAGATTGCATAATTTATTCTGCGAGTCAAAGTCAGAAACATGAAAGAAGTCTGTTCAAATGTCGTGTGACACAGGAGAACAAAACCTTTTAAGAGTTTCCAGAACAACATTTTCAAGGGCTGTGAAACGGACAATGTGTTTTAGAGTTACCGGTCAAACAAACTGACAAACTTTTCTGATCGGGGTTGATTAGGTTCAAGTGTCTCGTCTTTCTCGAAGTTCTGTCCGAAGGTGGAAGAGGAACCAGTGAGAACAAGTGGCCTGATTGAGATTCAATGGAAAGCAATGCTTCTTGAGGGTTGCTTGGCAACAGAGTGAAACAGAGTGACCTCAATCAACTCAGGCAGCCATGTTGGACCAACAGACCTGATGCAACGCTGAACATTAATCTGGCTGCTCGCAGCCTATCATTATGCATGGCAGTGGCAGCATCATGTTCTCCAGGTGCTCTTCAGGAAAATCCATATATGTGGACCTTGTAATGAAGTGCCAATGGTATCAAGGAGGCCTCTCGGAACCAGAAGCTGCCTTAAAATGTTTTAATACTTTGTCCAGTGGTGCAACATATATTTTAGTTCAGGGACATCATTAAAAAAAATAGTTTTTGAGAAATTCTACTGCAAACAAGTAAGAATACATGATTTGATGATTCAATTAAATATTATTTCACAAAACCTGAAAAGGTTCAAATTAACAAATAAAGCTGGTGGGTGGCTGAAGGCCTGGCTCAGGGGCATGTTTTGGGATTGTGGGAGGAACACACACACACACACACACACACACACACACACACACACACACACACACACACACACACACACACACACACACACACACAGAGAGAGAGAGAGAGAGAGAGAGAGAAAGGCCTTGGTCAGATATGTACCAGGCCCTTCTCATGATGAGGTGAGAGCACAAACCACTGCACCACAGTTGTCCTGTTTATATGAAGACTGAATAAACCAGATTATTGATCTTGATCCAGATGATTGTTTATTGGAATCGAGAATTTCCTCCTATTCAGTCAGTGGATCAATCCCCTATTGCTTTGTGACATGTGACATGATGACATGATGTTAGCTGAGATAATAGAACTTGTTGAGTTTCTTTCAAAACCGAAGCCCCAGAGAAACGTTGATGGTGTGATCATGTTCTTCTGAATCCTCCAGGCCAGTTTGATGTTGTGGAACCGACACGCAGACAGGAGCTGGAACAGTGGGAATCAATGTGATTGTCTGAAAACAACACCCCTTCCTGTAATCTGATTGTCATTTCAATCAAATCAGGCCAATCTGACCAGGAAGAAGTGTTTACATGATGTCTTTCCTTTGGATTGGTGTTTAATCAGATGACTAGAAGTCCATGTAACTCCACAGCCATGGTTCCTCTTTAGGCTAGCGATGTTATCAAAAGATTTCAGCTCAGAGCATGCATTTTTCTTTTCCAAATTACCCTAGTACCCTAATAACCATATGCTAATCCTACTTCACTGGGAACAGGGTAACAAGGTCTTATTCCTGCCCCTCCTGGAACAGTGTGGTGGGAGACAAAGGAACCAGAAACAACAGCTTTATTTGTACTTTTCACACTGTTGCAAAAACCATCTGTTACATCCGGTGGACTGGACGCAATTTAGACCTCCTGTGGACCCCTGCTGGGCTGATTTTGGCCCATGCGCTGTGTGGTTAACATCCCTTACTTAGTCAGCAAATGCTAAAACTTACAGAGGCTAAATGTTTCTTAATTTCGGTGGACATCAGTCTGGTTTTAACTGCCAACATCCAGAAAAACGAGGTGAAAGTAATCATCAGAGCCTGAGCATGGGAGATAAAATAGCCTCCAGCTCTGTAATAAGAGGCAGCTTTTTAATATACAAGCACTAATAGCTCACTATTTCTATCAGATTAATGTGGTATGATGAGCTCCACTGTTAATTACAACACATTTAGTGCTATAAGGGACGTTAGCCTCCTTTCAGCTCACACAGAGACGAGAGGAGGAAGAGCTCGCAGGATACGCTCCGCTGCTAGTTTGATCAAATACACTTTGTCTGAGGAGATTGTCACTCTGGTGGCGGATGCTACAAGGCTTACTGAATGCATTATCATTATGTCTTCAATTTAAATTATTCTGCACTAGTTTACTAGTATTTTTTCCAACAACGATCGTATTTGCCCATGAGCTGCTACCTCATAAGCAACAATGCTAATGTGACTGTATATTCCGGTTGTGATGTTATTGACGCTAGCTTTCGGTTAGCATTGCAGGCAAACCTTATGAATGAGACGTCAGCAGGCTGATGGTTGCCATGGAGGCGGAAATTCTTTGAAGGAGGAAGACAAGGCTAACTTCTAATATTCTGTTTTACACCAAACAATCTGCTGGAAACTTTCATTTGTTTTCAACTTTTAGTTTCAGAACATTTACACTTCAGACTAGTTTTCTGATAATGCCTGCCACACACACAGGAGCATGTTCACAACGTGTCGTTTCCATGCCGGGCCACTCAGTGAAGGTGTCTGCAGATGATGGTGGAGGTTAGTTATCGTGGCACAAAACAAGCTGAAATGTGGAGAACTCCATGTTTCTGAAAAACATTTTACGTAGATATTTCAGATGTGTTGTACTCTGTTGCTCCAGGGAATCACAGTGTCTTTGGCGCTGAAATGAAACTTCTACTTGAAACAGGTCACAAACAGGATGTAACGTCTTCCACATGTCCACTGTTTGATCCACCCACTTCCTGTGTCCATACTGCCTTCAGACTAGAAAATGGAAAATTGATTTTCACACAGATTTAATTTGGTTCTCCTCAGAATGTGAAAAGCAGTATTTGCACCATCAATGAACTAATCAATGAACTAATCCTAATGTAGCACCAGGAGTCCTTTTACCCTTCATGTTTGTTTCATATCTTTTAGTCTGAACACTGTTGGGATCTCACAGGACCACAGAAAGTTGGTTCATTTCTTTGGTTAGAGACAATATTCATTTGTCATGAGACACAGTCATGACATGAATTCTGACCCAGGAATGTGATTGACCATCACACCCAGTGGGGGAGGGGGGGCTTCTGCAGGACCTTCCTCCCCCCCTTTCTGCTCACAAGACTCTTCCCCCATGCATTTAGCCAGTCACTGATTGGTTGAAGCTCTCAGGCTTCGACACCTCTGAAGTCACACGTGGACAAAAGGCTTCAGCCAGCCTCCATTCTCTCTTGCAAGACTGAACTCTGAGTAGGTGAGTTGCTAGAGGAGCAGCTCATCCAGTGTTAGCACACAGCTAACACCAGAGGCCTGCAAGCAGGGGCCTCCACTCCTCAACTCATCTGCTGACCCGACCACGAAGGAAAACCATCACAGACCTGAGCGACCAGCTCCTCAGTCTGAACAAAAGGAACAGCCAGGCGCTGCAAAGAAGGACTCCTGAAACACCAACTCCATCTTCTTCTCAGCCTGCAGAACCAGCAACCACAGTTAGCAGGAGGTGCTAACTACAGGAGAAGGCACCAGCTTCCCTCCAGCACGACAACTGAACTCTTCCAAGGAAGTGGTAACAACTGGGCTTTACCTGAGATTAGTTAAACTTGATGCTATGCATAGAACTGTTTAACTTTATGAAGATGTGTTGATTCTGTTACAGTGATCGCGTTCTGTTGATAATGATATTAGGAGCAGTTATCAACCTGTAAACCAATGTTAGCTCTGCCACAGACACAGGGTCTGCATGCTAATCTGCTTTACTAACTAGTTAACTCACAATCCTACACATATCACATCAAAGACAACATCACACAGTAACTGAACACCATCTGACGACTCCTGATGTTTTACAAGACAAATCGCAGTCACATCAACTCATTCTAGAAATGGTCCTTTAGCAGAGACACACAGAAGCAGATGCTGTGGCTAGCTTCTATTGTTCCATTGCTATCAGCACATGGCCGAGCTGTAAAGGACAGACCTCCTGTTCTCTGACAACCTCCATTTGGAATGTAGTTTCTTGTGATCCGCCATCTTGTTTTGTAGTTCATCACACGTCTCACACACACACACTCCCTCCAACTCTCTCTCTCTTTCTCTCTCCACACACACACACACACACACACACACACACACACACACACACACACCCAGCTGTATATAGGTAGTTAGAATCTGTGTTTTATTTGTTTTCATTGTAAATAAATATAATGTTTGGAATCATACTTGCTGTTTTATTAATGAGCACAAAGGTGAATGAAATGTCGACTCTTCTGTGTCAAGAACTGCAAAATCCTTCAAGCTTTACTGTTAATTCTGATAATTGTAATTAATTTAACTATTAATTAAAATTCCTGATGAACTGTTTAGTATATCTTATGAGACTGATAGAACTGAATTGGCTCTCATTTCCTGTTAAGACAGGTGGAGCTCCGAGGTATCTGATACAGATCAGATTAAATTTCAACAACATTATTAATAACTATCTTTGATAATTATTCATCATTATCGATAGCCAACCAAAACATAAATAGTGATCCATATGACGTAGTAAATACCTACATAATGGTCCCAACAACACTTTCTTCAGCCTGCTTGACTGATGATTTCCTCACAAAATCACCTCCCGCCCACTTCAGATGTGCATGTTTTGCTGTTTTAGTTCAAGAAATGAATAATAATAAAGTGGAGTTGAAGTGTATTTCCACTCTGTCGGGACCCACCGAGAGTGTGGAAGTACAGAGTGGATGTAGGAGAGTAAAGAGCCCAGAGCTGCTGAGTCATCACATTCGTAGCTCCTGCAGCCCCTGCAGCTCCTGCAGATCCTCCTGGACCTCCCGTCTTTTTCCATCTGTTCACCCTGAGCTGTGGACCACTCCGACGAAGCGGTGGGGGGGTGGGTGGTGGGGGTTGGGGGCTTCTTGATGAGGCATCAAGCTGATGTAGATGATGAGTTTCCTGCAGACGCACAGCAAGCGATCGTATCAGCAAAATATGAACTGTTTGGAGTTCATTCAGATGGAGGTGAAACCAACTGGAAAGTTTTAAGATCCCGTGAACCAGGTTCCTGGTGTGGACGACAGGCCAGAAACATCTGGTTTAGGTGAACCAGGTTCCTGGTGTGGACGACAGGCCAGAAACATCTGGTTTAGGTGAACCAGGTTCCTGGTGTGGACGGCAGGCCAGAAACATCTGGTTTAGGTGAACCAGGTTCCTGGTGTGAACGGCAGGCCAGAAACATCTGGTTTAGGTGAACCAGGTTCCTGGTGTGGACGACAGGCCAGAAACATCTGGTTTAGGTGAACCAGGTTCCTGGTGTGGACGACAGGCCAGAAACATCTGGTTTAGGTGAACCAGGTTCCTGGTGTGGACGACAGGCCAGAAACATCTGATTTAGGTGAACCAGGTTCCTGGTGTGGACGACAGGCCAGAAACATCTGGTTTAGGTGAACCAGGTTCCTGGTGTGGACGACAGGCCAGAAACATCTGGTTTAGGTGAACCAGGTTCCTGGTGTGGACGACAGGCCAGAAACATCTGGTTTAGGTGAACCAGGTGTGGACGACAGGCCTGAAACATCTGGTTTAGGTGAACCAGGTTCCTGGTGTGGACGACAGGCCAGAAACATCTGGTTTAGGTGAACCAGGTTCCTGGTGTGGACGACAGGCCAGAAACATCTGGTTTAGGTGAACCAGGTTCCTGGTGTGGACGACAGGCCAGAAACATCTGGTTTAGGTGAACCAGGTGTGGACGACAGGCCTGAAACATCTGGTTTAGGTGAACCAGGTTCCTGGTGTGGACGACAGGCCAGAAACATCTGGTTTAGGTGAACCAGGTTCCTGGTGTGGACGACAGGCCAGAAACATCTGGTTTAGGTGAACCAGGTTCCTGGTGTGGACGACAGGCCAGAAACATCTGGTTTAGGTGAACCAGGTTCCTGGTGTGGACGGCAGGCCAGAAACATCTGGTTTAGGTGAACCAGGTTCCTGGTGTGAACGGCAGGCCAGAAACATCTGGTTTAGGTGAACCAGGTTCCTGGTGTGGACGACAGGCCAGAAACATCTGGTTTAGGTGAACCAGGTTCCTGGTGTGGACGACAGGCCAGAAACATCTGGTTTAGGTGAACCAGGTGTGGACGACAGGCCTGAAACATCTGGTTTAGGTGAACCAGGTTCCTGGTGTGGACGACAGGCCAGAAACATCTGGTTTAGGTGAACCAGGTTCCTGGTGTGGACGGCAGGCCAGAAATATCTGGTTTAGGTGAACCAGGTTCCTGGTGTGAACGGCAGGCCAGAAACATCTGGTTTAGGTGAACCAGGTTCCTGGTGTGGACGACAGGCCAGAAACATCTGGTTTAGGTGAACCAGGTTCCTGGTGTGGACGACAGGCCAGAAACATCTGGTTTAGGTGAACCAGGTTCCTGGTGTGGACGACAGGCCAGAAACATCTGGTTTAGGTGAACCAGGTGTGGACGACAGGCCTGAAACATCTGGTTTAGGTGAACCAGGTTCCTGGTGTGGACGACAGGCCAGAAACATCTGGTTTAGGTGAACCAGGTTCCTGGTGTGGACGACAGGCCAGAAACATCTGGTTTAGGTGAACCAGGTTCCTGGTGTGGACGACAGGCCAGAAACATCTGGTTTAGGTGAACCAGGTTCCTGGTGTGGACGGCAGGCCAGAAACATCTGGTTTAGGTGAACCAGGTTCCTGGTGTGAACGGCAGGCCAGAAACATCTGGTTTAGGTGAACCAGGTTCCTGGTGTGGACGACAGGCCAGAAACATCTGGTTTAGGTGAACCAGGTTCCTGGTGTGGACGACAGGCCAGAAACATCTGGTTTAGGTGAACCAGGTGTGGACGACAGGCCTGAAACATCTGGTTTAGGTGAACCAGGTTCCTGGTGTGGACGACAGGCCAGAAACATCTGGTTTAGGTGAACCAGGTTCCTGGTGTGGACGGCAGGCCAGAAACATCTGGTTTAGGTGAACCAGGTTCCTGGTGTGAACGGCAGGCCAGAAACATCTGGTTTAGGTGAACCAGGTTCCTGGTGTGGACGACAGGCCAGAAACATCTGGTTTAGGTGAACCAGGTTCCTGGTGTGGACGACAGGCCAGAAACATCTGGTTTAGGTGAACCAGGTTCCTGGTGTGGACGACAGGCCAGAAACATCTGGTTTAGGTGAACCAGGTTCCTGGTGTGGACGACAGGCCAGAAACATCTGGTTTAGGTGAACCAGGTTCCTGGTGTGGACGACAGGCCAGAAACATCTGGTTTAGGTGAACCAGGTGTGGACGACAGGCCTGAAACATCTGGTTTAGGTGAACCAGGTTCCTGGTGTGGACGACAGGCCAGAAACATCTGGTTTAGGTGAACCAGGTTCCTGGTGTGGACGACAGGCCAGAAACATCTGGTTTAGGTGAACCAGGTTCCTGGTGTGGACGACAGGCCAGAAACATCTGGTTTAGGTGAACCAGGTTCCTGGTGTGGACGGCAGGCCAGAAACATCTGGTTTAGGTGAACCAGGTTCCTGGTGTGAACGGCAGGCCAGAAACATCTGGTTTAGGTGAACCAGGTTCCTGGTGTGGACGACAGGCCAGAAACATCTGGTTTAGGTGAACCAGGTTCCTGGTGTGGACGACAGGCCAGAAACATCTGGTTTAGGTGAACCAGGTGTGGACGACAGGCCTGAAACATCTGGTTTAGGTGAACCAGGTTCCTGGTGTGGACGACAGGCCAGAAACATCTGGTTTAGGTGAACCAGGTTCCTGGTGTGGACGGCAGGCCAGAAACATCTGGTTTAGGTGAACCAGGTTCCTGGTGTGAACGGCAGGCCAGAAACATCTGGTTTAGGTGAACCAGGTTCCTGGTGTGGACGACAGGCCAGAAACATCTGGTTTAGGTGAACCAGGTTCCTGGTGTGGACGACAGGCCAGAAACATCTGGTTTAGGTGAACCAGGTGTGGACGACAGGCCTGAAACATCTGGTTTAGGTGAACCAGGTTCCTGGTGTGGACGACAGGCCAGAAACATCTGGTTTAGGTGAACCAGGTTCCTGGTGTGGACGGCAGGCCAGAAACATCTGGTTTAGGTGAACCAGGTTCCTGGTGTGGACGGCAGGCCAGAAACATCTGGTTTAGGTGAACCAGGTTCCTGGTGTGAACGGCAGGCCAGAAACATCTGGTTTAGGTGAACCAGGTTCCTGGTGTGGACGACAGGCCAGAAACATCTGGTTTAGGTGAACCAGGTTCCTGGTGTGGACGACAGGCCAGAAACATCTGGTTTAGGTGAACCAGGTGTGGACGACAGGCCTGAAACATCTGGTTTAGGTGAACCAGGTTCCTGGTGTGGACGACAGGCCAGAAACATCTGGTTTAGGTGAACCAGGTTCCTGGTGTGGACGGCAGGCCAGAAACATCTGGTTTAGGTGAACCAGGTTCTTGGTGTGGACGGCAGGCCAGACACATCTGGTTTAGGTGAACCAGGTTCCTGGTGTGAACGGCAGGCCAGAAACATCTGGTTTAGGTGAACCAGGTTCCTGGTGTGGACGGCAGGCCAGAAACATCTGGTTTAGGTGAACCAGGTTCCTGGTGTGAACGGCAGGCCAGAAACATCTGGTTTAGGTGAACCAGGTTCCTGGTGTGAACGGCAGGCCAGAAACATCTGGTTTAGGTGAACCAGGTTCCTGGTGTGGACGACAGGCCAGAAACATCTGGTTTAGGTGAACCAGGTTCCTGGTGTGGACGACAGGCCAGAAACATCTGGTTTAGGTGAACCAGGTTCCTGGTGTGGACGGCAGGCCAGAAACATCTGGTTTAGGTGAACCAGGTTCCTGGTGTGAACGGCAGGCCAGAAACATCTGGTTTAGGTGAACCAGGTTCCTGGTGTGGACGACAGGCCAGAAACATCTGGTTTAGGTGAACCAGGTTCCTGGTGTGGACGACAGGCCAGAAACATCTGGTTTAGGTGAACCAGGTGTGGACGACAGGCCTGAAACATCTGGTTTAGGTGAACCAGGTTCCTGGTGTGGACGACAGGCCAGAAACATCTGGTTTAGGTGAACCAGGTTCCTGGTGTGGACGGCAGGCCAGAAACATCTGGTTTAGGTGAACCAGGTTCCTGGTGTGAACGGCAGGCCAGAAACATCTGGTTTAGGTGAACCAGGTTCCTGGTGTGGACGACAGGCCAGAAACATCTGGTTTAGGTGAACCAGGTTCCTGGTGTGGACGACAGGCCAGAAACATCTGGTTTAGGTGAACCAGGTTCCTGGTGTGGACGACAGGCCAGAAACATCTGATTTAGGTGAACCAGGTTCCTGGTGTGGACGACAGGCCAGAAACATCTGGTTTAGGTGAACCAGGTTCCTGGTGTGGACGACAGGCCAGAAACATCTGGTTTAGGTGAACCAGGTTCCTGGTGTGGACGACAGGCCAGAAACATCTGGTTTAGGTGAACCAGGTGTGGACGACAGGCCTGAAACATCTGGTTTAGGTGAACCAGGTTCCTGGTGTGGACGACAGGCCAGAAACATCTGGTTTAGGTGAACCAGGTTCCTGGTGTGGACGACAGGCCAGAAACATCTGGTTTAGGTGAACCAGGTTCCTGGTGTGGACGACAGGCCAGAAACATCTGGTTTAGGTGAACCAGGTGTGGACGACAGGCCTGAAACATCTGGTTTAGGTGAACCAGGTTCCTGGTGTGGACGACAGGCCAGAAACATCTGGTTTAGGTGAACCAGGTTCCTGGTGTGGACGACAGGCCAGAAACATCTGGTTTAGGTGAACCAGGTTCCTAGTGTGGACGACAGGCCAGAAACATCTGGTTTAGGTGAACCAGGTTCCTGGTGTGGACGGCAGGCCAGAAACATCTGGTTTAGGTGAACCAGGTTCCTGGTGTGAACGGCAGGCCAGAAACATCTGGTTTAGGTGAACCAGGTTCCTGGTGTGGACGACAGGCCAGAAACATCTGGTTTAGGTGAACCAGGTTCCTGGTGTGGACGACAGGCCAGAAACATCTGGTTTAGGTGAACCAGGTGTGGACGACAGGCCTGAAACATCTGGTTTAGGTGAACCAGGTTCCTGGTGTGGACGACAGGCCAGAAACATCTGGTTTAGGTGAACCAGGTTCCTGGTGTGGACGGCAGGCCAGAAACATCTGGTTTAGGTGAACCAGGTTCCTGGTGTGAACGGCAGGCCAGAAACATCTGGTTTAGGTGAACCAGGTTCCTGGTGTGGACGACAGGCCAGAAACATCTGGTTTAGGTGAACCAGGTTCCTGGTGTGGACGACAGGCCAGAAACATCTGGTTTAGGTGAACCAGGTTCCTGGTGTGGACGACAGGCCAGAAACATCTGGTTTAGGTGAACCAGGTGTGGACGACAGGCCTGAAACATCTGGTTTAGGTGAACCAGGTTCCTGGTGTGGACGACAGGCCAGAAACATCTGGTTTAGGTGAACCAGGTTCCTGGTGTGGACGACAGGCCAGAAACATCTGGTTTAGGTGAACCAGGTTCCTGGTGTGGACGACAGGCCAGAAACATCTGGTTTAGGTGAACCAGGTTCCTGGTGTGGACGGCAGGCCAGAAACATCTGGTTTAGGTGAACCAGGTTCCTGGTGTGAACGGCAGGCCAGAAACATCTGGTTTAGGTGAACCAGGTTCCTGGTGTGGACGACAGGCCAGAAACATCTGGTTTAGGTGAACCAGGTTCCTGGTGTGGACGACAGGCCAGAAACATCTGGTTTAGGTGAACCAGGTGTGGACGACAGGCCTGAAACATCTGGTTTAGGTGAACCAGGTTCCTGGTGTGGACGACAGGCCAGAAACATCTGGTTTAGGTGAACCAGGTTCCTGGTGTGGACGGCAGGCCAGAAACATCTGGTTTAGGTGAACCAGGTTCCTGGTGTGAACGGCAGGCCAGAAACATCTGGTTTAGGTGAACCAGGTTCCTGGTGTGGACGACAGGCCAGAAACATCTGGTTTAGGTGAACCAGGTTCCTGGTGTGGACGACAGGCCAGAAACATCTGGTTTAGGTGAACCAGGTGTGGACGACAGGCCTGAAACATCTGGTTTAGGTGAACCAGGTTCCTGGTGTGGACGACAGGCCAGAAACATCTGTTTTAGGTGAACCAGGTTCCTGGTGTGGACGGCAGGCCAGAAACATCTGGTTTAGGTGAACCAGGTTCCTGGTGTGGACGGCAGGCCAGAAACATCTGGTTTAGGTGAACCAGGTTCCTGGTGTGAACGGCAGGCCAGAAACATCTGGTTTAGGTGAACCAGGTTCCTGGTGTGGACGACAGGCCAGAAACATCTGGTTTAGGTGAACCAGGTTCCTGGTGTGGACGACAGGCCAGAAACATCTGGTTTAGGTGAACCAGGTGTGGACGACAGGCCTGAAACATCTGGTTTAGGTGAACCAGGTTCCTGGTGTGGACGACAGGCCAGAAACATCTGGTTTAGGTGAACCAGGTTCCTGGTGTGGACGGCAGGCCAGAAACATCTGGTTTAGGTGAACCAGGTTCTTGGTGTGGACGGCAGGCCAGACACATCTGGTTTAGGTGAACCAGGTTCCTGGTGTGAACGGCAGGCCAGAAACATCTGGTTTAGGTGAACCAGGTTCCTGGTGTGGACGGCAGGCCAGAAACATCTGGTTTAGGTGAACCAGGTTCCTGGTGTGAACGGCAGGCCAGAAACATCTGGTTTAGGTGAACCAGGTTCCTGGTGTGAACGGCAGGCCAGAAACATCTGGTTTAGGTGAACCAGGTTCCTGGTGTGGACGACAGGCCAGAAACATCTGGTTTAGGTGAACCAGGTTCCTGGTGTGGACGACAGGCCAGAAACATCTGGTTTAGGTGAACCAGGTTCCTGGTCTGAACGGCAGGCCTGAAACATCTGCTTTAGGTGAACCAGGTTCCTGGTGTGGACGGCAGGCCAGAAACATCTGGTTTAGGTGAACCAGGTTCCTGGTGTGGACGACAGGCCAGAAACATCTGGTTTAGGTGAACCAGGTTCCTGGTGTGGACGGCAGGCCAGAAACATCTGGTTTAGGTGAACCAGGTTCCTGGTGTGGACGACAGGCCAGAAACATCTGGTTTAGGTGAACCAGGTTCCTGGTGTGGACGACAGGCCAGAAACATCTGGTTTAGGTGAACCAGGTTCCTGGTGTGGACGACAGGCCAGAAACATCTGGTTTAGGTGAACCAGGTTCCTGGTGTGGACGACAGGCCAGAAACATCTGGTTTAGGTGAACCAGGTTCCTGGTGTGGACGACAGGCCAGAAACATCTGGTTTAGGTGAACCAGGTTCCTGGTGTGGACGGCAGGCCAGAAACATCTGGTTTAGGTGAACCAGGTTCCTGGTGTGGACGACAGGCCAGAAACATCTGGTTTAGGTGAACCAGGTTCCTGGTGTGGACGACAGGCCAGAAACATCTGGTTTAGGTGAACCAGGTTCCTGGTCTGAACGGCAGGCCAGACACATCTGGTTTAGGTGAAACCAGGTTCCTGGTGTGGACGACAGGCCAGAAACATCTGGTTTAGGTGAACCAGGTTCCTGGTGTGGACGACAGGCCAGAAACATCTGGTTTAGGTGAACCAGGTTCCTGGTGTGGACGGCAGGCCAGACACATCTGGTTTAAGTGAACCAGGTTCCTGGTGTGGACGAACCCTGAGTTAAAGAGAACGACACAGTCTCAACTTTTACGATTCAGCTTCAAAGTTTTTTTTTCTTAACCTTATGAGTGATGTTTTGACCGAAAGTACATAGAAGCTTTGGTTCCATCATGAATGCATCAGGTAATGTGTTTAGTAATGTGACCAAGTTCAATATTTCTGTGTTGCATACCGTCTCCTGTTGTGTTCTGGCTGCTGCTCCCAATAAAACTGTGCGTTTAACAAATCAGGAACATTTTTACACTTAGATGTCCACTGAGCGTAGAGTAGCCACGTCATGTGATGTGCTTTGTCCCCAGTGGGAGTCTCTCCCTGATCAGTCTCGTCTTCTTGGGTCGTTTCTTTAATGGTATTATAGTTGCATAATCAGTTGTCTTTTTATTATATTACTATTTGTTTCTTTAAAAATAAAACAGCTTATGCCTAACACAACAAGAAATGTTCTTATCTTTTTTATCGGGTCTACAAAACTCAGATTCATTAAGGTCGTCTCTAAAACTCGCTGCCATCATCATCATTAACAAACTGCCTCGTTTTGGAGGAGAAAACAGCTGAGTCTGCGGAAAAAATAACACAACATTAAACTTAAACGACTGAACACACACACACACACACACACACACACACACACACACACACACACACACACACACACACACACACACACACACACACACACACACACACACACACACACACACACACACACACCTCTTTCCACTAGCTGTTAGCAGTTAATAAATAAAGGCAATAAGCAGCGAGAGCTCATTAATATTGGTGAAGATGAGCGGCTAACAGCCCCGGGAGGCTGCTGCTGTTTATACAGGAAATGAATTGAGGCAGACAATCATGTCTAACGGTAAGGCTAACGCACAGACTATGAGTTTCCTCCTGCACAAATTCTTTTTTTGTGCATTTGTACTGGAATTTGACCCACTGGAAGTGTGTTAAATATAAAAACGAGACAGCAAACGTCCATACCAAGTGGAGTTGGATGGCTGCTGTGGAAGGTCCAGCGTTACCTTTCATTATTTCAAGTTTCATCAACCACAACAGTGAAACGTGATGCAGATTTTACTTTGTTACCGTAGAAAGGTGGAACTTGGAACCTGCTGTATAAACACAAAACAAAAGGGAGATTCCTTTTGCTTATGGAGGGAAAAATGAGCACTTTTAACTGGCTTTTTCATTTCCCTTCTCCCGATTATAAATACTAGTCCTACTCCTATTACTACTATCGACTACTACTATCAATTCTGTTATTACTTCTACTGCCTTCAGAGGAGATAGTGTTTGTATGAGGACCTTTTTTGGGTGAAAATGTTATATTGAAAGCTGAATTGCAGACTTCCTGTAGGATTTAGGTCCAGGGTATCGGTGCGTGATTTGTAGGTCTTGGTGAGACAAACAATTGACTTTTGGTTTGATCTTCCTATGCCATTCCTACATGCAATGGTGGCCGTTTTAATGTTTCTAGGTGGCGCTAGAGAGCACATTTTAGCACTCTGGGGCTTATTATTTTTACATTTTCTTAAAATTTTTGCCAGTCTTGATAAGTGTGCCAAATATGGTCAACATCTGTGTTGACCAGCGTGTTTAGGGGCCAAAGCGCCTCCTCCATAGGCCTGGCCTTTATGGCTCGGCCCCGAATAATGATAAGAAGAGGAAGAGGAAGAGGAAGAAACAGGATAAATTAACAATAGCAGGTGTTGATTTGAATGTGGGAAGGGAGAGTGTTCTGAAGGTCGGGTGGCAGGGAGTTCTACTCAGTAATAAAACATGCATTTGTATCGTCAACACAAACCTCACAACACAGACAAATCCCATAATCCGAACGCCTACATGAACGCACTGAGCACTGCATTTAATATATTAAGTGGGATGACTTTGGAATGTGGAACTCAGGTTTGTTATTTTCTAGACTGGACCTACAGGGGGAAGAAGGATGATGAAGGATTGGATTTAAGCTCAACACTGCATCCCTGAAGCAAGACGTCAGGTTTGTTTCTTTCTCAGCCTTAATATCTTACATCATCAAATTTGTGGGGATATGTTATAGCCCAGACTAATCAAAACTAAAAGTTTTGATATTAAATGCTCTAAGTTATATGTTCTGTTTAGTTTGCTCATTTTGGCAGCAATAAAACAATTACATTCACAAACAGAAGCAATTATATTTTCATTTTTGTTTCAAAAAACAAAAAAAGAAAATCGTCAGACGACAGAAACAAAAACAAAAACATTACATTTTTAAGTAAAAATGAAAAACTTCTGTTGCATTTTGTGTGTCCGTTTACATAACAATGTTCATCGCCACATCATAACACACCACAACACACAACAACACACCACAACACACACCACATCACAACTGGAGTGAAGGGTTCTTCTACACATGCTCAGGAGCAGGCCAATCCCAACAAAGTGTCCTGTGTGTGTGTGTGTGTGTGTGTGTGTGTGTGTGTGTGTGTTGTGTGTGTGTGTGTGTGTGTGTGTGTGTGTGTGTGTGTGTGTGTGTGTGTGTGTGTGTGTGTGTGTGTGTGTGTGTGTGTGTGTGTGTGTGTGTGTGTGTGTGTGTGTGACCTTGGCCAGACTAATTATATCGACAGGGAACACAGAGGGAGAGCTTCTCTGCCTCTAATGTGTCATAAACAATTTTAACAGGATCAACTCCATCAGGACCTTAATTAGTCTGTGACAACACACACACACACACACACATGCACACACACACACACACACGCACACACACACACACACACACACACACACACACACACACACACACACACACACACACACACACACACAGGACCCATATATTCCATGAGTGTAAATCACATTTTACAGCATGTTATCAATGACACAGATGTTTTTTTGTTTTTGTTTTTTTTTTATATGACAATAAAGAATCCTTGAATCCTTGAACCTTGAATCCTTGAATGTTCACAATATAAATTTCATGACATCGTTGCTGAAACACAGAAGACAGGTTTCCACAGATGTGTATGTACAGCTTCTTCATCATGTGACTCCCGTTACGCCGCATCCCAGAGGTGTAGTGAGATCTGTTCACTGTGGACGTGCTTTTAGGACTCTGACCTCATCAGCAGGCTCAGGAAAGCAACCAGATGTTGTGTGGGCCAACAAAGAGCCATTCCAGCCTGCAGAGCCTGCTATGTCTCTGGTTGTTGAGCCATTACAGTCAGAGTCTGGATGAATTTTGGGTAATCTCAATTGTCCCACATGGAAAGAACCTATATAAACATATATGTTTTAATATAGGTATTGATATAGGTTTGGCATATATGTGACATATATAAAATTGGCCGTTTTCCTATATGTTATGTACATATATGTACATATATGTGTGCATACATGCGCGCATATATGTACATATATGTATATAACATATAGGAAAACGGCCAATTTTATATATGTCACATATATTCCAAACCTATATGTGCATATATGCACACCTATATGTTCCAATATATGCAAACCTATATGTGCCCATATATGCACACCTATATGTGCCCATATATGCACACCTATATGCGCATATATGCACACCTATATGAGCCCATGTATGCACACATATATGTACATATATCTACATATATGTGCATAAAATGTAGGAAAATAGCCAATTTTATATATATGCCACATATATCCTAATCTTTATATAGGTTCTTTCCATGTGGGCCCACACTGAATGCTGTTATTTGCTCAGTGACCCTAGCGGGAATTGAACCAGGGTCTCCCGTGCACCAGTCCATTGCCTTGCCACCTGAGCTATCTAGCCACTATGTATATATGTATATATATTCTGGTTCTGTCCATGTGGGACTTTCCATATATGCAGCCCATATATTGTCATATATGTGCATATATGCAGCATTTATGTGCATATATGCAGCATATATATTGTCATATATGTGCATATATGCAGCATATATGTGCATATATGCAGCATATATTGTCATATATGTGCATATATGCAGCTCATATATTGTCATATATGCAGCATATATATGGTCATATATGTGCATATATGCAGCATATATTGTCATATATGTGCATATATGCAGCCCATATATTGTCATATATGTGCATATATGCAGCCCATACATTGTCATATATGTGCATATATGCAGCATTTATGTGCATACATGCAGCATATATGTGCATATATGCAGCATATATATGGTCATATATGTGCATATATGCAGCATTTATGTGCATATATGCAGCATATACATTGTCATATATGTGCATATATGTGCATATATACAGCATATATATTGTCATATATGTGCATATATGCTGCATATAGGTTTCATATATGTGCATATATCCTCATATAGGTTCTTTCCATGTGGGGTGTTACGTTTATAGCTTATTGTCCTCTACGTGCATATGTGTGGTTTCATTACAAAAACGCCTACTTGTGGCCTGGCGTGCTGACTACATTGTTTGTATTGTACACACCCAAAACTCTAAAACAAAAACACAACAAAGTTGAGTTTTTTACTTGAAACGTGTAAACGGGGCCTGATAAGCACCCGAACTCCAGAGAACCACAGAACCACAAGACGTTTGGTTTTCAGTGTCGACAATTTCAGCGACAGAACACACAACAGACCTGTCGCTGGGTTTCACACCAGGAGGCGTCCTACAATTAGGAAAGTGAAATTAATTATTCAAGCTTCTTCATAATGTAGTTGGACTTCTTTCCGACCAAAACAGCTGTTTTTACGACAACTACAATTTATCTGGAGCCGCAAAACTTAGCTTTTAAATTGCAGTCAACACTGTGGACGCGTATTGCATTCACATGAAGAAATTCGAAATTGACTCTGATTTTTCTGAATTGACATACATATCTCATAATTATGAGAAAACATTAAGTAAAAAAAAGAAATCAGCTCTGTTTTTCTGACTTTATGAGAGAACGTTTTTCTGAAAAATAAAAAATCGGTTCTGTTTTTCTGAATTTATGAGATAATTATCTTAGAATAATGAGAAAACAATAAGTTATAACAAAACCGGTTCTGAATTTATGAGATAATGTTTTTGAAAAATACAAAATTGGCTCTGTTGTTCTGCATTAATGGCACAGTGGTGTTATTCCAAGCTGCTACACCATTGTAGGGAACATGCATACCCCAACTCCCAAGTTTAATCCAGTTTTAATTCCATTTGGGTTGAGACAAGATTTTTTTTAAACAAATTTCTCACTGAGAAGCAGCTGAGATCTCAGAGACACTGACATGACAGCTCGCTGCCTGGTTGGGATGAAACCAGCCTCACGCTCATGCTGTCAGGGTGAGTTTGTAAAAACATGCATAACCAGGGTGGGGGCCATAAGCAGGATTCTTTTTGGGGGCCCCCCTTCCAATAACATAATAATAATAATAATAATAATGATAATAATAATAAATTACAATTACTAACGAATCAAATGAGCAGCCTCTATCAACAGTGGAACAAGAACTTTACAGATGCACACGTCTGCATTTTCTGGATGCAAAGTCATCAATGAGCTCATCATATGGCCGCTGCTGTGCCACTTGTGAGTTTATGCTAATCACAGCCAGGCCACTCAACCGTTCTTGCGCCATTGATGAGTGAAGGGTTAGGGTTTCTTTTTTATTTCAACAACATCCCACCTTCAAGTGAAGCACGAGCCTCTGACTGTTTGGACTTTTTCTTTCTTTTGCTCGCTCCCGAATCGTATTGATGTTGGAAGCCATCTCTCTCTCTCTCTCTCTCTCTCTCTCTCTCTCTCTCTCTCTCTCTCTCTCTCTCTCTCTCTCTCTCTACTCTACCTGTAAACACCTGCCTGATTTGACCGCTGATTGGTCAGATGGTGATGCTTCGCTCTTTCAATCATTGCGTCTCTTTTCTCTCTCTCTCTCTCCCTCTCTCTCTCTCTCGCCCTCTCTCTCTCTCTCGCCCTCTCTCTCTCCGGCCTCAGGCTGACTTGGTGGCGGTGTTCTACGCGCCTCTCGGCAAAATGCAGCACATCCTTTGCGCATTTGCAGAGAATGATGATACTTTATTGACCCCGAGGGAAATTCAATTCACTTGCGCAAAATGGGCCCCCCATGGATCGCGGGGCCCTACGCACAGCGCGTGTTCTGCGTGTACATTTGACTGTATTTGCACCAGAAGGTTTCATTAAGATTGGCTTTATGTTGAGATTGTTGTGATTTTCTAACAGTAATTGTTTGGGCTTTGTAAAACTACAGACATTTCCATCACGTAAACTCTGTGCCACTTCTTTAAATTTAAAAGTTAATGTTTTGAAAGAATTAATTCATCAAAATGTATGTTCAAAATCTAAATTCTCCAAACCTCGCTTACGTAAACTTCAAAAATACAAATTGTGGTGGAGGTGTGAAGTGACTTCCATTGAAATGAAATGTACTGAGAGAGAATCCACGGGGATCCGAGGGTGGGCAGGAGAAGTCATCAGGTCGGGGTTTAGATTTGGACCCTCGGTGTGTCTGAGCCGGGCTGATCCGAGCTGATCCGGGCTGATCCAGGCTGATCCAGGCTGATCCGGGGTAAGTCTGGAGGAAGCGCTGTTGCCACGGCGTTGATCCGCCTCCTTCCCGTCTCGTGGCAGATGTGAGCGGTGCAGACGAGGAGCTGATGTGTTGAAATGAGGCGACTGAAAATCACCTCTGGATGTCTGAACTCCAGCCGGTAATGAACAGATGAGTCTGCAGGTCTTTGTGTGACGTCCACTCGGACTCCAGCGTCCTTCATGTTTGGATGCTCGGTGTTTACTGCTCCACTGTGGTGGGAAGGCGTTTAGCTCTCTGCCTCTTTCTCTACTGGCCTTTTCTCCTTCACTGTGAGATTCTCTGCTGTTACAACACTTTTCACTCAGTTTTCAGTCAGAACCCTCTGTCATGCTGCTTCCTACAGCCCTACTTCCTACTTGCCCTACTTTTGCTGATTTTGAACACAAACTAAGGCCCCGTTTATACAGCATCTCAAGTGTAAACGCATCTTATTGACATTTTGATTTGGAAACACTTGAAATGCACACACACACATGCTCACAGAGAACAATGAGCTCTCAACATTAACAACGGGAGAACACAGTCATTCTAGTGGACAGACCACCAAGTTGGATCGTTATTACGGTGACTGTCACTGTCAAAAGTACCAAATCCATGAGAATATGGCCTGGAGTCATGACACCATGGAGGAAACATTGTTCTTATCGGCAGCAGCGAACACATGAAGTTGTGTTCTGAGCACTGTTGTCAGGTAAACAAACACCAAAAACAGAATGAATGTTTTCACTTGAAAACGATGTTGTATAACTGGTACCTAACATCAGAAGCATCTCATTTATTTGTAATGACAGAATCTATAAAACTCTGACAGAAACAAGAGATGAGAACTTAATAAAAGAGGAAATAATAAGTTAAACACCTTCAAAATTGAGCTCCATGATCACGTTAGAAAAAAGCTGTTTGTGTCTCATCAGCGATAACGTTGGTGTGATTTCCACAGGCTGCATTCCAGGACTGTCCTTCAGCGTGTTATGTGCAGACTTGCACCTGCACACATTGTTAAACACAGCTCTCGGTTATCTCGCCCTACAAAAAGCTGATCTGCTGAAGAAAGATTTAGAGAACTCCAGGACATCCTTCCCTCCAGGTTGTATTGTGACTTTCTTTCCATTCTTTTTATTAAAATTCTCTTTAAGCTTTCAATTGCTTACAGTGTGCCTCCTGTATTTTTCCTGAGGTCTTTCTCGGAATTTGTAGTGACGTTATTGACGTGGCACAGTGAAATAGTAAATAGGGTCTGCCACGCATCAACACCCGGGTCTCGGACTCACTGTGTGGTTTTTATGTTCTCTCTGAGCCGGCATGGCTTTACTCCGCTGTCTCCCCTTCCCTCTGCTCAATGAAAGCTGGGATCGGCTTCACTGCACCCCATTCTACATCAAGCTTGCTCCACTTCTATTATTTGACCTTTTTATGAAATATTTGAAGACTTGATAACAGAAAAAATAAACATAATTATATGCAATGTGTATTTTTGAATTGATAAATGTTGACAAAAATCCCGTATTTCATGCCTGATATCTGAAGCGTCCCTTTAAGATCTCGACTCGGTCATACATTTACTTTTCCACATTTGATGCAGCACTGATTGATTCTGTACTTGAATATAATGTGACATTTTTGATCCATCGGGTGCATGTTTGAAGATTAATGTAGTGTGACTTGCAGTAGTTTCATGTGTGCATGTAATCAAATGGAGAGCCCCAAGGGCGAGAGACAATTGCATTTGATATATTCAAAAGTGTGAAGCTATATCTTCAAAATTCTGCACACACTATTTATTTCTATGTCCAACACCACTATAATTAGCCTATCATCTTTATATAAATATAACCATAAAACATGGCTACTATCTTGAGTTTTAGAGTGAGCAGAGTACTTTATGAAAACATTGGCACTGCATTAACATATGCACCCATTTTGATGCTTGCACCATGATTTGAAAGATTTTCCTGAGAGAAATGTCACAATTCTAACTCTGTTGAAGACGTCCAGGTCAGAAGAAGTTAAAAAAAAAGAAGAAGCATGTATCTAATCACAGCATGTTACTTCTTGCCTTTAAGTTTTGACAGGAGTTTGTGTTTGCATTGATTTCCAGCACTGAGGCGACTCTTCAGCCAGTAAATGAGTCACAGCAGGAGAGCCATCAGGTCAATCAGGAGGTGGGCGGAGCTTCAGTTCTACAAAGCCTCCTGCTGCAGCAGCCAGTCTGTCTCAAGCAGAGGAACAAGAGAGAAGATGTTCGACATGAAGCAGGCCTTCAGAATTGCTTTCTTCTTGTTGTATGGAGCTTTAACAGCAGCAACACAGGACCTCCACCAGAGCCTCCACCATGCAGCACGCAGGCCTGGACACAGTCCCAACCAGCGTCCAGGCCGCCACCCAGCAGGTAGACCCGACCAACTACTGAAATGAGTCTGAAGGTTCACTAGGTTAGAGGGTTTAACACTTCATCACTGTTCATCACTTTCATATCTTAATCTGGTGATAGACAAACCATCAAACCTTGACTCTTTAGCTTTGGTCTCTGCTGAACTTTAAAAGCTACTTGGTTTGGCTTTATGTCACCTATTTTAGTAACTTATTAAAACTACCACAGTTCTTTCCAGCATGACAGTTACTGAGTTCTGGAGTTTGGTCTATTTGATGTCGTGACCGGTTTGTATCACGAGATGGTGAGCTTCAACAGACAGATTTCCTCCTCCTGCTCACCACTTGAGGAATGTAAATGATGCACAGGGGTGTCAAACATGACTCCTGTGGGTCCGAATTGGTTTGCAAGAGGCTCCAGACCACTGACAAGATTTTAAAAACATTTCAAAGAATATAGTTTCTGGGGTTTATTTTAAACAAGCTCTTCAGAGTAAAAGACCTGAGATTTCTGAAGGTTGACATTTTCATTGTCTACTCTGCACCACAAAGAAACTTTGTCAAAGAGTCAAGATTCCCCTTCAATGGGGGATTTTGGACTCAATATTGCCCCTTTGTGATGGGATAAGTCTGAAGCAATTTGTTGGCATGTTTCCAAGGACTTTTGGTAATTTCCTGTAAATTCCAGGTGTCCAGCAGGAAAAGCAATCCTTTGAGGAACCGTTGATGTGGAGGTTTCCGGAGCTGCAGACTGAAGAGGAGCTTCAGTTCGCCCCAAACTTTGAGCTGAGGACTCCAACGGCACCCAGTACGGTCGCTGCCATATGTGGGGAGAGCTCCGTCCGAGTGGAGGCCAAGAAAGACCTGCTGGGGATTGGCAAACCGGTCAGAGAAGCAGACGTCACCCTGGGTGGGTGTCCCGCCACGGGGGAAGATCTCGAGAATCAAATCCTGATCTTTGAGTCGGAGTTGCATGGTTGTGGCAGTCAGCTACTGGTAAGATTCTAGAACTTGCATTTTGAAAATAATGAATATTTCCTCATGCTTTCATTCTATTAATTAATAATGAACAAGGTGCCACTATACTACTATGGTGGTATAGTGGCACATGACTAAATGACATGTCCATTACTCATTCTCCTATTGGTTTCTTTAAACATCCGAGGCAGGTTTATCAGTTAAAATTTACGAGCTCAAGGGTGCAATTTTCTCAAAGAAAATGAGTAAATTAAAATCAATTAGTTGGCAAAGTCTATAAAAGTTAATGTCCCTGTTGGTTTGAGTGACCACTGTTCTTTAGAACCTACAGAGGTCTGTCTTGTCCATGCCTTATTGCATTGGAGGCTGAGAAAAGGTCGTTTTGGAAATGTTGGTTCCGAATGCGTTTGTTTGTGTGGCCAGACTGGACTTGCTGTACATGATGTTGGACTCTGCGTTTGGTTTTGGGAAACCACTTCCTACATTAAATTGTTGACTTACTAATGTTTTTAGCTGCAGCCAGTAATTCATTGCAGGTGGTGCTTCAAGGCACCTGGACAGGTTAATGCCTTGTTTGTTCCGATGTGTAGCAAAACTGAAAAAGATGGGCCAGTAATTCGACACTTGGATGACTGCAACAGCAAATGTTCCAACATGCTGACTGATCCGATGGACTGGATCATGACTAAATCCTCAAATGTTAGTGTTGAGCTCACCTGAAGTTCAGAATTGGCTGTGTATGAAGTTAACTTGGAATTTCTTGCCTGTTTTGCATTTCAGATGTCTGATGACTCGTTTGTGTACGTCTTCACACTGCTCTACAGCCCCAGTCCATTAGGAACCAGTCCTATTGTCCGCAGCAGAGAAGTCTCCATCAGCGTCCAGTGCCACTACCAGAGGTTGAACTTCTATCGGCACCATAATGCGTTTCCTGAATTGTTTTCTGAAGCTGTTGATTTCTCTCCTTTAGGAATCATGAGGTGAGCAGTGGGCTTTTGAATCCAACCTGGATTCCATTCAGTGACAAGAAAACCTCAGAGGAGAGTCTCCACTTCTCCCTCACTGTCATGACTGGTGTGTTATCTGAGTTATTCATTCTTTAACCCACGTTCATTACTCGGTGATGAAGACTCATGATCGACAATTCTTTGTGTTGCATTTAGGTGATCGGGACTCTTTTCATTCAACCACCTATTTCCAGCTGGGAGACATGATGAGATTTGAAGCTTCGGTCAAACCGTTTTATCACGCTCCGCTCAGGGTGTACGTGGACAGCTGCGTGGCCACCGTGGTCCCCATTGCTGACACGGTCCCTCGATACAGCTTCCTGGGAAACAAGGGGTCGGTATCTTCTCTGTTCTTTAGCTCAAAGCTATGGCGGACTTGGTTTACATTCAATTAGGCTTGAATATTGGAACAAATGTTAAAAATGAGGAATGCCAATAAAATGAACATTATATATTGTGAGATGCAGTTTGCAGACCTCCGGTATAGCTGGAGGTTTGTGTTGTTGGAGCAGTCGAATTGGCAGTTTCAACACGTGTATTGATAAATGTCTGTCACTTGGATGTTTTAATGCAACTTGATAGAAGAGTTGAGATGGGTTTTAAAGATGGAACTATTTTGTTCACTTTGTCTGCAGTGTAGAAAGAAGTCATCTCTTCATTCCAGGAAAGGGTTAAACACTGAAATGTCTTGGTTGTGAACATTTCTACTCTTTGACGGTCCTTCTGTTGCCTTCAGGTGTCTGTTTGACAGTCAGCTCACGGGCTCCAGCTCTCGGTTCCTGACTCGCTCACAGGATGACAAACTGCAGTTTGAGGTGGAGGCGTTCAAGTTCCAGAACGACCACAACGGTGTGGTGAGTTACAATCAACTGGTTACTTCTACACCATTGATTTCGTCAATTACGAAAGCCCTGCCTCTTGTTCAGGTGTACATCACCTGCAGTCTGAGAGCCACAGCAGCTGACGCACCTGTCGACTTCTCCAACAAAGCCTGTTCCTTCTCCAATGGGTGAGATGCTGCCACTGTGGAATGATGGGTTGAGAACTCTCCAGAATATCATCCTCTTGGCTGTTTTGAGATGACTTTTACTAAAGCTCTGAAAATGTTTGACAGGTGGAGGGAAGCCAGTGGTTATAATCAGGCCTGCTCCTGCTGTGACACGGAGTGCGCCCCGGGTAGCAACGTGGATCTGATCAGATCAGGTATTCATTTCCATGAGTCTGTATCAAAACGGGGGAAAATGTTCTCCATGAAGTCTACTGATCTTCAGTCTGAAAAGTAAAGTCTGCTAACATGTGCTAATGCGATCTTGAATTAACAGTCTTGCATTGAATTGAGATTTTGCACGCTGTATAAAGGTGAGCTTCAGGTCTTTTTTCTCCAAAGATGAGTATCATTTTAGTTGACATTAATGCTATTTGAGGCGGCAAATGTCTCTTTACCTTAAGACACAAAGGCATTTCTCTGCAAACTGTGGCACGTCTTTGTAGTACAACTTCCTGCTTCATGATGCACCGGGGCTCAGATCAGACGAGTTTTAGATGCTAATGAGGCCATGATTGACGTTGGACTATTTTAAAGATGCACTCAAAATATTTCTGACGTTGCAGGTCATCAGTGGGAAGAAGAAACGACTGTTGGACCAATTGCAGTGAAGGAGAGACCCCTCAGATGAGAAATATTGTTTCTTTTTAAATAAAGCTCTTATTCACAGACCAAATATGATCTATGTGATGTGTCATGGTAAAATCCAATCATAAATGGTTTCTTGTTGCATACGCACAACTATTACTTCACTGATAAATTGTATGTCAAATGTAGGCAAGATGGCTTTAGTTAACTGAACGGCAACCAAAATCACATTTAGCTTTATGTTGGCTGAAGCATTTCAACACTTAGGAATTGTTTCTACCAAACTACTCTTGAATTGTAGAATCTATTTCCATCATTATGTTCAATACTTGCATGCATTCAGAACGCTTTACTAAAATCAATATCTTTGACAGTTCTCCAAGTAAAAATGAAATCCATCCACATTAATGCTGAAGTGCAAGCAATGAGAATTGTTTGACATCTTTGGAACATACGTGTTGGATCAAACTCCATGGTGACTCCTTCATGTAGTCCTTGTGGGAGCTCAATGCTACACGACTGTGCAGAAAACCTTCATTTGAATACTCCAGGTTTCTCAGGCCCCATTTCAATGACCTTTCCAGTGAGAAGTTTCATGTTCACACGGAAATACTGGAAAGGTTGGTTAGTACTGTTTTTTTTTTTTTTTTTAATTGAATCGCATGCATGCAGAGAATCTGCTATAAACATTGAGATTCTGAGACATTCGTATGGACAGACAAGATTGGATTATGGTGACTGTCGACAAAATTACAAGTCTCAGGAAACTGGGCAGGGAGCATGACATTCTGGGGGTTGCCGTTAGTGTCCATCTAATTGTGCAAGTGAAGAAATATTTACTACAGTGGTTGTGTACATGGGCAGTAGCAGCATTTCAGAAAAGTTTTCCTCTTTCAAAAAAAAGCACTGTCTAAACCAGGGGTGGGCAATCCTGGTCCTGGAGGGCCGCAGCCCTGCACGTTTTAGATGTTTCCTCATCAATACAGCTGACAGCAATTAGTGGCTCCTTGTCAAGCAGAGCCTCATCATGATGACAGGTGTTTGAGCAGGGAAACATCTAAAATGTTCAGGACTGCAGCCCTCCAGGAGCCCTCCAGGACCCCTGGTCTAAACGAACCCTCAAAACTGGGGATGCACAGATACCACTTTTTCCAAAATTAGCATTTGCATTTAAGTACCAATACACATGTTTTGCACAGACGAGTTTTTTTTACACAGGGCTGTGCTCCTCACTGGCTGCCACACTTTGTTGTAAAGTGCCTTAAACCTTGTGCTGCCGGAAGGTGGTATCGTGGCAGTTTGAGTAAAAGTACTCATGCCTGGTATTGAACTGGTATCTGTGCATCCCTACCCAAAACAATGAAAGATTTCAGTTATCACTTAAATTTGCGTGAAGTGTAAATGGGACCTCAGTTCCTCACTACCAAAATCAAAAGTACATTGTGATAGCATAAGCATGCATCAGTACTCTACAGGATGTTAAACTAAAGCCATGTATCACCCACCCCCTACAAAGATGGTAACTTTGTGGTTGGTAATGACGCCAGGTGATCGCCATGTTGCATGTGGACGTTGGCATCGTGCAGTGAAATCTCTCGTCCCAAAGTTAATTGGGCCAAGGCAGCGTCAAGTAATGAACTTCTAAAACTGCGGAACTCGCCCAGTCCGCGGAGGCCGTGAGGCTGAACCTCGGTCAGATGCAAGGTCACTGAACAGTCTAGAATCTGAGCTGGGAGTCGTGTGGGGCCAGCTGCTCTGCTCCTCGGGCATCGTCCATTTCCTGTGACACCGAGTGGCTGCAGCTGTGGAGGCCATGTCACCATGCATCATGGACGGGATTGTTTTCTATATATAATCCTGACCTCCACCCTCTCCTCACCACCGAGCAGCCTTGGTCCCTCGCCATGGCCCGTGTTACTGAAGCATCAGCATCCATCACAGGCTTGAGAGGAGCTTTCATCCGTCTTTGTGCTCCGTCTCTCAGGGGAAGGAAGGACGACTGCTGCTGCTGTATGACCTCAGACTGAGGTCACCGGTCCAAACTCCTCCGCAGTCTTTAAGATGAAAGTCCTTATTGGATCTGAACACAGATAATTGGGTTAGTTCGTCTTTGCATTCATAACGTCAGGCTAATCAAATCATCTCTGCAATAAAATTCAAAAACAAATTGAAACCAGGAGATACCTTCCTTTTTGAAAATGGACACCACTTTGTGAGATGAAGTGACAACAGACTATTTTAGATAGGACTTCTTCCAAGGACAAGACCAAAGAGAAATTGTTCCTGACTTCTGCTCCACCAGCTCTAAATTTGTCAAGACTATATTTTAATGTTTGGCTTCACTGGAATGTTTTGGCATGTCAGAGATCAGAGGAGGTTGTTTACTTTATAAAAGGGAGAATAAAAGTAGAGGGTCCTCTTGTGAAAACTCTTAGCATTCCTCTAAAATAAACATGTTCTGTCCTTCATATTTTCATTGTACTATCCAATTTATATGGCTGTTTTCAGGCCATTAAAATTTGGACAACAATTCCCTTCAGCTAAACTCAATTGAAACCGAGGCTCATATACTTGCCCCCCCAAAAAAAGGATTCCAGCCATCAGGCAGCACTTTGGGCCATTAAATGATTCTATAAATTCCTACCTCTGTAACCTGGGTGTGTCTTTTGACCCGTGTCTGTCACGAGACAGCCATGTCAGCCTGTTGACACCTTCCTGCAGAGCACCGCCAAACTTAAAGGAATGGTGTCCAAGGTGGAGCTGGAGAGGATTTTACATGCTTTTATCTCTTCTCCTTTAGACTTATGTCCTTTTTACCTGTTTGAATCAGTTCTTTTTTTAAAAGCAATCAAACCGTCCAAAATGCAGCTGCTGGTCTTTTAACAGGAACAACCCGGAGAGCCCACATTACCCCTGTCCTCTCCTCCCTCCACATCACTCCATCCTCTCCTCCCTCCACATCACTCCATCCTCTCCTCCCTCCACATCACTCCATCCTCTCCTCCCTCCACATCACTCCATCCTCTCCTCCCTCCACATCACTCCATCCTCTCCTCCCTCCACATCACTCCATCCTCTCCTCCCTCCACATCACTCCATCCTCTCCTCCCTCCACATCACTCCATCCTCTCCTCCCTTCACATCTCTCAATCCTCTCCTCCTTCCGCATCACTCCATCCTCTCCTCCCTCCACATCACTCCATTCTCTCCTCCACATCACTCCATCCTCTCCTCCCTTCACATCTCTCCATCCTCTCCTCCCTCCACATCACTCCATCCTCTCCTCCCTCCACATCACTCCATCCTCTCCTCCCTCCACATCACTCCATCCTCTCCTCCCTCCACATCACTCCATCCTCTCCTCCCTCCACATCACTCCATCCTCTCCTCCCTCCACATCACTCCATCCTCTCCTCCCTCCACATCACTCCATCCTCTCCTCCCTCCACATCACTCCATCCTCTCCTCCCTTCACATCTCTCAACCCTCTCCTCCTTCCGCATCACTCCATCCTCTCCTCCCTCCACATCACTCCATCCTCTCCTCCTTCCGCATCACTCCATCCTCTCCTCCCTCCACATCACTCCATCCTCTCCTCCCTCCACATCACTCCATCCTCTCCTCCCTCCACATCACTCCATCCTCTCCTCCCTTCACATCTCTCAATCCTCTCCTCCTTCCGCATCACTCCATCCTCTCCTCCCTCCACATCACTCCATTCTCTCCTCCACATCACTCCATCCTCTCCTCCCTTCACATCTCTCCATCCTCTCCTCCCTCCACATCACTCCATCCTCTCCTCCCTCCACATCACTCCATCCTCTCCTCCCTCCACATCACTCCATCCTCTCCTCCCTTCACATCTCTCAATCCTCTCCTCCTTCCGCATCACTCCATCCTCTCCTCC
Organism: Blennius ocellaris; assembly: GCF_963422515.1. Lineage (NCBI taxonomy): Eukaryota > Metazoa > Chordata > Actinopteri > Blenniiformes > Blenniidae > Blennius > Blennius ocellaris. Next base: position 2,013,144 of record NC_137660.1, on the reverse strand, counting down.
CTCCACATCACTCCATTCTCTCCTCCACATCACTCCATCCTCTCCTCCCTTCACATCACTCCATCCTCTCCTCCTTCCGCATCACTCCATCCTCTCCTCCCTCCACATCACTCCATCCTCTCCTCCCTCCACATCACTCCATCCTCTCCTCCCTTCACATCTCTCAATCCTCTCCTCCTTCCACATCACTCCATCCTCTCCTCCCTCCACATCACTCCATCCTCTCCTCCCTCCACATCACTCCATTCTCTCCTCCACATCACTCCATCCTCTCCTCCCTCCACATCACTCCATCCTCTCAGTGCCAGTGCAGAGAGTCGGCTTTCAGGCACCTTGGGTAAATAGAGCCCAGCATTTAAAAACACTTTGATCAAATGGAGGAAGCCTTTGAGATTTAGTAATTTGGGATCAGTTAGGAACAGAACATTATCCAACCCCAACTTACTGGCACGCCTCAGGATGCAGCTGGCCACGCCTCTCCACACCAGATCTGCCGGGCCTGTGAGGAACCTCTGCAGGAACTGTGAGGTACCTCTGTAGGAACTGTGAGGTACCTCTGCAGGAACTGGAGTCTAAAAGTGGCAGTCGGGCTGGCAAAGTGGACAAGGCCCTGACCCCCCTCCTCAGTCCGGCTGGCCAAGTGGACAAGGCCCTGACCCCCCTCCTCTCTGTCTAAAAAGAGCACCCCCTGTGGCACCCAGTGCAGACCATCCCAGAAGAAATCTAATATTTTCTTTTGAATTTGATGCCACAGCTGGGATGCTACAAGATTATTTAAAACAAGAACCCTGCCTCGGAGTGACATCTTTGGGAGGAGCCACCTCCACTTGGAGAGCTTACCCTCAATCTTTTCCGTGACGGTCTCCCAGTTCTTCTGAACAAAATGTTCTTCACCCACATGTATTCCTAAGTATTTTTACCCATTTCTTTTCCAGGTTAAATTCTGGGGAAGAACTGGGAGACCGCCATGCCACCTGCCGACAGCGAGGGCTTCACTTTTTTCCCAGTTGACCCTCGCTGCTGATGTCACATTAAAATCTCTCATAATGACCACTGCTGTGAGAGAGAGAGAGAGAGAGAGAGAGAGAGAGAGAGAGAGAGAGAGAGAGAGAGAGAGAGAGAGAGAGAGAGAGAGAGAGAGAGAGAGAGAGAGAGAGAGAGAGAGAGAGAGAGAGAGAGAGAGAGAGAGAGAGCATTTTTGAAAATATGGGCACATTTTCTTGAATAGAAATTAAAAGCTTTATTTGTATTGTGGTTTTGATTCTTTAAAAAAAATCAGTGTTCGACACCTGATTTGTTACTGAGTTTTGATAGTTCAAAACTTGTTCAGTGCAATTCATGTATAAGACGTGTCATTACACTGAGCAGACGACACATTCTATTCTTTCTCATCTTTATTTTTCATGTTTGCTGGTGAAATAATCCAAAAGTAAGTACTCTGGTATGTTACTATTTTATTTTAGTACTTAGAGTAAGTTACTGATTACATTTTTTGACAAGTAACTTGGAATTGGGGAAATGCCCCATCTTTCCCCGTCAAAGCGTTCTTGTTCAAAGTTTCTACCCGATGCTGCGTGAAAACCTGGCACCATTGGTGTGCTGCAGGAACCGCTGTGGAGACGGCATTAATCATGGGAGACGTGTTGAAACTGCCTGAACAGTCAAAGAAGTAAAGTCCATCGACTGCAGGAGGGAGTTGAGGTTACTGCTGCTCAAGCAGAAGATTCACTTCCTTTGTGGTAATCGCATAAGAAGCATATTGTGTTTTATAAATTTAGGCTGCGTCCCAATTCTACCCCTTAGCCCTACCCCTTACCCCTACCCCTTTGAAATGCGCATTCACGCGAGTCTGAGGGGTGTACCATTTCACTACTGTGCAAAGGCGGAGGGGTGAGGGGAAGGGCTATTCACCCCTCGAAATGGAGCGTTTGCAGATGCACACTTTAAACAGAGGGGTATGAGGACATGGCTCCGAAGGACTCTCATTTCACATATATACACTTCTAAAGTTATATAAACCTGTTGTGTTTTATGCTAGTAAGAACGGCAGTAGTGCTGCCGTCTGCCGTATGGAGCTTCCGTGTGTATTTGTTTCGTAGAGACCGTGTTTATTACATTTTACTATTATACTGTATACTACCAAGTTCCATAGTCTTCTAATATGGGTGTTTTGAAAACAGGGGCCCCCGAGCAAACAAGGAAGCTCATTCGCTTTCACATGGTGAATGAGGAAATATTTCTGAATACAAAAACTGAAGTAATCCATGTCTCCGTCTATTTCTTCGCCTTGATGTGGAAACAAAGCAGCCAAGCTGCTGCAGCACGTTGAATTTGGGACGGCAGGACGATGCTCCTGCTGGAAAATCAACAAACATCCGTGGCTCAGCTCTGCTGATATAACGGCGCCGTATTATGACGTCACAACTATGAGACGGAGCGCGAGGGGCGGGGCTGAGCAGAGGGACAGGGGTGTCCCAAATCTAGGGGCTGAAACTTTTACCCCTTTGCCTTTGCCCTCGTTTTGGAGGGGAAGGCAGAGGCGGAGGGCTAAGGGGTAGGAGTAGGGATACAACTTGAATTAGGATTGGGCTTTAGAGTTTGTCTGCTGAACCAGATATGATATACTCAGAGATGTGTTGGGCCCAACCAGATGTAGAAAGTTAATTTCATAAAAATGAATTAGACAAACCTGTTGCCTTTCTATATGCTGTCAATATTACATGTGTGGACTGGTCCTTCTTCAATCAAACCACCTTCTTCACTGATTTATCCAACATGTGGTCTCATGGCGCTCGGAGCAAAGCAGGTATCACCTGGACAGGTGAGCCATCCATCACCGGTCAACCTGAATCATTGTTGCTTTTTGGGGGACTTTCCTTGTATATTTGATTTGATTGGGTGCTTTAATTCGATCAGTTCACAATGTATTGTCATATTTTGATTTGTGTAATCAAATCAGCTGTGACTCATGAACAAGAACATCTCATTTGTATTTTAAACCTTCAACAGGAAGAGTGTAAACAAGGTGTTGAAACATCACAATCCAGACCAAGAAGCATAAAGCTTTTTTTATCAGGAGGCACTTGGGTTAAATTGTTTGAATAAAATCCCATATCGAGTATCAAAAGGGCCAAGGTCTGAAAAACTGATGGTGCCGCTTCCAGTGGCTCTGAGCACTGCTGTCGAGAGAGAGAGAGAGAGAGAGAGAGAGAGAGAGAGAGAGAGAGAGAGAGAGAGAGAGAGAGAGAGAGAGAGAGAGAGAGACAGAGAGAGAGAGAGAGATGGGATTTGAAACAAGGCGCAGAGCAGTGAGTATGGCAGCAGCGCCCCCTGCTGGAAATGCATATAACAGGAGGCTGACCCCCTCCTGACAAGCTGGATATTTAAACTAATAAGCCATGATGAAACAGTTGGAATGCATTGAAAGGTCATTAAAATGAATTAGATATTTGTAGTTTAGTGCATTTTCCTTGCACTAAAAAATTTATTGAAGGCCGGAAACACACTTGATGGACCATTTGGCACATCAAACAGAGAAACTAAGAGAAATTCAGCATCAATCAATCGCACATTTCCTATTTTGCAGAGTGTTGGAAGAAAGAGAAAGTCGTGTTGCACAGGGAGAATATGCAAACTAAATGAGAAAGACCCAGTGTCAAACCAAGTCTCAAACCAAAGACGAACTCAGTGTGCAAACCACTCCACCACAGGACAAGTAAATGATCAGCAGGGGTGTCAGTGGCCACCAGAGTTTTGTGTTTGTTTAGTTCTTTTGGGAGCATGATATATGTTCTTACGTGCCCCAGATATAACTTCAGTGAAGACGCACCCGGTTTGACACACCCAGTGGCCATGGCAGGAGCAGGTCAAGCCATGAGAAACATTGGAGTGATGGATGGAGCAGACAACAAAAGTGTCATCGGTTTATGATAAAGTATTACTTACTTTGTGGCGTCTTAGTCTACAAATGCATTACTCAGGAATATTTGGGCTCCTTAGGATTGTGTACAGAGCCTCCACAGGCTTCCCATCGTCAGAATCACATTGGGGGTGAATTTTCTCCTGGAGCAGCAGAGGAAGTGATGCCTCACTGCTGCAAAAACAATTGTGATAATAACGAGAAAACTATCCCGTAATAACGAGAAAAACAGCTCAGAAATATGTTTCTTTACTGTGGCAGTTCTGGACTTCAGTAAATTCTCACAAATATTTAATTTGGAGAGATTTTCGTCCAAACATTAGACATCACACTGGAGTCACATTTGTCACTCCGGATATCTTGGAGGGCTTGTTTGATTTTTGTAAAGTTTCAGATTGATAGATAGATGTCTTCTCGGTTATATATATCGTTTATTAATTTTTATTTTCATGAAGGAATTATTGTCGAATCTAAACTACAAGAGCGTCTCTGAGAGAGGCAAAAATTCCGAGCTTTCGCGGTGCACTTGAACGCACCATACGCCCCTCCTACTTCCGGAGAGAACCGCTATCTGACTGTCAGAGGAAAACATCCCGGCCACGAATCCGCTACTCGGACCCTCTGTCGCCGGTACTTCCCCGCTTTAACAGGCCTTGAACTCCGGAGGTCGAACCCCACAGAGAACATGCCCGGACGGAGGTAACCGTCCACGGACTGCTGGTGCCCTCTCAGCCGGCTGAAGGACGGACGGAGGCAGATGGAGAGGCCGGCCAGGCTGCTGCTGCTGTCCGAGCTCCGCGTCAGAAACGCCGCGTACGATGTGAGCCTGTGCCAGTCGCTGCTCACCTGGAAGAGACGGGCCTCCAGCCCGGTGTACCACCCGTTCAGACCCAGTAAGACCCGCAGCATGAGCTCCGTGTGTGGCCTTGAATGCACCGCGACACCCTGAATGATAAACAAAGAGCAAACACACACACACACACACACACACACACACACACACACACACACACACACACACACACACACACAGACCCTCTTACGTAACACATCATCCAGAGAGAGTCACCCAAATACATGGAGGCCAGCAACAATAGCAAACCGACGGCCCGCGAGCCAGAAGCGGCCGCTGCTGGCTGCATTGTGGCCCTTGTAGTTACATAACACAGTAACTGCTGTTTTTAGTGGATTGATCAGTGGAAGATGATGGTACATTTATTAGGTTGGCTCTTCATTATTATTCAAGTTCAGCCAATGTTAACTTTGTTTAAATACAATGTTTATAAACCACATTACAACAATCTTGCCTTGTTTAGATTGAGAGAGGTCAGTGATGAACAGCATTGTGAATAGAGAGCACTTATTAAGACTCTTTTAACATACTAATAAACAAATAGAAGCAGAAGCTTCATTAGTCCCTTTTAGAAATGTTCAATTTCAGTTTAGAAAAAACAAAAGGTATATCAGGTGTATTGTCAAACGACGTCTTTCAAAGTATTTTACAATGCTGAAAGAAATTCTAGGTTTCTTTCGAACATGTATTAAAAAAATATGGAACTACAAAAGAAATACAAAAGAAAGAAAAAGTCAAATAAAGCAAATACAGTTCAAGGCCCATTATTAGTTTTGTGGCATAACTGTATTTTGACAGAATTGCAGTATAATAATGTTTCTTTTTTAATTGTTCTTGATCCCTGGCGCCCTCTACTGGCCAGCCGCCACTGGTGTTTAGAGTGTCGATCTGAGCGGATGTGTCAGTGAAGGTTTCATAACTTAAGGCTTATACATACTCCAGAAGAAGGACAAAGACACACTGGGGGGTCTGAGTAAACAACTGAGGTAGGCAGTATTTTCATTGGGGCTGTGCAAATATAATGGTATTTAGGTACATACGCAGTCAGTGTGGTAGATATATGTCATATATATCTGTGTCTTTATATGCGCAGTGAGGTAAATAGGAAGTGAAGCAAGTGGCCGGATTTAATACCAGGGGAATAATATCGGCACCTCTAATGTTAAGACCAGATCTCTGCTTTGATTTTAGTTTAAAACAAAGTGAAAGAGGGGAGTAATGAAATGGACCAAACAAGAGCCGTTAGGAAACAATCTGACGCAGAATTACGAGTTCACTATGGAGGACTAAATGTGCCAAAAATGAATAAATACACCAATAAATAGTTATTGAATGTTATGAATTCATTAAAATTGCATTTAAATATATAAATATGTAATTATTCATTATCATATCAATTCCTTTTATGTAGAAAAACATTTTATTATGTTGCCATTTATTTATTTCTATTTCATGGTCCGGTGTTGAACTGCTTCCTGAATTTATTTGATCTGTCATAACTATGTGCTCCAGCCATGGTGAGCATGCGCAGTTCTTCCTTGGGAGTCATTTTTAAAAAAGCTGTGTTTTCAGGGACACCATGCAGTGTTGTTAAATGGACACCCAAAATGCTACAAAGGTTTTCCGTTTTCACTTAAACGTTTTTCAGATACAACTTTTCAGCTTGTTACGTCCTGTGATAGGAACAACAACTACAGACTGATGTTTTTGCTGATGGGACAGACCACAGGTCTTCTCCCAGTATTCCAGTCGCCCCCCACTCTTGTGTAAGACGTTTAGGCTTGAGTATCGTATAGTACCAAACTGTATTGTACCATATAGAGTACATGACTTATCATGACTTGTATGACGATAACCAGCCATAATTTGCACGAACTTCCATTTAGAGGCCTCGTGAAATGTAAAACACGACTTTGCAAAAAACGATAGTTGTGGTACTACTTCTATGGTTCCTCCGACTCTGCCCCACCACTGTTGTCACATAACAAAGTTATTTGAATTTTGAATCTCCAGCCGAGGAAGTCGGGGGAATCCTTCTTCGTGAGCGTGACGTCAAGAGTTGTGCAGATCTCCATCTGTTGTGTTTATATCGGCTTGTTTCCTCTTAAATATCCAAGTTTTTACAGTGTTTTGATGTTATAGTCGGCGTTTTATGAGCCTTGACGAAAGATTGAGCCTGGAAAGAGACCAGAGCGGAGAAAAGGAGCACAGGCGGCGGGAGCGGCTAGCCGTTAGCTCGCGCGGCTAGCGGGAGCCGCTAGCGGCTAGTAGACGATCAAGTAATACCTGGACTCATCTTCGGTGATTCCGCGCAGTGGGAAAAGCTCTTCGACATGATCCAGGAAGCCGGTCGTTCTGCCAACAGTCAGGAGCCTCAAAGCCTCAAAGGTGAAAAGTGGCGGCTGCTGAGGCGAGGAGACGAGGACGAATGGAGGACGAAGCGTCTTCTGCTTCCTCAAACATGTTCCAGACGGGGTCACCGATGGCAGAACCACCTTCTGTGTCTTCTTCATCAATCACTGGGTTTGAAATGACCATGATGATGAAATCTGGTTCAATTCAGCCTCTTGGTGGTCAAAACTCTGATCCTCCATAATGTAAACACAACTTGGGCGTGTGCACAACTCGTGACGTCACTCTGTTATTGTCAGAAGCTCCGCCCAGCAGAGGAAATACCGCTGTTTATCGGCTATTTTCTCGCAGATTGCCGGGTTTTAACATTTGACCCTTTGGCCAGTTAGCATAAAAAATGTCCCTAGAAGCAACAGCCAGAGTGTTTTGGAGGTCGAATTTTCATTTCACTTGGACTTTAAGCTTCAATCAGTGAAGTAGAAGCAGATGTTTGCGCTCATTATTGTGATAAGCTGTTTTATCATTGTAGAAAAGAGATTCAACTGAACTGAACTACTGAATGTTAGAAGCCTCCACTACGACCAGGGTGAAGCACACACAGGATGTCTCTGCGCTACCTGGTTACCTTCCCCAGACATGCGCCCGCCTGATAAGCATTCACAGGAGGCAGAAGGACACATTTTCTTCTGCCAGACGGAGCTTGCTGCAGAAAACTACGTTATTTTCTTGTTGTGCTTATGGAGTATGACTGGACCTGAAACGCTCCTCTGAGCACCAATCAGGATCTTCTAAGAGTCGGTAGGTCATTTTCCAAGAGATCTGATTGGTCAGCAGGCAAAGCTTTTATACTCTTATCAGGCCCATGACCTGCTCCGGAGCAGGTTACAGGTTCAGAGTCAGTCACCGGGGTGATTTACCTCGGTAAGAAGTGAACCAGTGTCACCGTCCAGAAGACCCAGGGTGAAGCCTGAAGTCATGTTATAGGCCTCGAAATAGATGAGTTACTTTTGTACAAAACGATCTGAATTGTCCAAAATAGAAGTGCAGTGTCAAATGATGATGAGTCGAGCAGCACCTCCCATGGAGTCATCCTGATATTTTAGGTTTTCCAGTAAAAATAACAGCGTGCGGTTGTCTCTGTCTCCATGGAAACAACGCTGAAAAGGAAACTGCTCAGTGTATTTCCAATGTTTCCAATAATAGAAGAGAAACATCAGCCCACTGATAACTTCTATGGCAGATTTCTGCTTCATGAGTCCAGAAATGATCTTCCACCAGAGGAGAACAAACCATCTTTGTGTGTCACAATGTGCCGGACCCAGACTTCCAGCTTCCAGAGGAGAAGAACTCTCCTGAGCTGCATTCAATAGAGTCAAATCTCCTCATTTGAATATTAAAAGCAGCAGATGAAGCTTCAGGCTTCACTGTGACCTCAGTGTTGGTTCAGGCTGCTTGTTGCTCTCCCCACCTGCTGCTGTGGTCGAAGTCAACCAGACTGCGCTGTGTTGACTGTGTTTCATTGGTGAATTTTTAATGTGCGTCTTTGTTTCCAGCTCCCGCTGAGAGTAATTTACACCCAGTATATCTAAATCCTCTGTGTCTCTGGTTGTTTGAACCCATAGGACTTTATTTTATCAGTTAAATACGCAACAGTTCTGATTAATATTACTATTGTGGCATCATTAAACAGGCACTTTGGGATTTGTATTCCCAAATAACTCTTTCCTTAGTGCAGCGGGATTCCGTCATCTTGACACGCAGAGCCTGAAAATGAATACAATCAACTTGGCTTGAACCTCCTTTTATAGCTTTAAAAAAAAAAATTTTTTTTTTTTTTTAGCCCAATCAAAGTAAGCCCACTGCCAGGGTGCGAACTATGGGGGGGGGGGTGCTCAATGTATGATTTGACTTGAATGAATTTGCCAGCCTGCATGCAATTCTTGTCCTCGCCATTGAAGCATGGGGGCGCTAGTCTTAACTTAACTCTTCACTATATATCAGAAACCCACTCAGTTCTGTTGCTGAATCATTAAATTTTTTTTCTTCCTTGTCCTGTTCGGCAGCTTGCGCAGACAATACGATGTGATTGAGAGCTTCTGATGTCAGAACAGTTTTTACTCTTGCAACAGGAAGAGACGAAGAGTCTCTCCATGTTGCTGCCTTTATTAGAAGTTGGCATGGCTGCCGTACACGACTGGGGGGGGGGGGGGGCATCATACAATACCCTTGGTAGTGCTACATATATTATGAGATTAAACCAGCCAAGTCCGGCTCTCCCTACTTGGACTCTACCAACAATCTCCTGATGCTGGAGCCTGTTGACGGCACGTCGGACTTCGACTTGAGTATTCCGCTTTCGGTCTGTTGAGACGTTGGTGTTGGCCTCTCTTACCGACATATCAGTGGATTCTCTCAGCTGAAGGACCAGGCTGGATTTCTCCTGCATGGAGCCCTGCTTCATGGACTGCAGTGGCAGTTACAGCTAGAGGGACACCGTAGCAGCCACAACCATTGTCGGATGAAAGAGTTGGCTTTTCTGTCCATCGTACTTATCCTGGATGAAGGGATCTCACTCATTTTCAGTGGCCCCAACACCCTCCTGTGGAGAGGGAACTTTGTATTTCCCAGGCTATTGGCTTTGCTCGATGTTGTACAGGCAGTACGAGCAAAGTTTTCCTACTGACTTTACATCACCAGCCAAAGTAAGAGCAAGGAGACAGCAAAAAAAAAAAAGAGAAAACGTGACCGGAGTGTAGGCAGTGACCGATGCGACATGAGGCGTTTTCAGCTCCGTCTTGTCAAATGCACCGCGTTCGTTACGAAACAACTTCACCAAGTAAATTTAAATATCATGCAAACGGAAATAGAGGCGAGCTGAAGAAATCCTAAGGAGTACTGAAGAGAGCAACTGTCACTCTGTGTGTGAGCTGTGGAGATGTGTGTGTGGAGGGGCGGGCTCTGTGTGTGACTGGCCAATCACAGAGCGTGAAGACAGTCAGTTACCAAATTAAGATTTTCCTTCACTATGAGCACTCATATTGACGAGTTTTACTCATATCATGCTTGTACTCGTAAAAAAATGCTTCATCCCTACTTTAAATCTACTGGGCTAAGAAATGCATCTGTTATATCGTCACATGCATTAGCTGCTAATCTTAGTTTATTAGCTTTGTTGTTGTCTGGCGGGTTAAAATGAACTGACAGGAACTTTCTCAGGTGTACTGAGAACCTGTGTGTTCTAATAAATCTCTGTTAAATATGTTAAATTGTCTACTTGAGTAAATATAATGTCTTAACGTTTTGCTAAAAACAATGAAATGTAGAGGGGCTGTCTGAAACATCAGGTGAAACCCCTCTGCGTGCGGTAACTGTGTGGTTCTTCTGCAGGATTTTGCGTCCCTTCGTTCCGTCGTCGCCTGGACTCAGGTAAGAGACGTAGTTCCCACAATGCAGTGGGCCTCCTCAGCCTGCCGAGCTGGAGGTGTAGTAATGACTTTGCTGCTCTTCGCTACATGTTTCTGTGTTTGATGGTTGAATTCTAAACTCCTTGCAACTTGCGTTGCTCCTCAAACTCGACGGTTTTATTTCCAAAGTGATGAAACGTTTCTGTAAAGCTTCACACTTTGGAATGAACCGCATAGTTTCAGAGATGCTCTGGCCATCAACACCTCATCCAACAGAAACATGCTACTTTCTAGTACCTGGTTCGGTCTGTGCTGTTTTTAGCTGACCTGTTGTAGTGTAGCTGCTGTAGTTTGTACGTAAAATCACTGTACATCCTAATCAAACCGTCCATCTAATGCTGTTTCTGAGTGCAGGCTGTGGCGAGCTGCTTACACTGATGAACTGCTATAGCGATCTTTGTTTTTACAGTTGGTCATGAATGGGATCATTCTTTAAGTTCCAACACACACGCTCACCGCAGGGGTTCAGACTCCCTTTATTTCAGGTGATGCGTACAGACCAATGTCATCTCAATGAGGCTGGAACAGTGTAATAAAGAAGTCATCAACACCATCTTGGATTCATTGCAAATCATTTTGTTTCTAAAAGAATTGACAACATTAGAGGTGATAAGAGTTGGTCAGCTCCATGGAAACAAGAGCATCTTTTCACTCCTGATGGGAGCGTCAGAGGCCTGGTCTTGTCTTCAGATTGGCTTAATGCAACTGGTCCGTTGAGACGTCTCCGAATGTCCTGTGATCAGGGAACTTTGAAGACATTCTGGGGCAAGTGGCACCTTGGGGACTCTACCATTCTTCATGATGATGATTCAAAAAAGCAGCTTTTATTTTGAACAGGTTTTCTTTAGGATAAATACTAAAATAAGCCACATGATATAAATGTAAAAAGGAATCTTCCTGTTCTACCTCTCTACCTCCGAGTGTCCTCCCTCCTCGCAGACTCCTCAGGCAGGCTATTGTCGGTAGTACCAGCAACCCCTATTGTCGTCTTCAGATACTGGCTTCTGAAATGAGTCACCTCATTAAATCACTGCTGCTTCCTCCAGTTATTATTGTAGCAAAACTATTTGTCAATGCATATGTACAGTCTGTATTTCAATCTGTCCACAGTGAGAGTTGTCAATGTGTAAAAAGACGAAATGGTTAAATGTGAACCTGAATCTGAAAAAGTCGTATTATAATTTATCTGTCTGTAATTAGGTATTTAAATGTGCAAAACATCTGCTCACCTGTATTAGAATTTGTACATGTAGTTAGATCTGTTAATGCATACGAAGAGTTGTCAATGCGTACAAAGATAGATGTAGTTGAAAAGTCTGTTTTCAGCTTCAAATTATGGAAATACAGACAACTCACCAGTCACGAGTCAAGCAGTTTCATAATTGGCTGGGGGTTTTTTTACACGTGACTTTTGCTATAATTCTGCCATGACAGGATTTGAAACTGTAACTTATGGGTTTTAGCCCTGAATGCAGGCTCACTGGTTCACAGGTCAGAGTAATTATTTATTTATATATTTTTTTCCATTTTTCTTCATTTACATCATTGTTCTTATATCCCACACCAAAATAACAAATGGTGATGATTAATACTTGCAGATTGTTTTCCCTCTACCAATAAACAGAGCAACATTATAACCTGCAAGCCTTTGCTCTCATATCATTTTAAACTGTATTAAGGTTGATAATTGTTCAATACGGGCATACTTTATTCCATTATTTTACACCACAGATGGTGATACAGAAGCTTTCCAGGATGGTGCGTACTTTGAGTTTTTAACTCTTTAATTTTGCGTGTGTGTTCTCAGAACACACATCGCTGTGTTCTGAGCCTGGCTGCCGACACCTGTTTTTCCTGAGACGTCACAAGAATCATGACTTCATTTTACTAGTTTTTCATAGTTGTTAACTTGCGGGTGATGGCAGTATGACAAAAATGTTTTACTATGAAAATAGTTTTGTTTTTGTTATTGCTTTTTTAAAAACATGTTTTGGTGTTATGAGGTCTTTAAGACTGCTGCAGGATCTCTGCTGAGCTTCTTTCCTTTCTTCCATTTGTCTCTCCTATAGCCTGTGCCCCCACCCCTCTCTACCTTTCTCTCCACCTCTACCTCCCATTGGTGATTTGTAGCCTGCTAACCCAATCAGTCTGCAGCAAATGCTGCTGAGTCGAATGGAGGATCCCTACCCAGGGAACCAGGGTTTAAATCCCTTCCCCAATCTGTCTATTAGTCCTCTCATTTTCTTTCCTCTGTCCTGTCGCCCCATTCAGAATAGCAGCATGCCTCCATCTCTCAGTCTGGTTCTGCAAAGGTTTCTTCAGTTAGGGGGAGTGTTTCCTTTCCACAGTCGCTGATGCTTGCTCATGTGGATTTGTTGGGTTTTTTTCTCTGTAAAAAGCACAGATGAATCACTGTGTTGTGTTCGGTGCTATATAAATAAAGTTGAATTGAATCAAATCGAATTGAAGTCATAGATTCAGACAGAAAGACCCAGGATGTCAGATTTATTTCTTTGGGATGTCAAAAACATTAAAGTCCCAGTGAAATGTAAAACACTACTTTGCAAAAAACGATAGTTGTGGTACTCCTTCTAAGGTTCCTCCGACTCTGCCCCACCACTGTTGTCACATAACAAAGTTATTTGAATTTTGAATCTCCAGCCGAGGAAGTCGGGGGAATCCTTCTTCGTGGGCGTGACGTCAAGAGATGTGCAGATCTCCATCTGTTGTGTTTATATCGGCTTGTTTCCTCTTAAATATCCAAGTTTTTACAGTGTTTTGAAGTTATAGTCGGCGTTTTATGAGCCTTGATGAAAGATTGAGCCTGGAAGAGACCAGAGAGGAGAAAAGGAGCACAGGCGGCGGGAGCGGCTAGCCGCTAGCTCGAGCAGCTAGTAGACGATCAAGTAATACCTGGACTCATCTTCAGTGATTCCAGTGGGAAAAGCGCTTCGACATGATCCAGGAAGCCGGTCGTTCTGCCAACAGTCAGGAGCCTCAAAGCCTCAAAGGTGAAAACTGACGTCTGCTGAGGCGAGGAGACGAGGACGAATGGAGGATGAACCGTCTTCTGCTTCCTCAAACTCCACCCAACAGTGAAAATACCACTGTTTATCGGCTATTTTCTCGCAGATTGTCGTGTTTTAACATTTTACCCTTCAGCCAGTTAGCAGGAAAATGTTCCTAGAAGCGACACCAGAGTGTTTTGGAGGTCAAATTTTCATTTCACTTGGACTTTAAGTTGTGACAGTCAAAGATGTCCATTTCCTGTGTGGTTCTCAATTTTTATTGTTTCTGTCACTTCAGTAAACTAATTTCTGTTTGCCGCGAGCCGCTGAAGGTGCCTTGACCTCCTGCGGAGAGACTGAAACCACGTCCAACAAGCTGTTTTTGTTCGTTTGTTCAGGTGTGAGCCATGCTGTGTCGGTGTCAGAGATCATCTCTGTCCGAGAGGAGGACGAGGAGGGCGGCAGCCGGCGACGAGATGATGGCAGCTGGAAGAAAATCCAGGAGGGGGAGGAACCGGACTGTCGGCAGACCTTCACAGGTGGAGAAACGCATCATTCAGCCTGCAAGACGACACCAGTCAGGATAGAAGACATTAAAACACTAAGACCTGAGCTGAGAGGTCTGAAAAAGTTAACATCACAACAGTGCAGGTGGAATGATAAAAACATGCTACTGGCAGCAAGTTGAATACCAGTTTAAGTGTGTTTCAGCTTTATTGTATCGTTTTTTTATTGGAAGATTTTAAAGAATACACATACAAAGGATCATATGTTCGTGGTTTTGTGTAATTCTCCAGCACATTACAGGTATTTTTCTTCTACATTCCCACTGCAAAGGCTCCCACATCATACATGGTATTGTTTTCATTTGTAATCGTCTGCTTGCAGTCAAATGAAGTGAGGAGACTTAAAGCTGGAAATGTTGATGTAATCTAACCAGATGTAAATGTTACTGAGGTTTAACAATGGACTGGCTCATGTAAATGTGATAAAAGTCGTATTCATCGAGTAAAATTCATACAGTCACATTCATGCGTGAAATTACTCTGACTCTAAACATATTACATAATAGTTTAGTAAATTAAAAGATGCTGAATACACAAGAGATGCACTGATACTACATGGAGTACTGCTACTCTGATCCCCGCTACAGTCAAGCGAGTACCATGCAGCATCTTCCGTCAGCAACATCAGCAGCTGGGAGACGATAGAGGACGAGCGATGTTTTGTGATTCCTTGATATTAATGAGAATGACTAAAGTCAAGTTAAGGTTTTTATCCATCACATCATCCTTGTTTCCAATGCGCAGTACGACATGTTGCAGTATGGTAACGAGCACCGCGGAGAGTACAGTTAAAATGTAGGAAGGTTGTGATGTTACGTGTTATGTGACAGTAAGAGCGGGACGAGCGTGGGACACATTTAGTGCATCGCTGCTCAGTCTGATTAGTCGTGAGCCTCTGTTCTCTGTGACACAGCTTAAACTTTCTCATTATGAACAGCAGCGTCCAGCCCAGTGCTGAATCTCCTCCTCTTTTGTCATGGAGAGAAACGTCTGCACCTCATCGGAGCACCAGGGGGCAGTGTAGCGCCAACATTTCAATAAACTGGGTTCACGAAACAACCAGTGTGTGCAAAGCAGCGTATGTAAACAACAACAGGAGGGTTCACGGCAGATGAGTTATTTAAATAATGCAGGATTATTGAGAGTGACGATCGTCACTGACCAATCAGCAGATGGCTGCATTGTAGCTCCTCCTTATGGAACCGTACCAATGTGTGTGCTCGATACCTCAACAGAGGGGTTATCAAAAATGGTTCGGTATGGTACTTTCAGGACTATTCACAAATTTTGTCAATGGAAAAACACAAAAACCTGTATAGTACCGTACATGCACATACTGTGCAGTGGAAACGAGGCTAAACACAGACTGGTAGGGCAGTGAAAAGCAGCGACTGTCCACCAGACTCAACAACACAATGACAATAAAGAAAGATAAACAGAAAAAACAAGAGAGAAAAAGAAAACTGTAGAAGGAAAAAGAGAAAAGAAACTATTTAAACTATGTTCTGCCAAAAGTTCATGCGGAGGAGAAAGATGGTTGGTACAACAACAGCAACTTCGTCAGCAGAGACATTTGGACCAGCAGTTTGCTGGATGTCGCTCAGTAGTTTAACAGCTCAGTGGATCAGGAGGATTTTACTCCGAGCCATGCTACATGCTACATGCTAAAGAGTTTCAGGGCTCAGCAGGTTTCAGCAGCGATGCTACACGCTAAACATGATTAAAGTTTGACTGATACACTCATTAACAGTGAGCTAGAGCAGTGTTTTTCAACCTTTATTGAGCCAAGACACACTTTTTTGTTTTGAAAAATCTGGAGTCACACCACCACCCGAAAATGTTAAAGTGTGAAACTCTGTAGCCTCTATTAACAATATAAAGTCTTTCTCATCAAAGTTTTATCAACAGGAATCAAATAAATACAGAAAAAAAGTATTTCCCAATTTCTTTTTTTTAAATTTTGACTCCCTCAGTGTGAAACCTGGACCTGATGGATGAAGAGCTGAGATCCTGGTTTTCAAAAACTTCTCCATCACTGTCACTGACACAGTACTTTGATACAAGATGGTAGCAGGAGGTGGAGATGAACCAGACTATTACCAGATCAACACACTGCTCTCACAGCCGCTGTCGGCTGTGAGAGCAAATGATTTTTTTCACACCTGACTAAATCTCGCGGAACACCAGTGTGCCGCGGAGCAATGGTTGAAAAACACTGAGCTAGAGCATGTGGCGGCACACGGCGAGCTCGGTCCTTGGGTCTCCAGTTCACAGTAGACGCAGGACAATGTGTAGACAGACGCTCCACACTGCGTTGTGCCTGCGGTCGACACAGTCGTACACTGGAGCCTTCAAGCCTGTTGGAGAGCGTAGCATCAACACCGAGGCCGTGCGGAGGTGGTTTCCAGCGTTGCATAGCCTTCACACATTGTGTGTCAGACTTAACGGCACTCAATAAGTACTCATATTGGTACTCTGCAAGTCGCTAAAGGTTTAGTACTCATACTTGTACTCGTCCTTTAAAAAGTGCTATCACTACATCCTGACCATAAACGTATTTTTATTGGTGGTAACAGCTTTGGATGAAGAGTCAGCGACAGGGTTTCCTTGCTGAAGTGTGTGTTCCTGTGTGTGTTCAGTGTTGTACGTGGAGAGGGGTCGGCAGCACCGCTGGCGGTGTGCCGAGGTGACCTTCACCTGCCCGAGTGAGGCGACGTGTCAGCGCTGGGTCGCTAGCATCCGAGAGCTGCTCGCCAACAATGGTGAGACTCGACTCCGCTCGGCTTCTGTCGTTCAGTCCCAAAGTGTGTGTGTGTGTGTGCGCGTGTGTGACATGAGTGTGTGTTCACATCGACAGCCAGCAGACCTAAACGCCTCCTGGTCTACATCAACCCGTACAGCGGGAAGAAGCAGGGCAAACGCATCTATGAGCAGAAGGTGGCGCCACTGTTCGCCCAGGCCGGCATCTCCACTGACGTCATCGGTGCGTCCGCTAACCTTCACTTCCTGTTCTTGTGCCCACCCCGGAGAGCACACCTATGACCAAACTGTTTCCATAGTGACGGAGCATGCCAACCACGCCAGGGACCACCTGAGGACGGAGGCGGAGCTAAAGCAGTTTGACGGGTGAGTTTGGTGCGCACCCTCGTCTTCTGGTCTTGATGACATAAATGATGCACACCAAAGATTTACAACCAAAGAAAGAAAGATCTTTGCTAGAATTTCTCAAAATCTCTTCTGTATGGGAGAATAAATTTGATCTGCCACCTCAAATTCGGTCAATTTTCTCTTTTTAGGTTCTTCAGTTTTCCATGTTAAAACAAAGATGTTTCAAGTGAAAATAGTTTTTTCTTTTTAATTTCAAAACATTTTCAAAGCAACAATTTGATAGCGATGTCTGTTTCCGCAGAAATGGCAGAAAATGATACTTACGTTTTTCATTTGTGGGGCCACTAGGGGGTGCTGTTTGTTTTTGTAACGAAGCCACACGCATGAGGACATGCTGTAAACAATAAACATGGTTGTGATGTTTTCCCAGTCCAGGAAGAGGGAAACTAATGTGACCCCCATCACTTCACTACAAGGTCACGTCATTCAGGAAGTTACATAATCGATGATTCTCTCCTTTAAGCCGCACATTGAGCAGCTTGTGAGAAAGTTTAAATTGAAATTGGGTTTTTATTTCAGAAATAGATCATGCTTCTCCTACCAGTCTAAAAAGCACCTTGTTGAGGCAGAACAACAAGTTAGATCGTTATTACAACGACTCTGATGGTGGAAACTAATTCAGATCCCAGAGGTGGGAGTCCACAGGAAGGAGGTGTGCCGTGGCTCCGGCAACACAGACAGTATGCCAATGGGTCCTTTCGGAAGGGATTCATCTGACAACAGTGCTTCAACCACTTTCCCACTATTACGATGCAAGAAGACACTAAAGTTATCTCCCTTCAATGTAAACATGTTTCACCTTGACAATCGCACGAAAGAGCGTTTACACACAGTCCCGACATCCTGGGCTTCCAGGAGCACCGGGTACACCAGAGAGGAGTTCAGCTTTGAGTTAGAGGAAGGAAACCAGCTAATCACATCATCAGCCATCCTCTGAGACTTTATTTGCCACATTGGATAGGAGGATGCTCCTATATACCTACCATGGCGTCGCCAATTGCAAATGGCAGCATGCTTACCGACTTGGCAGCCAACACCCATTTCACAAAACAGCACAACACTGGACTCATAAGGACGGATGTACACTACACAAAAAGCAACTCGATTACACCCTGGTGTGCAGAAAGTGACGTAATCGTCTGCTGAATGCTGAAGCATGAACGGCTTTAGGACAGTGGGTTCAGTCCACTGCATGGTCACAATGAGGGCTGGGCTCGGCCCACACCAAGCTAACGCCTCTAATACTTAATTGAGGTGAAAAATCAATTTAAGGAACTACAGCAGGATGAAGGAACCTCTGATAATTACCACAAGTTTACTGAAATTAACACAGTCGATGGGCCATTGATCCTGACTGAACGCTAAAGGCTAAAAGTGAAGTGAAGCAGATCTTCAAGTTGTGTTTTCTTCTCACACCATCAACGTGTTAAACTAGTCTGAGCGTGGCCAGCGAGCAGCGCGAGTAAGGATTCAAGGATTTGTATTGTCATACTGTTAAAGGTTTTTATGTCCTGGTATGTTCTGGTACTAAACTCTGTTTCTGAGGCATGGCTCATAAGTAGGAGAGAATGAAATAGAATAAAATGTAAATAAAATGCAAAATGGAATGGAAAAGTAATATAGAATAGGCACAATGTAAGATAGTACAAATACACCATGAAAGAGAATTCCTGAATGAAATATTACACTTTTTATTTTTTGAAACCACAACCATTTAAAAAAGAAGATGGAAAGCAGAGCAGTTCTTCACTAACGGCTCTCCGGCCTCAGATGTTTGTCGTTAACTCGCAGCTCGAGCAGGTTAGCTTCCTGTTGAGTTTGACCTGCAGCACAGGGTATAAGTGCTTCAGGTATTTGAGTGTTTTTAACAGTTTAAGCAAAGAATAAGGGCCATTCTAGCAATATGATACTGTGAGACCATAGTCGGGTGTGAACGAATGGCCGTGACCTTTGACCCTTCCCCCGCAGCGTGGTGTGCGTCGGAGGTGATGGCATGTTCAGCGAGATCATCCATGGCCTCATCTGGAGGACGCAGATGGACGGCGGCGTCAATCCCAACTGCCCCGAGGAGGCGCTGTCGCCCTGCTCTCTGCGCATCGGGATCATCCCGGCAGGTCGGACAGCATGACTCGGCAAAAATAACCTTTGGTTGTAGCCAGCGTGGATCGGAGACGTCCTGGAGGTCATTCAGACGGTTAAAGAGCCCGAACCGATGGTCTCCAGCATGAGTTTTATCACCGTACACACTTGTAGCTAAACTCTCTGGAGTCTCCTTTCGAGGCCGATTCAGCCAATGAGAAAGCAGGAATCTTTGTCGAACACTGCAGCTCATCTCAAAGTAACACACCACTTTGTTTACGTGATGATTAATTTATCCTCTGAGTAGTTGTGCTTGATAAATTTTGCAAGTTTTTATGTTTTCTGCTCAGTCAACAAACATAAATTAAGATAAATTGTTAAATAAATAAATGAAATAATTGCGCTAAAATTGACTGCTTTCCTTTCTAAATCACCAGCCCAGGGGTCGGCAACCTTTAATGCTCAAAGAGCCACTTGGTCCCGTTTCCCACTGAACACAACACCCAGAGAGCCACACACATTTTATTTTGACAGTCCCACAGGAAGACCATGCCAGCAGGACGCAACACACAAAACCTACTTCACTGCTGGTTGACGACTTACAACTAATAAACTAAACTACATGAATTAAGCAACAAAAACACAACACAACACAATTATTACCGACACTACAAACCTAATATAACCCCAATAATTACATTTAAAACACCACAAACAGAAACTCCCATAATGCATTGCAGCTCTCAGCTCCTTTATTGCTCCACATTATTAAAATGGAAGATAAATGTGTGTGCCTCCTTACGTCCCTCTCTGGGTGGCCTTGCCTCCTTACGTCCCTCTCTGGGTGTCTTTGCCTCCTTACGTCCCTCTCTGGGTGGCCTTGCCTCCTTACGTCCCTCTCTGGGTGGCCTTGCCTCCTTACGTCCCTCTCTGGGTGGCCTTGCCTCCTTACGTCCCTCTCTGGGTGGCCTTGCCTCCTTACGTCCCTCTCTGGGTGGCCTTGCCTCCTTACGTCCCTCTCTGGGTGGCCTTGCCTCCTTACGTCCCTCTCTGGGTGGCCTTGCCTCCTTACGTCCCTCTCTGGGTGGCCTTGCCTCCTTACGTCCCTCTCTGGGTGGCCTTGCCTCCTTACGTCCCTCTCTGGGTGGCCTTGCCTCCTTACGTCCCTCTCTGGGTGTCATTGCCTCCTTACGTCCCTCTCTGGGTGACCTTGCCTCCTTACGTCCCTCTCTGGGTGGCCTTGCCTCCTTACGTCCCTCTCTGGGTGGCCTTGCCTCCTTACGTCCCTCTCTGGGTGGCCTTGCCTCCTTACGTCCCTCTCTGGGTGGCCTTGCCTCCTTACGTCCCTCTCTGGGTGACCTTGCCTCCTTACGTCCCTCTCTGGGTGGCCTTGCCTCCTTACGTCCCTCTCTGGGTGGCCTTGCCTCCTTACGTCCCTCTCTGGGTGGCCTTGCCTCCTTACGTCCCTCTCTGGGTGGCCTTGCCTCCTTACGTCCCTCTCTGGGTGGCCTTGCCTCCTTACGTCCCTCTCTGGGTGGCCTTGCCTCCGTACGTCCCTCTCTGGGTGTCTTTGCCTCCTTACGTCCCTCTCTGGGTGGCCTTGCCTCCTTACGTCCCTCTCTGGGTGGCCTTGCCTCCTTACGTCCCTCTCTGGGTGGCCTTGCCTCCTTACGTCCCTCTCTGGGTGGCCTTGCCTCCTTACGTCCCTCTCTGGGTGTCTTTGCCTCCTTACGTCCCTCTCTGGGTGGCCTTGCCTCCTTACGTCCCTCTCTGGGTGTCTTTGCCTCCTTACGTCCCTCTCTGGGTGGCCTTGCCTCCTTACGTCCCTCTCTGGGTGGCCTTGCCTCCTTACGTCCCTCTCTGGGTGGCCTTGCCTCCGTACGTCCCTCTCTGGGTGGCCTTGCCTCCGTACGTCCCTCTCTGGGTGTCTTTGCCTCCTTACGTCCCTCTCTGGGTGGCCTTGCCTCCTTACGTCCCTCTCTGGGTGGCCTTGCCTCCTTACGTCCCTCTCTGGGTGGCCTTGCCTCCTTACGTCCCTCTCTGGGTGGCCTTGCCTCCTTACGTCCCTCTCTGGGTGACCTTGCCTCCTTACGTCCCTCTCTGGGTGGCCTTGCCTCCTTACGTCCCTCTCTGGGTGGCCTTGCCTCCTTACGTCCCTCTCTGGGTGGCCTTGCCTCCTTACGTCCCTCTCTGGGTGGCCTTGCCTCCTTACGTCCCTCTCTGGGTGTCTTTGCCTCCTTACGTCCCTCTCTGGGTGGCCTTGCCTCCTTACGTCCCTCTCTGGGTGGCCTTGCCTCCTTACGTCCCTCTCTGGGTGTCTTTGCCTCCTTACGTCCCTCTCTGGGTGGCCTTGCCTCCTTACGTCCCTCTCTGGGTGGCCTTGCCTCCTTACGTCCCTCTCTGTGTGTCTTTGCCTCCTTACGTCCCTCTCTGGGTGGCCTTGCCTCCTTACGTCCCTCTCTGGGTGGCCTTGCCTCCTTACGTCCCTCTCTGGGTGGCCTTGCCTCCTTACGTCCCTCTCTGGGTGGCTTTGCCTCCTTACGTCCCTCTCTGGGTGGCTTTGCCTCCTTACGTCCCTCTCTGGGTGGCCTTGCCTCCTTACGTCCCTCTCTGGGTGGCCTTGCCTCCTTACGTCCCTCTCTGGGTGGCCTTGCCTCCTTACGTCCCTCTCTGGGTGGCCTTGCCTCCTTACGTCCCTCTCTGGGTGTCTTTGCCTCCTTACGTCCCTCTCTGGGTGTCTTTGCCTCCTTACGTCCCTCTCTGGGTGGCCTTGCCTCCTTACGTCCCTCTCTGGGTGGCCTTGCCTCCTTACGTCCCTCTCTGGGTGGCCTTGCCTCCTTACGTCCCTCTCTGGGTGGCTCTGCCTCCTTACGTCCCTCTCTGGGTGGCCTTGCCTCCGTACGTCCCTCCAGGAGCCTCAGTGGAGGAGTAAGGAGCCGTGGGGGTACCGGCCCCTGCACCAGCCGATGAAGCTGTAAACTGATGAAGTGCTTGTTCTCCCTTCAGGTTCGACGGACTGCACCTGCTTCGCCACAGTGGGCACCAACGACCCCGTGACCTCGGCTCTGCACGTCATCGTGGGTCAGTGACCAGACGCTACGCTGCAAACTGTGCTGCTCCTGCAGTGTCACAGTTAGTCTGATGTTCGTCACACGGCATCTCCAGCTCTCATGACTGGGAGGCCAGAGAGCCACAAACGTGTACATTTTCTTCTCACAGTCGCTTTTCTACTGGAGCTCTTGTCTGGTCTGCAAATCTAACATTACACCGTAAGGCCCAGGGGCCAAAGCCGACCCGCCAGAGGCTCCAGTCCGGACATACCACAGAGCAAATTGAAATGTTTCAGAGACAACATGGATTTTTTTTTTTTAACACATTTCTTAAGAGGGGCAAACACAACACTTAAACCCTGTTTACACAATATTGTTTTTCAGTGAAAACTCAAAAATGAAGTAGTGGAATAGCATTCCAACTCGGTCGTCTGTCCATATGAATGTCTGAATACTGTCTAGCTTTAATGTTTGTAGCATATTGCTCTCTGATGCATGTGTGTGTGGTTTCATTACTAAATGAACAACAGCACCCACGAGGAGCCTAACATGAAAACTGCACCGTTTTGAAAATATGTAAACATGATACTTTTGTGAAATGAGGTGTTCGACCCTGAGATCACTGCAAACAAACTAGCTTTAGCTTCAAAGCCATGCTGTCATGGTGAATTTGTGAAAACACCCATAATGCAACAGGTTGTGTTGTTTGGGTTTTTTTTTTTTTTATTCACTGTGTGTGTGTGTGTGTGTGTGTGTGTGTGTGTGTGTGTGTGTGTGTGTGTGTGTGTGTGTGTGTGTGTGTGTGTGTGTGTGTGTGTGTGTGTGTGTAGGAGACTCCCAGGCCATGGACGTGTGCTCGGTTCACCATAACAACAGCTTCCTGCGATACTCCGTCTCCCTGCTGGGATACGGTTTCTATGGAGACGTGCTCACTGACAGTGAGAGGAAGAGGTGGATGGGGCCGGCTCGATACGACCTGTCAGGTGGGAGCGTGTGTTGACCTCTGTCCCACCGGCGCTCCGGTATCAAGTGTTAACTTGTGTCACGTTGCAGGTCTGAAGATGTTTCTGACTCACCATTACTACGAAGGAACCGTCTCCTATCTGCCGGCCAGAGGCATCCTGGGAACGCCGCGAGACATCGCCAGGTGTCGATCTGGGTGAGAGAAAGAGCCAGAGACGGTCTTTGACTTTTGTTTTCAGCTCAGAACTGATTCACAGACTTTTCCATGAGCTCCTACTCAGCCTTACTCGACTCCACTGGCCTGAGCCTCGGTCCTTCTCCATTACTATTTAGTACGACCCTGATGTGGGCGGAGTCATCGGAGCTTTCCCCCATCATGCACAATTCCTCACCCCCAATATGATGCAGAGCGAACATGCATTGGATATCATCGCATTTGTTACGATGGTGCTTCACTCTGGTGTTTTAGTTTTACTGGTGCCCGTGTTAACTGGTGACTTCTGCCATCCGGCCGTTAGCAGCAGCTGATGTTCCAATAAGACAAACAAAAGGCTACGATGCTTTAACCTTTAATGGATATGTGGTTAAACGGTGTTCTCCAGGACAGCGACGGATTTTGGTCGCGGTTTTATCATCTGCTGTGAAAAGGGGAGACTGGAGGAAGCTGGTCACCAGCTAACAGGGACACCAGTTAATCCGAAACACCGGTGGTATCGGCAGCTCAGAGAGCTCCGGATCGGGAAAGCGTCAGTAGCAAGTGGAGTCAAGTGGAGTAAGGCTGAGGAGGAATTAGTGGGAAATCTGCCAAAACACAACATTTTGTAAATGTATCAAAAAACGGTGACGGAGTCCCATCAAGCAGGTTTGTAGAGTCTCTGTGAGCTATGTTGGTTCACCATCACGACTCGAGGATTATGTTTCCACGTTCATCCCCACAGACAATGAGTCTTATTCACACAAAGACGATCGTATCGTGACATCACTCACTCGTGACATCAAACCTGGCGACAGCAGGACGGAAGGCTGAAACAACAAAGTACTCAAATGAAGAAGAAATGACCACAAAGAAGTCAACCAGCGGCTCTACTCCTGAAACACTGCAGACACACACATGATGGGGGGGGGGACAGAATCCAAAAGTAGAGGGCAAGAGAAAGAGCAGTGTTTTTTTGAAAGAACAAATTAGTTGCTCCTAAAGTTAATATAAGCTTGTAAATGAGATTGAATGGCCCAGACTATATTTACAAGCAGTGTGGTTTATCCACTGGGTATTTTTACACTAACTTGTGTATGTTTGTACATTTGCAGCTGCGTGGTGTGTCAGCACAACGGCCAGCTGCTTTCAGAGAAAGCCGAGAGCTACGAGGTGGAGAAGGAGACGGAGTCGGATGACGGTGAGTCCAGTCAAGGACCTTCTGACCCTCGTCGGTCAGGACCCTGCTGAGCACATCGGCTCTGCTCTGGTCCCAGAATACACACAAACCTGTGTGGTCTTTCAATAGAGCCCTGAGGGATGCAAAACAAAAAAAGATGATTTCTGTTAACAATCCCTTCCTCAGCTGTCTGACTTTCTCAGGTATCTATGGAAACACATCTTTGTAGATTTCTTTCCTGATTTTTTGTTGATATAAATGTTTTCAATGATGTTTTGAGAAGTTTTACACTGAAAAATAAGCTGAAGTTCCATTTACACAACAACAGTTCAAGTGAAAGTGCGATTTTTCGGTTCCGAAAAGTGTTGCGACAACTTTTTGAAAACGATGTCAGTTTACATGGAAAACAATGTAGTGAGCATACCAGGCCACAAGTTGGCGCTGTTGTTTGTTTTTGTAATAAATCCACAAACACGAGAGAACAATGGTCGTACACGCCATTCGGATTGAGATTCCATGTCAACTACAAAACTAGCAAGTCCCAGGAGAAGTGGAGTCCTGACACCGCGGAGGGAATATTGTTCTGATTGTCTCTACTGAGCATGTGCAGCACAACTCTTTACGACAACCAAGGGAGGTGTGCGTGCACATTAGCAGTGTTTTCAAAACTTTGTGTTTTCAGTTGCTCCGGGCCACAAAACGCAGCCAAACTTTTCAGTTTTCACTTGAAAATGCTTTGGCGTGAACGAGTTTGTGTGGGATTTTAGTTTCAGAAAGCGGCGGCGATTGGAGGACGATCCGAGGGAAGTTCCTGGCTATAAACGCTGCCAGTATGAGCTGCGCTTGTCCTCGCAGTCCTAAAGGCCTGTCGCCTGCCGCCCACCTGGCCGACGGAACCACCGACCTCATCCTGGTCCGGAAGTGTTCGCGCTTCAGCTTCCTCAGACACCTCCTCCGACACACCAGCAAAGACGACCAGGTACCGCCGTCCTCCCGAATCGCGGCGAGACGCCGCCACGGTCCGCGGGTAACCTCCTTTCCTCTCCACCTCGCAGTTCGACCTCGCCTTCGTCGAGGTCCACCGCGTTCGCCGCTTCCGCTTCACGCCGCATCACTGCCAGAGCGACTCGGACCAGGAACTGAACCTGCAGGAGAACAACAAAGGTCAGATCTTCAGCCAGATTTGCACCAACCACCCGGCTTGCGGCTGCGCCCCCGCCTACAGCAGCTGGAACTGCGACGGTGAGATCCTGACCCACACAGCCATCGACGTCAGGTACCGTCACTCTCTCACCGTCCAGAAGGTCAACATCCTGTGACGGGACCCGTCGAGAAACCTGCTTGTTCCTGGTCTTTTCAGGGTTCACTGCCAGCTGATCAAGCTGTTTGCTCGAGGGATCGAAGAACCGACCGTGTTCGAGGACCTGGGCAGCCCCTGTGCAATATGAACAACCAAAGCAGCGTCCCACCTCTTCTTCTGGTTTCCTCTATTCACACCACTGGTTCAAATGTCTCTTGAATGTTTCTTGTGCATCAGTTTGGATTCAGACGTGTCCTGGTCTTGTTGGTTTCTTCACCTGATTAAGTTCCACATGCAGAAACCTGAACCAGGTGCAGGACCGCTGGTCCAGCTGGACTTTCTTACTGTTTTTGTTGCAAAGTTTCCTGGTACAAGACGGTGAAACTCAAAGTCCAGTTCAATCACGTTGCACGTGTTGATCAGGTTTTAGAATGTCCCCGGTGGCCGTAGGTTGGACACTTCAGTCTCAGACCGAGACCCGTATTGACTTGGACTTGACTTGACGTGAAGACTCTGCTCATTTGACTGTTTCATCACATCTGGACTGGTTTGGATCTTTGGCCTAAGAGACTTGAAGCGAGAGTCTGAACACTCCTGGAGGAGGGACCTGGTGTCTGATGGGTGTTTGGACCTCTTCTTGTAACGATGTGGGCCTGTGAGCTGTGGACAGGATGTGGTTGAAGGATCCCTGTGTGTCTTTGATTCAGAACACTTCGGACTTTCTGACTTGTCTCTCCTCGGACCTGACGTGCCAACACCACGAGAACGTTTCAACAACTCTGCTTTATGGTTCAGTTACACACTCTTAAGTCTTAAATCATCTCATCCCGGTGACTTGTTCTGGTCCTTTGAATCGTTTTGCTTTGCCGTTCCTGGTTGTGTCCCTGGTTCCTTGTGGTCTGGAGCTGGACTCTTGATTCAGAACGAACTGGAAAGCATCATGTTCGTCACCGTCTCAGTTTGGATGATTGTTTTTGTTGGAAACCTTGAACAAATCAACGTCTGGAGTTCTGGTGCTGTTCTGGACTTTGATTTGACTTCTTTCTTTGGTTTTAGTTTTGTGTCTAATAGTGGAGTGGACCTGAATCGCTCCTTCAGACATGCTAGCATGAACCTGACTTTAACTTGTCTTCCTCTTTATCTTGCGGTAGCTTTTTTTTTTTTTTTTAAATCATCACTTTGAATATTGCTGTCCAATTCTGGTTTGTTGTTACTGGGACATGATTGGATTTTGGATGAATTACTAGAAGTTAACAGTTTTAATCCCATCTTGATGTTCTCATATCAGAAATCTCCTGAAACTTTCTTCCTGGAGTTTTTTTATCAAACACTCCAACGCTGACAATGTTGTATTTCTACTCCGTATGCAATTGAACTCAGTCTGAGCAAAGAAACCGACTCCGACAGCCGTGGTGTTTCTCTGTCATCCTCAATCATCTATTGTCATTTAGTGGAGGTGAAAGTGTGTGAAGCGTCACACCGAGTCGATGTGTGACGAGTCGGAAGTTTCAGGAAGTGACGGAATTCCCCGGAGGTCAGCTGGTCTGAACTAATGCTGGGAAAATCCGACTCATGATTAATTCACACACTTCATTTTCAGAGTTCATTCTGCACATCCAGTTCACAGTTTTTTCCAGTTTTGAAAACAATAAATCCTCCACAGCTGGTAGAAGGATTCTGTCCAGATCACAGTGTTGGGGCAGCGGTGACTTTAAAGGAGCTCTGCTCTGGAAGGTGAAGGATCTTCTTCCTGACTGCACACACACACACACACACACACACACACACACACACACACACACACACACACACACACACACACAGTGAAGGCCCTCAGGAAGGTCACAGTGGAAGTAACTGGACGTTTCTCCCGGTTTCAGACACAAAAGCTTTGAGTCGTCAGACTGTTGATGCTTCCTGTTGTTTCCTTCGATATCAGTAGCAGCTTTCAGCTTTATCCTCATATTAAAGGAACAGTTTGGATCCTTTCAGACGAGGTCGTATGTGGAGAACACGGAGCGTGTCGGGGTTGGTGCAGGTCTGCAGCCATCACTAAATACACATTTGTCTGGTTTAAATTGTGTTGATCAGCAGATAATCAAAGGGACGCTGCTGTAGCTGTGTGTCCAATATTAGCAGGAAAATAATCAAATGTGACATTGGACGAGCTGCCGAATCGACTGAAACTGCTAATACAGCTGAAATGGAAAAACTAATTGCTAAACTAGTATTTTAAACAGATAAAACAGTCCAAATAAGACTGTAATGCGAGCTGCAGTGGCTAAAGTGGTTTAAAAAATATTGATCGTAAATGTAACACCAGTTGAAAACTTTTTCATGTGTATAAATGTTTCAAAGCTTTGATTTTTAAAAAGTAAGCAGTGGTTGCAGACAGAATTCATTTGGTAAAACTGGTAAATCTCTTGGTTGTCAAGGTTGCAGACCTCTGCTGTTGAAGGACTCACTGTACCACCTGGTGGTCGAAGGTCATACTACAAGAAGGTTGGATTGAACGCAAGTTCTGGGATTTAACATGTTGTACCTGACATATTCACACGACCACACTTGAAATGATCCAAACTGTCATTTTAACCAAATACCAGCAAGGGTTCACTGATGTAGCTGTTGGTCTCATCTCTTCTGTCGTAGCTGGTTCAGAACTGGGTTTTACCAAAACCAGTCAAAACCAATGATGCAATCCGGTTTCAGCAGAGATCCAAAGTCACGGACTTGTGCAGACTTGTGATCCAGGCCACCTTTGTAGTGATGATTTTTCTCTCTCAGTTGTATAAATGTAGAAACTGCTGGAAAACCCGCAAAACGAACCAAATGTGATGGAGTGAAGTGGAATATCATTAGGAAACAGTGTTTGTTCACATTTAGCTGCTTTAATCATGATGGAAAAATTCATTTAGGTGTTTATTTTGTTTGTTTTTTTAATATATTTAATGCTGGACTAGCTTGATGCTAACAGGCTATATAGATCAAAAACAGCAACAAGCATCCAATCATATTAAAGTTGCTGGCGTGATACATTTTTATAAATGTTTACGATTGTTGACGGTAAAAGAATAAAGCTGAGCTTCATTATAGCATCAAAGTAAAGTCTTTATCATCATCAAACAGCCAGGACTCGTCCAAACTCCTACGTAGCAAAATATTAAGATGTTACACCAGTTCTCGTACAAGGATGCAGCCCAGATGTTGTTATCAAATGACCACCAGAGGGCTCCATAAAGCAAGGTGCTCACAGTCTGTCTTACCATTGAAATATGTTTCCTAGCAGCCTGTAAAGACCGCTCCACAGTAAAGTTTTGATTGTCTGAGCGCTCAGTTCACTGCGGCGACATAAAAGCTCGCAGTCCTGGTTTCTATGGCTCTAATCTGAGGCCGCATAACGGACACAAAGACGTGAAACTACCACGCGAACGGTTTATGCAGTTGATGTCAAAACTCAAGTAAATTGTTCTTTGTAGCAGTGAGGATTTGTTTAGAATTCAGAGTTACCACATTTAAGTCTTATAATCTGCAAAAAACTTGTTTAGCTGGTCCTGTGACATATATTCTGGAGCAACTCGTATATGAAGACAAACTGGTACTACCATCATGTGACCACCAGATGTCTCCGTATGACAATATGCGCAATACCACAGATAAATCTACATTTTTACCACATTTCACTGACAATAGCAGTTAAATGTCACAAAAAAGGAGGGAAAAGAAAGAGTGGAAAATAGAATTGTTGGACGTGTTGATGCATGCGACTTGTCTGTAAACTGTGGTTGGTAGAAGACATGGAGGAGGAGCTTTAACAACCAAATACAAGCATGTAGCGAAGACGAGCTCTTCCTCTTCATCCCCTCAAAACACCAGGCTGATCACGTCATGGAAAAGAGAACATGTCAAACATACGCTGCAGCTGTATGTAGTTTGTTTGTTTGTTTGTTTGTTGATCTTTGTTGTGATTTTGATGGCAGTATTTATGCTGGACATGGCGACTCTTCTCAAGCTTTTATTTTCTGTGAAGAATGGGTCGTCCTTTTACTTTCTGCTGTAGCTGTTACATTATCAGGAATTAAAGATATTTTCAGCACTGGACTCATTATTGCTTGTGACGTTACTGAATCAGGGTCATTTCACCAAAGATCTGGAGGTCAAAGGTCAAAGGCTTTTCGATCATTGATGAGCTTCACTCATGTATTTATTTACGCTTTAAATCAAACTTTCTTCACAGAGAGCAGAGAATTGTTTGGCAACGGGGCTGCGGTTGCTCGGTTGGTGGAGCGGGTCTCTCAATTGTAAGGTTGCAGGTTCGATTCCATATCTGCCCACATGTAAGACACTGAACCCCAGACTGGCCCCCCACTGGTGTGTCAATGTAAAGAAATGGAGAAGGTGTATAGAAGTGAAACAAAGCGGCTCCACATACATGGAAAGAAGTCATTGCAGAATAAAAACCATGAGATGATTTAGGCCTCATGTACACAATGTTTATGTGAAAATGAAAAACCTTGATCCATGTTGAGGTCAATTCACATGAGATTTCATAACAGAGACACCCAACAGCACCCACAAGTGGTCCGACCTGTCATTCTCACGTAAGCTGACAATGTTGCCATTAAGTGTGTCTGAAAGGAAAATGAAAAAACTATTTTCCCTTGAAACATTGTCGTGTAAACGGGGCGTAAAATAAGAAATATCATTTTCAAAATCAAATTGTGTTTCTCCATGTCTAAACTTTTGTTTGTGCAAAACTTCAGAGTTCAAGTAAGAAGGAAGTAACAGGTTAGTTTCTGTTCTATGGATTTAGTTGCAATAATCATCTGTAAACAGTTTAAATAAATTATATTTTCTATTCACAAACTGAGACCAGTCCCCAAAAACTCAGTGTAAAAAGAAAAGGCAATTGGTGGATGTTTAATTTTTAAATGATCCCCATCAGTCTCAACTTTGGTCTGCTGATGTTTTCTCAAAATTATTCCCAAGATTGTGTGATTTTTAATCCTGAGTGAAGGAGTGAGTGAATGAGTGAGAGGAAATTGTAAGTGAACAAATCAAAGGTTTTAAATAATGTAATAAAACAGTAGCAATTTATAAAAGAAAGAAAAATACAATGTTAACAGAGTTTCATAGAGCCACTATAAAACTGCACAAAACTTAAAGCTTTTATATCCAAGAAATGTTTTATTACTGTAATTAATGTGCTCCTGACTGTAATGACTTCATAGATATTTGGCATCATGTTGTAATAATACTTATTAGACTGGCTTCTATCACACCATTGGAATTTATTACAAATTGGCTTTATTAGATGTCAAATTTCTAAAAGTATTACGTTATTATTACTAATAACTTATTACTCATTCCAGCTTCTCTCACAGAATTGAAGCAGTTCTGCCACCTTGTGGACTTCTCTGTGTACTGCAGCCTCCCCACCAACCCGTCACACTGTTCACCAAGCTCAAAGGTGAAATAAAAAACCCGTTGTGACTTCCTCTGAGCTCCATGTGACGTCAAACATGACGTGACCGCAGTCCAGTGGCCATGATGAAGGTGGTACAAACACCATGGAGCTTCAGGGATCTGGGAACGGCGGTCCGTCAAGAGAAGAACCCTGCAGTTCAAACATCTGAGTCCAGTCGACGTCACGAGGTGCCGAAGAATCCCGGGTCAGGATGGAAACGTCTTCCAGCTGGTTTGAGAGGTTTCCAGGGGTTCTGGTGAGCAGAGTGACAAAGATGGGCAGCAGATCTCACTGAGCCGTTTGGTCTGTATTGAGCCGTTTGGTCTGTATTGAGCCGTTTGGTCTATATTGAGCCGTTTGGTCTATATTGAGCCGTTTGGTCTGTATTGAGCCGTTTGGTCTGTATTGAGCCGTTTGGTCTGTATTGAGCCGTTTGGTCTGTATTGAGCCGTTTGGTCTATATTGAGCTGCGCTCGACTCACGGAGGCCCGACGGCACCGTGACATCAAATCAAATCAAACTTTACTTGTAGAACACTTTTCATACATACGTGCCACACAAAGTGCTTCACATAAAAGAGGAAAAATAAAATAAAGTAAAATAGAAACATGCCCACGCCCACACCCAACCACACACACACCAACCTCAACTGCCCATAATAGAATATAAAAACTGATATAAAAATGATGTAAGAATGATTTGAGCTAAACTGTTTAATTCCTCCAAAAACAAAGCAAAGACCAAAAAGAAACTCAGACGTTCTTCTCAGGTGAGCAAAGTCACAAAAGGTGCAGAGAATCTGCAGCACAGGAGAACAGACACAAAAACAGGAATGACGCAGAGACGACAACAAGAGCACACAAGACTAAAGGCACCAGGTGGCGACGCTCCAGAGGCGCTCTCCCAGTCTTCTTCTGTGGTTTTAGTGTTTTTCTGGGGCCGTTCCAGCGCCAACTAAAAAAACAACATTTAATTGGTGTGTTTTCACATCTTCACCCTGGCGCCGCGGCTTTGAGGCTAATGCTAGTTAGCTATCCTTCATGGCAGCACCACATATCAGCTCAGGTCTGTGTGTGTTGCGTTGCTACGCTAAAGAAAATTCTTTGAAGTATTTATACTTTGCTTTGACTCGACCTTTAACACAAGACAAAGAGAAGAGATCGACAGAGAGACACTCGGCCTTACACATATCGACTCAGGAACAACATCGTAACGGTGATCTGGATGAAACCACGTGAGAACGAAGGTTTTCCGCGTCGTGGTTCACCTCAGGTCCAGCCTGACCGCTTCCTGGATGCTGACCGTTGTGTCTGAGTCCACTGCCTCTCCACCACTCTCGCTTTGTGGTGACAGAACGAGTCGTAGAACCGTCTCACTGAGCAAGATGGCCGTCGCCTACGGCGGCTCGCCAACCAAACAAACACAGCAGAATAAGACGGAACGACCGTCGTCACCACACATCTACAATGTCTCTTCCTCTTCCCACTTTCTTCCATTCACAAGCTCAAACTTTGATCAGCGTCAGTTGTTTGCTTGAACACGACAAGCTCACGACGCCGCGTCACCACGTCTGACCGGGTCTGTGGTCGTCGCCTCCGACTCAAGAGGTCGACATCCTGAAGCCAAACGTGTCGTCACTCCAACGTTTATGAGATCCTGGAACCAAAGACGGCTGAAGTCTTAGACTGCAGAAATCACATGATGAGTCGAGCAAACGACGAAACGAGAGCAGATGAAGAGCGAGTGCTTGTCAGAAGGACGTGAACCTCATGAGAGAAACGAAGCTCCACGCTCCTCCACCTCACATCACAAGAGCGTCGATGGAGAGCAAACAAGCCAATCGTGATCCAAAAAAAAGTGGCCAACATGTGTTTATGGATCAATACTCTGTGAAGCAGCGTCAATGATTTAAGGAGAGCAAACAGCTCGGAGCTGCTGCAGGCAATTAGATCTCATTAAGGAAGCCGCCGGATGGAGGGTGGAGGAAGTCAACAGTGTGAGGCGGCGGCGCCGAACTCGCTAGGTGTGGATTCAGCAAATAACCAGACTGATAATGTCCAGGAGGTCGATACCTGGCCTGTACAAAAGGACGGGCGGACCGTGGGAGGTGGGACCTGCTCCACCACGAGGACCGTCCAGGTGAGATACTGACACCTCACGCTTTAGCTTCCATTCCCGTCAGCATTAGGACCACTGCCTTTTAAAGATGTCCAACATGGAGGAAACTCTCTCACTAAAATATGTTTGAAATCTTTCCTTTTTTCTATGAAAAACTCTTTTGTTCATGTAAAATGCCAGTTTTTACATTTTGAAAATCAACTCACTAATATTATATCTGTTCTGCAAAACTTATTTGAATTGTTAGATACTTTTCCTCTTTGAGTCATTTTATATTGTATTAAACCTTGTTCATTAATAATTAATTTCCTTTTACGGCAGTTTTAAAGCATTCCACTTTACATTTTTTGCTATTTTTAAAGTCTTGTCTATTTAATTACATGTTTCAAACATATCCAGGGTTGGATGTCAAATATTAAATAAAAAAAAGGAAAAGAAAATCTCAAATTACTCTAATTAAATATTTTTGAGGTATCATTTTAAGTATTTGTACTTTATACATATGTAACTTTTGCTGTACAACATATTCACCATATGTATAGGCTTTATTTCACTTATGTTAAAATAAGTTCCCCATGAATATGCTCACAATCTAAATTAATGTTAAAATTTAAAAATTTTCTTTGGCATATAAGTAAAATGTTTCACCAGAGAAGATTCTTCTTAAATTGTTACATTTGTTCACAAAAACAAATGACCACGGAATTATTTTATGGATTTTGATGAATGAGCTTTAAAAACACTGAGTATTTTTAACACCAATATTTGTATCTGATTGACATAACAGCAGCTGTGCTTCAGCACAGATGGTTTATTTCTCTTTTCCTTTTTTTTCTTTTTCACTTTGTAATTTTTTTTTTCTTATTTTTCTTTGATACATTTTTTTTCTTAAATTCACCCCTTTTTTTCCTTATTTTTCTTTTTTGTACAAATTTTAACATCACTCTTCCTCGTTTCATTTTTATTTTCTCGCCTACGATTTGACGTATCATAATATCAAAGTGGAGAGAAGAGATGTCAAATCGTGAAAAAGGCGGCGTTATACCTAAAGAAAAAACTTTTTTTTAATACTAAATGATCATCGAACCCCGTCAGAAAAAGACTCTTAATGTGAAGTTTCATATTAAGTTTGTTAAAGCCTCCATGTTACAGAAGGTTGACTGTTGTTCAATATCCATTTCTAATTCAAATTAAACACTTTCATATCACTAACTAACTTTACTACAATATTGCAGCTGAAGTGACTCAAATATCCTAACATCACTTTACGTAATATTTTATAGTGAGTCCCTTCGTCTCTCCAGGACATCATCATCGTCATCTTCATCATCCTCACGATGGCGCCCATCAGTGGGTCTCAGGTGTTCCTGGTGTTGGCCGTCCTCAACCTCACCACTTCACTTCCTGTCAGGTACACCAGGCCACACCAGTCCAAGTCAAACGCCTGAAATCGCTGTGAAAAAGAGAAAATCAGCTGGTTGCTGTTCCGTCTGTGTTTGTGTGAACAGGGACGAGTACGAGGTGGAGCTGCGACAGTCCAACAGGCCGCGGCCGCCGTCCGACGCTCTGCTGGAAGCTGCGCTCAGGTGAAACTCACACCAAGAGCTTCAGTTCTTCAGGGACTCGCACTTCAAAATAAAGGCCAACGATGTTGAAAATAGATCTTCAGTAGCCATTGGTTTCAGAGAGACTGACTCTTTCGCCAGCTCACATGACCTCCGGACGAGGGACTGACCGAGGCGTCGGGTGCTGAGTTTTCATTGGAGTAATTTGTTGATCTGGACTTGAAAAGTGTGTTTTGCCTGACAGATACTGTTTGGCTGCATGTGGTCTCCAGGAAAGTGCATCAAATGATGCTACGTTTCCTCTGATTATAGTTATTCATTTGGTCCCGTCACTAATGTCTCCTCCTCTGGGATAAAGAGGAACATGTGGTGTTTTGGATCCACTGGTTTCCTCGTAAACTGGTGACCGACTTCCTTTAGTGTTTCGTCACAGTTGCTCGTCACAGCAGATACTAAAATAAGACTCGCTCAAGGTCTGACTCCTTATTGTAAATGTGGTTAAATGGCGCTCAGCTCCAGATTTATCAGGTTTTTAACATCGAGCAGCAGCAAGAGACACGGCAGGAAGTCAGTCACTTGTTAGCAGGGAAACCAGTTCATCCAAAACACCTGCTCTGACTCAGAGGTGTGTCACTACCCGGTTCTCATCATTCAATTCAAAGAGGTGTTCAGACGATCGACTCGTCACAAACGACTCACCTCCAGCAGGAAGCCAGAGGGGGTGTGAAGTGTGACGCCCCTGAAAAGGCTCTTATTGGATCCTGTGTTCACGTTTAAATCTGACTTTCTCTCAGACCGGTTCCTTGATGGTGGATTCCTCCGTTTCGACCATGAACACATGACGGAGAAACTTTGCAAATCAGAGCAACAGTTCAGGACTTTGTCTTTTGTCCACTGTGTCCCATGTCTGATGTTTGACTGTGTTTCAGGCACATGATGTCTGCAGGTCTGGACCGCAGGAGGCAGCTGGGAGACATCGAGTTCTCCAACAGATACGCAGAGTTTTTGCGATCCAAAGCCAAACACAGCTCCATCTGCGCCTTCCTGCGCCGCATGCATGCCGTCAAGATGAGGTGAGGCGGTGGCAGAAGGGCAGGACCTGGAACCCCGGCTCTCCCTGAGAACCGCTCCCTCTGTTTCAATTCCTGGGAGTCATTTACCAAAGTTGCAAACGATTCTCTGATCGATTCCAGCCGGTGTGAATGACGTCGCCACTCATGCAAGATACGCAACCTGTGGCGACGTTGTTGACCAGAGCAGCCAGCAGGAAACACTAAAGCTCTCCAGTTTGGTTCCATTTCAGGAGAAAAGAACGTCAACAAGACGACATGCAAAGTGGATATTTCATCAGGGGAATAAAATACGACTAACAAATGGAAACATTTGCAGACAGCAGCGAGAACTTTGAATGAACGTGGCGTTTTTGAACGGCTCCACCAGCAGCAGCGGCGACGTGGCGATGCTGGTTTCATTTCCAAATGAGAATCAATAATCAAATTCTTAAGTAGAATGGAATCAGAATCATAAAAGTCTCATCAATTCCATTCCAGAAGTCCAATACACCATATCCTCTCAACTAAAAGTAACTTTTGGCTTTTTTACAGCCGGTCATGTGACTTAGATTAAAAAACAACTTGTATATCAAAATACATGATTGGTACATAGATGGGTACATACCATCTGTGACCACTAGATGTCACTGTGACAGCAGAAAACTGCTGATGTACCAAGGAAGAACTTCTATTACTACTGGGTTTGGCTCACGGGGCGAGGAAAATGCCTCCAGAAAGAAAGAAACAATCCACACAGAAGAAGTTAAAGCAAAAATAGAAAACAGAAACTGAGGAGTTCAGAGTGAGGAAGTTGTGAAGGACTGGAGAAAAGCAGAGAAACTGTTGTCGTGATAAAGAAAACAAAGAAGCATGAGAGGAAGAGCTGAGGAACAAATTCACAGAACGGCTACACCTTGAAATATTTATCTTTCTGCTTTCTTCTCTTCATGACACATTTTTGATAGATCTTAATAGAAGTCCAGAAAGTAAGGAAAGCTATGTTCAGATATGAAAAGGCTAAAAGAGCGAAGCTCAAGCTTGTTGAGAGCTGCTGGTCCGTCCAGGCAGGCAAGCAGCAGAGCAGCAGAGCAGCAGAGCAGCAGAGCAGCAGAGCAGCAGAGGTTGTGGAGTTCTTGCTGAGTGTTTGATGTCTCCGTCCTCAGCGCTGTGGGAGGAGACGTGGAGAAAGTCAACCAGCTGCTGAAGCAGTACATGTGTCCGTCCGTCTACAACAACTGGCCCACCGACTTCTAGAAGAGACGGAGACGGCGGGAGTCTGCACGCTGCTCACATTGTCATTAAAACAGGTTTTAACCAGGGGAATCTCAGCCTGCTGGGTTATTGTGTGGATGTGTTCTGCTCGACAGCCTCCATCGTGTCCGCTTTCTCATCTGAACTTAAAACGGTTGTTTCCATTTGGGAGACGTTTGTTTGATTCTCTGTATTTGCCATAAAACGGTGAGACTCAACCGGCCGGTGTGGGGAATGAAATGTAAGCATCAAGACGAGCAATGAAGACCGAGATCGTTGAAAGCTCTTCAAACTCCAGTTTGCTGATTAGTTCCTCCTTAAAGGTTCCCTTTTTATCAAGAGTGAGAAAACCTTTGACTGTCGCTGTAAAACTGTTGGTCAGCTTGATACTCATATCAACATAAGAAGCTCTTTTCTCAATTCTATCATGCAACAGCACGAAACAACGTGTTCAATTCATCCAGCTGACTAGAAAAGCACCTGAAGGTGTAGAAATCCACTTCAATCTGGCATGAACAAGGTTCAAGGTGTCTGGAAGTCAAAGCTCAGGAATCTCATGTTAAAGTCAGGAATTTGAGGTCAAGGTTGGAAATATGAGGAAAAACATCAAATATCTCAGGTTAAAATCATGATTCTGAGAAAAAGTTCCAAAACTGACATTTAAAGTGAAAATTCTGAAAAAAGTCTGAAATTTGAAATTAAATTCTGGTCTGAGATTAAAGTCGGAAGTTTGAGGGGGAAAAAGTCAGAAATCTGAGATTAATTTCATAATTCTGAGGGAAAAGTCAGAAAAGCAAGTTTTCACATTGTACAACAATCTATAAGTATTTGCTTTATTTTCTTCTCGTCAGGCTTTTATAACATACCTTTGATATGAATTCACTGGATTCTCCACAATCATCAAATCTCTCTTCATGCTTCCATAGCAACGCTACAGTGGCAATATACTACTATGTCATTTCAAAATATATACCAACATGTCAATGTTAGATTATTGAGATTATTACTAGTGAAGTAGCATTTCTTTATCAACGTAGATCTAGTGGGTGTTAACGTCGTCATATTCATTCATTGAGAATACAAACTATCAACAGTTTTCTTACTATATTAGAACATTCTTGGCTTTGGTACATTTAAAAAGATAAAATGATCATTTTACTTCAATTTAATTTTAACTACAGTTGTGTGAGAAGCAATTGCATCATTCATACAGAATTTCTTACATTTTCAGGAGAATAAAAACATCGATGATGCTTTAAATCAATTTAGACAGAATGGATCATTTACAGTTTTCTTCAGCGCTGTGATTTCTCCTGCAAACATCAAGTATTCAAAAAATGTTTCTAAAGCACTTGACAGGCTTATTATCTTATTAGCTTATTAAGATTACTTTTTTTTCTTTTCCCTGTAATTTAGTTTTTTAACATTACATTTCCCAGACAAAAGTGACCCCTAGTATTTCAAATAAAAATGCTTTGTAATTTTTTTCTATAAAAAAAAAACAAAAAACTGGCCCCTTGTTTAGAAGCACAAGGCCTGTAGCTACGTTTTCATG
This sequence comes from Blennius ocellaris, assembly GCF_963422515.1. Lineage (NCBI taxonomy): Eukaryota > Metazoa > Chordata > Actinopteri > Blenniiformes > Blenniidae > Blennius > Blennius ocellaris. The sequence goes on along the minus strand of NC_137660.1, from coordinate 1,974,044 downwards.
TTTCATGCACAGCTGGGTTGGTAGAACAGCGGTCTTCTGATTGTAAGGTTCTCAGGTGAACGCTCTCCTCTGACCGTTCATGTGAACCCCCATCACTGAACCCCAACATCTAACTGATCGAGCCGTCGTCTCGCAGTCGGAAGGTTCTGGGATCGACAGCCTCCTCTGACTGCCGAGGGTCACCTGATCGTCTTTTCCTTTCAGAGTCGTCGTCGGGAGAACGTTCCCCGCCACTCTGCCCGTTCTCCTCCATCTTTCTACCATGAGCAGGACCACGACGCTCCACCACCGTGAGGCTCACCAGCAGCGGCGGCGGCATCCCGCCAGGTCCTTGGAAGACCTCGTCCCGCATCTCACCGGGAAGCGAAACCTCAACCTGCCCAAAGCGCGACTGCGTCACGACGAACAGATGGAGCAGGGTCCTGGGTCAGCACGGTACCTGGTCACAGTGGTAAGTGGTGCATTGCTAAAAAAAAAAAAAAAAACTGTTGGAGGAAGATTGAGTGGATCTGCTGAAATGAGTAACTATCCTGACATTTCTATCAACCAGCACAAGTTGATTCAAAATCACAGTTATTTATAAACGTATAGAAATTAAACTATCCTTGCTCATTTGTACCTTCCTAAAACTTCAAATCCTTCTCAAATAAAGGTCGTGTAGATTTAAGTTTCATATGATCTGTTTTTATGGTTCATGTATTTGATACACTAAAGGCAATAAAACTGCATAATAGCTTCTTCAGATGTCATTTTAAGCTGTCTAAGTTGACAACAATTTGCTCAGCCTTTTCCGAAAGAAGTCTTAATTAAATAAAATAAAATTAGTCCTGTTTTCACACTTTTATCCTTCCATTTAGAGATTACATTACTGATTCCATATTCTTATATCACTTGTACTTCGGTTGGAGCAGAGACTTCTCTAAACTTTGCGTTTGGGAGGTAAAAAGTGCAGCTCTCACAATAAATACTTGGTCTCCACTTTGACTAACTAGATATATTTAGCATTTTGCTTCCATCACATTTTGAAATTCTTTTATACAAACATGCATGGGAGGAAATAATATGTATCTGTAAATAATCATAAATCTGGATTTAAAACAATCCAGTATGGCGTTCCCCAGGGATCCATCCTCGGCCTGCTCCTCTTTTTCTTGTGTATAAATGATGTGGTAAATCCCTGGAACATGTTACACAAGGGTTTTATGGTCGTCAACATGACAACGACAGACGACCAGCTTCAGCGTGTTTGAAATAGTCTCAGGAGGCCCTTCTGTTTGCCCACTTCCACAGGAAGAGGAGGAAGAGGAGGAAGAGGAGGACCCGAGCTGGAGGCGCGCAGGGCGGATGAGAGGACGGATCCTGTCCGGGAGGAAGCGAGCAGCTCCGACTGGGAGTGAATGAGGCTCTAAAACAGAGAGTCAGCGGAAAGATACGGAGAGCAGCTGCTGGAGTTTCTGCCTCTGACCGGACTGCTGCCGTGCACGACTCACAGAGGCGAGACAGCGACACCCAGTGGCCTTCGGGGAGAACGCAGGCTTTTTCAAACCCGTGGCTCTTCAGGTTCAAAATAGGATTTTGTAAAGAGACTTTGTGTCTTAATTGTCTTTGTTTCATTTGATTGAACGTTGATTTTCCAAACTTGGTGTCACATCCAAGGTTTGCTAAAGATGGGTACGGTGGCCCTGAAGTGCAAACCACAACAACAAATCACTAAACACAACAACAAATTGAAAAACACAACTGCAAATTGAAAAACACAACTGCAAATTGAAAAACACAACACAAATGAAAAAACACAACTGCAAATCAAAAAACACAACACAAATGAAAAAACACAACATTCAAATAAATGAAGACGGCACCTGGAGACCATACACCATACACCTGGAGACCATACACCATACACCTGGAGACCATACACCATACACCTGGAGACCATACACCATACACCTGGAGACCATACACCATACACCTGGAGACCATACACCATACACCTGGAGACCATACACCATACACCTGGAGACCGTACACCATACACCTGGAGACCATACACCATACACCTGGAGACCATACACCATACACCTGGAGACCATACACCATACACCTGGAGACCATACACCTGGAGACCATACACCCCAGTTATGTCAGTAAGGCACTGGAGTTTTTTCATAGTAAACTCGATGAGTATGGCCAACAAGCCAGTCATTTTGTCAGCGCGGCATCAGTAAACAAAAAAGCCTGTTAGCCTCTTACAAAGTTGCCCACCACATCACAAGGTGCACAAAACCTCACACCATAGCAGAGGAGCTAATACTCATACGCATTGGACATGGTCACAATCATGCTAGGTGAGAAAAGTGCTGAGACACTGAAGACTGTCCCTCTTTCTAATGAGACACTGAAGACTGTCCCTCTTTCTAATGAGAGACACTGAAGACTGTCCCTCTTTCTAATGAGAGACACTGAAGACTGTCCCTCTTTCTAATGAGACACTGAAGACTGTCCCTCCTTCTAATGACACGGTATATACGAGACGTATATCTGACATTTCAGACCACCTCCAAGAACAACTAGCAGAACTTCTTACTGTTTAAAGTTTTGAATGTTACTGTGTTAAGTTTTTAAAAATGCACATCCCAGTGAATCATTTGCACTTTTTCTGTTTTGAGAATCCCAATTCATAAACTAAACTTGGAAATTGCTTTAAGTGGTTCTCAGCTCATTTTATTAATTTATTTTGATAATCAGGCGATTGTATGCAGAATGCTGGTGCAGCAACTCATACAGTGGTTTATACAGATAAATACATACATATTATCAGGTTCTCAATGGTAGTACAATTCAGGGGGGGGGGGCTGAAAAAAAGTCTGTCCTGTAGGGGGGGCATGACAGAAAATAATTGAGAACCACTGGTCTGGGCGTCTCTGGGTCTGGAGGGCCACTGAGTGCCGGCGTCTGGCCCTGGTGGCCTCGGGCCCTGGGGTGGTGCTGCAGGCCCCCCCACAACAGTTCCAACCACACCCAGTGAACCAACCACACTCAGTAGGCAAACCACACGCACACACACACACACCCACACACACACACACACACACACACTGTACTCTCAATTATCAAAATAATGTTTGTTTTGTTTTGTTTTTGCTTTTGTCATCATTGTTTTTTGTTTTTGTTTTGTTGTATTGCCTACCTGCTAATTTATACTCTTGCTTGAAAATCATGTTACTGTCTAGATAGAGCTGCTCAGGCTGGTTTAATCTCATAACTGTTGGAAAATATTTGGATCACTTTGATAACTGTAAATACTTTATGTAGCACTCACAAAGGTATTGTATGTTGTAAAAAGTATTCATTATAAAGAAGTTCTGTGGATTACAAAATTAGCAGTTAGGCACGTGACACTGGAATGCTAACGTAAAATGCTAGTACATGCTTATAAGTACTTCTTTAAAGCTCTTTATAAAATTGTCATCCCAAATTGTCATTCTCCTCTCTTTCTGAGCCACAATTGCATCCATGTACTCCTGTTGATGCTCCTCAGAGTCCATCCATCTTACTTTTCTTTGGAAATCTGAAATTTATGAGACTTCCCTGCTTGAAATTGAGCAGGTGTCTGCTATAAAGTGACATTTAAGATTGGCGCCCCACGCTTCAATGGTGAAGACAAGAATTGCATGCAGGTCGGCAAGTTTATTAAAGGGAAAGTGCGATGATTCGCCGTCATGCGCAAAGCATACATTAAACCTAGCCTAATTTTACACATGATCCTAACAAAAGAGGAAAAAAAGAAAAGCATTGGGGAAAACAGTATTTTCCCACTATTTTATAGACCCCCCTCATTAAGGTAGCACACACACGTGTGTCCAGTGCGATTCAGCTGATCTGTAGTCCGGGACTAATGACTCCATGATCTAGCTCAGCGAACCCCAACCTTTTTTGTGCCACGGACCACTTTAATGTCAGACAATACGTTCATGGACTGGCCTTAAGGTGTGGCGGATAAATACAACAAAATAAAATGATACAACCAACACAAAATGTATGTAACGGAGAGAATTCGGTCATTTTTCAAAATAAAATATTGTTCAGACTCGGATAATAAATGAAACCGAAATAATGTAAGTTATTTATTCATTCTGTGCGGCCCGGTACCAAACAACCCAGTACCAGTCCACGGCCAGGGGTTTGGGGACCAATGATCGAGCTTGTCTCCAGTCCAGGGGGGTATTGCACAAAAGTCGAATAAATATATCCAGGATAAAGGAGAATGTGCGGCTAGGTTAAGTCTGGTCGGCGCAATCTTGGATAATTTAGTTGCACCTTTGCTGATGCAGGATAAAGAGACGAGGTTTAATCAAGCCTGGTGTGGATGTTTGAGATAATTGCACACTCACGGTGTCCTCAAGAAGACCCATACATTCGATCATACAATCACTGATGAAAGCATGGATCACGGACGTACAGCTTCATTTACACCTGCCGAGCAAGTATGAAGAAATGATCAAATACGGAAAAAAGGAAACACCAGCGCTGTTCGAAAGGAGAGAGAGAAAGGCTGGTAGACTATAGCTGACCGTCTTAATGCGTAAGTAACCCAAACATGGAGAATTAATAAAGTGAACTTATAGAGCGTTGATCAGTTATATAAATCACTGATTATCAGATTTGTTATAATGTGACATATATACGTATATAGTTTTAAGAAATTATCTGTCATCTAGTATCTATTTATCCCATGTTGTGTTCTGTTTCATCAATCATAAAGAACAAACCTGTCTGGCCAGTAAAGGACATGGCCACAGGTTAAAACAAGTTATAAAAACATTCTGCAGTCTGGTAAGTGATTTTATTGTAGCCTTAATAGCAATTATCAAATAAAGTGATAGATTAGCGTTTAGCTGACTTTTTTATTATTATTATTTTTAAATATTTCAGCAGTAAAAAAAAAAGCCCACTGTAAGAGCACAGGGGGAAGCCCACCTACACAGGACCTGACCCCAGCAGAGGAGCTGGCCCTTGACCTGAATAAAGGGAGGCTAGTGATGGAGGGGATCCAGGGAGGGACTGTGACACTCAGTCCTTCCCCCTGATAGCCACATCTATATAAATGGTGAATGGCTCCCACATTACACTTCCACTGCAGATGAAACACATGTCACAGAATTATTGTGCCTAACTTTGTATTTGCTGCAGTGTCTGGGGACAGAGTGGAGCTTTTAGAGCCACCTGATGACGATCCTGTTAGTTTTGTACATTTTAAACAGTGTTTGCCTGCATGTTTTCTCAAATGTTAAGAATTTTCCTGTCCATGTACAGTATGTCTATGCAGCAGGGTGAATGCACATCTGTAGATGTGGAGTGTACCCCTACAGATGTGAAGTGTACCTCTGCAGATGAGGAGACGCTGTCTGTGAGCTCGAGAAGGCTCAAGGTGTGTCATCTGTGGCAAAAACTGCTTATTTCGTTGTAAATGAATAGGAAATCAGAAATGAGGTGCTGAAAAAATGTGTTCCAGGACCTAGAGCCTGCCCTGGGCCAAAGTGAAGCTGGGGACATTGTGAGTATTAGCGAAAGTAAATATGTTGAACAAATCATATTGTGCTAATTGCCCTTGCTTTGACAGACCTCTCAAACCATCAGAGCCCTATATGTGAGACATCTACAGAAACAGATGGCTCCAGCAGACATCAAAATAAAGAATGAGAAACGAAGAATGAGGAAACTGGATCTTGAGATCCAGAAACTGGAACGTGAGGTGCACCTTTCCCATGGGAATGACAGTACACACAGTAACCATATTAATAATGTATTGTATGTTAATTCTTGTGATATTTTCTCTCTACCACAGACTCCACGCTGAAAGTCTATAATAAAAGTTGGTCGAAAATGTCGCTGTCTTTTACAATTAATGTGGGCCATTCAAAAGTTTTGAAAAGATGCTATGCAGAAATTTTCTTACAATGCATGACCAACACAAGAAAAAATGCACTTACCCTAGAAAACAATTGCACAACAGAACAAATATTTAATTTGACCAACAAAAAGTCCACATTTAAGGCTAGGAAAAATGATTTGCTATGTATTGGTCTCTCAATTCTCGTCCAGCCAGATCATCAGGGAAAATGGGAGCATTTTCCCCACGCCTCTTCAACAGGTACTAGTGGGGCCCTCTCCTTCCGAAAGCCTGCTATATTGTGCAGCACTGTGCATGCTGAAATCACATGCCCTTGGTGGGGAAACCCTCAGGTGGTGCAGGTACTGAAACCTTGATTTCAGAAGGCCGAAGGTCATTTCAACGCGAGCCCTTGTCCTGCTATGTGCGTTGTTGTATGCCAGCTGTGGTGGGGTTTGGGGATCAGCAAGGGGAGTCAGGAGAAGTGATTCACAGGTGTAGCCTTTGTCTCCCAGAAGCACTCCTGAGAATGAACCTAATGAAATGCAGGATTTCTTAAACAGCATACATTAATCCAAGGTACTTACAGATATGTGACCTTGTGGGAGTGTCATGTAAATTGGACTATACCTAAAGATTCTGGAATCATGGACTGATCCAGGCCACTTTGCCTCTAGACTGCTCAAAAGGCAGTTAGTGTCACAGATTATCTGACGAGATTAAACCAAAGGTCGTTTCAGGCACAAAATGCATTTACAAAAGTCTGAGGCAATAAATCTCTCTTACCAGAACATTGAGGCTGTGGAAACATTTCCTGTTAATATAATCTCCCTCATGTTCTGCTGAAGGACGAGTGATTTTAACATGAGTGCAGTCCACTGCACCAATCACATTAGGGTAAGCTGTAACAATAAAAAGTATCTATCTATAATTGATCACCTTGTATGCCAATGGTATAGAATGCTGAATGTAATGAATTCCTCCTTGATATAAAGAATTCTTCTGTGGCCAGGGAAGGTGACAAATATGTTGATGAGTGCCTTCAGAGCAAGGCAGACACGTTGTACCGTGCGGCAAATGGTTCCTATATTAAGGTTCTTCGCATCCCCAACCGAATACAAAAAGCTTCCACTTGCAAGGAACCTCAATGTCACACCCAGAAGCCTACATAGGTATTTCAATCCATCCCCTGAAAACCTATAACATTCAATGAGATATTCATCTCCAAACACCAGTGGGTCTGACCTATCCCTGAACACTGTTTCACGCCGAAAGGCTCGTCTAATGATGAGTGCTTCCTCATCTCACACATCTTTGAGAAAAGGGCATGCCATCATGAAGAGGAAAGTGGCTAATTGGGAGTTGGAGCTTCATATACTTCATTGCCTCCGTCACATCTAAGTAAAAACATCCTTGCAACTCTACAAATTGTTATAAATATAATGCCAATAACTCCAATGAGCCATCTAAATCAAACTCTGACAGTAATTCCACAACCAGGATTTATAAGTATTACAACATAGCCATAGGCCTGACAGAAACAAAATGAAATGAATAGAGATATTTTAAAATTAAAAGGTGAGGTTCAAATAACATATGGTATGCATTGTCTTATTTTTACAACGCTTAAAAGTGTCTCTGTCACATTATTCTCTATATTTTTTTAACTTTTCAGTGTTGGTGTTTTATTAATAAGGAACATATTCCCAATAAACCATCTGCCTTCTCACTTTCATTGCTCAAATCTTGTGTTTTTATGTTATTTCTGTCATTATAAATAAACTATGATCCTTAAAATTTTTTAACCAAAAGTCAACGGACAAATTAAATGATTATTTATTATATTTTGGTGGACAAACATGTATAAAAACTATTAACATTCTGTAAACCAGTCATTTCTCACAGTGCAGACAGCAGAGCCACACCACCAGGGATATCTGTTCTGCAGCCGGTTAGCTATATCAGCTACATCCTGGATAGACCTGGATAAACTTGGCCAGCTTTCGTTCAACCGTTTTGTGGATAACTTTATCCAGGGTAGCTGATTTTTCCAGGCTTTATCCCTTATCCTAGTTGTGCGCAATACCCCCCAGGTTCAGTGATCCAGATCCAGCTGATATCGAATCCAGGTCCAGTGATCCAGATCCAGCTGATCTCCAGTCCAAGTCCAGTGATTCAGATCCAGCGTTCCGGGGTTTGGTTGCATTGTACCTAACAGCCATTTATCCCCGCGGTGTGGTTTGTCTGTCTGTTGCTATCTGTTCGTCTGGTAACGGGGAAACCGCTGATCTGGACCCTGTAGGAATACCTCCTCTGGTCGTGTAAGTTGCGGAAGCTCCTCCAGCCTCGGGAAGTGACCCCACGATGCCACTGCGCGCCCCGTCGCTCAGCAGTGCTCTCCGGGATGTGACCGTGTGATGGCTGCGGTCCAGTGAAGTAGGAGCACGTTGACTGGTGCGCCCGATCCATCCACCAGTTTGGGAGCTTGTCTCAATTCTTTTCCGGTCGGATTATCGGAGCATATGGAGCGTAAATGACATCTGACCGGATTGGGGTTCCTGACTGGGTGAGTGATCGTGCCGAAGCCGCCTCTCCTGGTGGGAAACACGGCATCGCCTGCTAGCTGTCCCGGGGGTTAGCTCAGCAGGCTAGCTGTTGTCTTTGTCTTCGGAGACCGGGCAGCTAAGGTGCAGGCGTCCATCGTCGGACACGTCCCCGCCTGACCCGTTTGTTTGCGTTGTGTCTACCTTATGTTCTCCTGACTACCTCTCTGATGTTTATATTCACAGAAAGGTTTCAGTCGTGTTGTGGCAACGTTTGTGTGACTCCACCTCCACAGCTACTCTGTTTCATATTTAGTCTCTGTGCTGCGTCGCTTGGGCACATTTGTAAGCTTTTTGTAAGCAGTTTAGAAAGCCTTGGTCAAGCAACATAGCATTCAAAAGCTTACCTTTATTGACATATTTCTGCTTTTGGACGATATAATGATGTACATTTGCATGACAGTCCGTGTGTCAGTGTAGACTTGAAACTACATGTCCTATAATAGAATGGTCGATAGCGCCGCATAGCTAATTGTCCATCTCATGACAAATGGGACGCTACATCAATATTTGGATTACCGATTTGCGCCACTTGTATCTGGCATAACGCAATGTATGCCACCGTAATATTGGCATTCGTGAAAGCAACGATAACTTGTAAAGTTTAACGGCGATTACGGAATACGCGCAGCAGCTCAGTTGGTGCAGCCTGTGTCCGATAATGGAACTCGTTAGCCGTGGAGCCTGCCCCGGTGGGCCCTTTCGTTTCGATGAAAAGGTTGTGCAGATTACGGGCACATTAACTGCTCTTCTGCGGTTAAGTTACTACCGTTACCTGTGCTCCACGCGGGTATTGTTGAGCTAAGGACGTTTTGAGCCGTTCCCGACGTGCTGGTCAGGTTTCTGTTGGCAAGCAGTGAGCCTAGGCCGAGGCTGCGGTCACTGCGAGCTGCAGGTTACCGAGGCTAACGGTGTCAACGTTTCCTCACCAGCTGCTGTTTGCAGGAAATAACAAATAAGACTGAACTCATCAAAATACGGTTCATCAGCAGTAATGACTTGTATGAACTGCATTTCCTAATTAGCCTCACAAACTAAAAATGCCACTTCAGAGCATTTCTCTCCTGAACCAAGAGACAACTTGCTGCTTACAGCTTAATCCCACAACATGCCTGTTTTGAAACGATTGGCTATATTTGATTATAGTTCGTTAAACAAATTGCATTTGATAAGACTAAATGTGTTAGATTGCATAGTTAGCAGATGGTTGCAGGCTTGTAATGAGGCGAGTTAAACTCAGAGAAGGCAGTTTGAATGCCTTCAGATGACTGCCAAGGTATGTACAGGTGCGTTTCACCTCCACAGCAAACTTCACATCTATGAATAGCATTCATGTTTCATTATTACATCCTCATGGGAACACAAAGGAACCAAAATCCATTGCAGCTTGATTTATGGAATTAAAATGAATACAAAACGGATGTATATCTCATGTCAGCAGTGTGTCCATAAAGTTCAGCTCAATATTTAGGGACCAAGCCGGAAGGCCCAAGGCCTCCAAAGAAGGCCTGGGCCTGGAGGCCAGGACCCTATTGTTTTTGTAGCATTTATTTGGGACTGAAAGGCCCAATGCCTCCAAAGGAGGCCTGGTCCTGGGGGGCAGGACCCTACTGTTTTTGTAACGTTTCTTATTCTTTCTTTTTCTTTTTTGTGGCCTGGGTGAATTGGAGGCCCAATTTGACCCGCTAAATACACAAAAATGTTGAATTTTATTTGGCATGCTCATAAAGACTGGTGGTAGAATTAAGGACATGTCAAAAGTAACCTCCAGAGTGCTAAAATGTCTCTCTAGCGCCATCTAGAAAAATATAAACTATCACCACGGCCTGTAGGAATGTCGTCGAGAGCTCCAACCAAAACTCAATTGTTCGTCTCATTGTGACCTAAAATTCACCACTGGTACCCCAAACTTCAATCTCACAGGAAGTCTGCAATTTGCCTTTCAAAGTACAATTTTGACCAAAAAAAGCCCCTCAACCGCCTGAGGGAGAATACATTTGACCCCCTACACATGCTCACCAAATGGTGCCAAAATATGCTCTCTTGCGCCATCTACAAACACACAACAGCTACCAAAAAACACTTGAACGCGACCACGGCCTGTAAGAATGTCGTTGCAAGTCAAACCAAAAGTCAATTGTTGGTCTCATCAAGCCCTTCAAATCACCCACCGGTACCCCTGACCTAGATCTGACAGGAAGTCCATAATTTGCTTTTCAAAATAAGATTTGCAAACGCTAGCTACTCTGAGTGCAAATATCTATCGACTTCAATAACTTCATGGGTTGATCTTAATGTCAATCTGCCAGTCCGAGACCAGTACATATTTCTACGGACTAGTACACATTTCCTATGGCCAGTCTGTGGGACGGTGCTGATCGCGGCATCAAAACAGCAGCTCCTCCGTGCTGTAGCAGGCGATTCACACCTCTGTGAAGCTGCGTCATACTCCATAGGCTGATGATGCATCGGATGCTATCAGGGGTCAGTCTCAACTATAAAACTACTGATATGGACGATAAAACTAGAATACTGACCATGACTAATACCACAGTGGGTCGCCATGTTTGTATACAAGGGATGGAAGGGGAAGGGAGGGGAGAGTTGCACATGCACAGTAACCGGCTCTGTAGCGTCCGGCAATCTCTGCAGGAGGGATTAGCAGCCGTGAAAGAAACTTTCCACCTTCGGAGACGGATTAAAAACTTCGTAGATACAGTGCATTCGCACACTGGTGTCATGTAAACGGACCCCCCAAAATGGAAGAACATTTTGCAGATACACTTGTAGTCATTGTTGTGTAAACAGGGCCTGAGATGATGTATCTGCAACACAAAATGTAGCATTTAATGATTCATTTTACGATTCTCTGATCGTAATTTTAATGTAACATGAAACTGTTTTAGTTTAACAACATATATTTCACTGTGTGCAGGACCAGTGCAAAGTCTGCAGGACTAGTGCAACCCACTGGTCCACTCGACTAGTGGGGGGAAAAAAATTAAGATCTGTCCCTGCTATTAAATGATAGCGGAGACTCTTCTCAATAACCCAGAATATCATTTTCAGTCGTCGAACGGTTTTGTTTTTATTAGCCATCAAAGTTCTGAACGTTGAATTCAGCTTCCTCAATGCAGTTTAAACGCTATCTTCTCTTAGAGTGAATATCATATTGGCTTCAAAACACTATCATGATAGAGCAGACTCTCCTTCTCAAAAGTTCTGTTCAACTTTTTCACTAGTCCAGCAGTTAAAAAAAAAAAATTAGCCTTCAAAGTTCCAAACGCCAAATCCCACAACCTGCTCCTTGTGACTTGTGAGCTCAAATTTCACCCACTCAACTTGCTCAAATGTTGATAAACCTGCACCAATATGTAGCTGCAGGTCTTGTGCTTTGAATGAGGGGCTTCTTTTGTTTTCATTTTCAACGGTTCTCGTTTCACATCTAATAGTTGAGGAGGTACACATCGACGGGGCTGTTTCTCTCTACCTTTCAGTCACACTGCTGGCTGCATGCCAAGATGAGCTGGAACACGCATACACACACACACACACTCGGCGGCAGGGGTGGGGTGGTGTTAACGTAGCACTTGTCCACAGGACAGCACCTTTGGGGGGCGGTGTTACATTTTTTATTTCACACCTTCAAAACCAATGAATGCGGGGCTCATAGGTCATCGCTAATTGAGACAGAAACACACACACACACACACACACACACACACACACACACACACACGCACTTCCACCGCAGTATTAAATTAGAGCAGAAGTAGACTTGTTCTCTGTGACACCAGCAGGCGATCCTGCAAAGGGAAAGCGGAGTGGAGCATTCAACTATCGTTTCAAATAAAATGTTCCCTCTGTTGAAGTCTGACACTGAAGTAAATTGACATCTATGAGTCAAATCTTCCATTTCCAGAGTGGATTCGCAGCGTTCTTCTTTTTGTGCCTTTAAAACCAAGTCTTCAGTCCTTGTCCTCTTCAGATCTGCCTTTTTTTCCACACGTCTCCATCTGTATAGTCAGAGAAATTTGGAGGCACACGGAGTGGTGATGTCCGCATGAACCAGGACACACGTGGGTGCGTGGTGGCTAAAATAACGTAATTTGGCCGTGCAGAGCTTGCAAACGCATCAAGCATTAAAACATCCTTTAACCCTGCTGGGCCTAAAGTATTTTGTGCCGTTTTTCACTACAATTGATTTTTCCTTTATGTCTCAAATATAAAATCCATAAACCTTGCCTTTTTTGGTGTCTGTTTTTGTAAAACTATTTTCAAAAGGTCACACATATAATGTCAGGTGAAGACAAATTATTTGTGCCACTCAAAAAAACAGTTTCTGTCCAACACAACACAGAGGGACACATCACACATGGCATTTCCATGGAGTGTCTTTCCTTTTTTTGTGTTCCTGTAGGCAATGTTTACATTTTAGCCTTTGGCTGTTGTGGTGGAGCTGGAATGATGGGGACAGGATGGGGGACACGTCTCCTGGTCTGGGGGACACCTCTCTCCCCTCTAACAAAACAAACCTGTGGTCTTCAATATTGTCATCAGAATCACTCTCAAACTCAGTGTCAGACTCCATGTGCTCTTCTCCGTCTTCAAAAAAAAAAAAGTCGGAGCAACTGATTGATGTTCATAAGGCGCGTCATTGTTTTGATAGGGGAAAAAAAAGAGTTCACTTGAAACTAAAAAACACTCCACTCTAATCTCACTCACTACACACTCACTAAAAGGTCAAATCATGATAATAGTCGCTTTTTCTCTGATTATAAATTGCAACTCACTCTCGCTGTCTCCGTCTCTCTGTTTACTTTTTCATGGGTGAACGAAACAAAATGACACCTCCCACTATGGAAACTTGGACATGGGCTCTTCTTCTCAACCAATGAGTGAAAGGTATACTGCCACATTACGAGAGTTGTTTTTTTTACTACTCCGGTACTTTCACTTCGTTTTAGAAGCACTCCTGAAGCACACAGTTTTCCTCATATCTCCACTTTTATTTAGGCTATCCACATAATTTTAGAACCATCTTGTAGTTTTATATCTGCACTTTTGACACGCATTGAAACACTGGACCAGATGACGCTGCGCTGTGACGATACTGCCTTTTAAAACGGTCATGGGATTAGGACGCACCGGCCACAGAGGTTTAAGGCTTTTTTTATGCTTGATACATGGGTGTGACATGTGGAAGGAAGAGCACCAGGTGGAGAAGGAGGAGGAGGAGGAGCAGCAGACTGGCATGCTAGTTAGTATGCCAACAAAGTTTGTTCAATTGAACTGGAATTGACACAGCCTGATGCAGCACAGAGCTGCTGTGATGTTTACTTCTGTCAAACATGAGGCCTGTGGACTAAAACCGGCCGCTAAAAGCTCCAATCATCCCAAGAAATCACCAAGCAAGTGGTCATTTATATATATATATATATATAACATTTCACTGTATTGTGTGCCGAATGCTTCATCAGTAATCACTGCTCAGATTTTGATTTAAAAAACAAAACAAACTTAAGTACTTACATAGTAGATATGCCTGAGGATGAGCAGAAGAGAGAAGCAGGAGCAGCGGGGGGGAGGAGCAGGAGAAGGGTGAGGAGGAGGATCGGGGGAGCATGCTAACAAAATGTGTTCAATTGAGGTGATATTGGCCTAAAGGGCAGGCTAGGGTTACGGATCACTTCCTAATTGGCTGGGTCCTGCAAGGCTCATTAGCTTAGCAGATTAGCATGTGAGATAAGGCCAGATTCCAGGTCAGCCATACCTGGGGAGTAACGAGTGATTGTTAAGGTGGGTAACATTTAAAGGGGCCAGTGGCCATGATTGGGCCGACCCCGATCGGCCAGGGGGCAAGGTCCTGACCAACGCTGCTTGCAGGTTTAATTTTATTTAGAGCTGCACCATATATTGTAAATTTCTCCTCATCAAAATATCAACAGTATACTTATTGCTCTGTGTGTGAACTTATTTGAGCAATCAGATGGAGCCCTACTGCCCAAGATTGTGTTGACAGTGGATCATATCTGACCAGAGGTCTACACTATACAACAGGATAAATATGACCTGGGAATTTCTCTGTTCCCTGAGTTGATTTACCATCCTGATAAGCCTCAAGACAAAGCAGGTTATCAATTTGGTGATTCAACCCAGGCTTTTCCAATCTTGAACAGTGCATCAAAGGGACAGAGTTTGCAGCATCTGACTGGTTGCTATGGAGGAGTAGACAACATTAAAAAATATGAAGAACAGCAACACTTCTGCAACAATGAAAACCAGAAAGAAAAACTGGCTGATTCCTTGAGATTGTATATTTTTTAACCACAAAATAGAAATTGACCGCACTATGATCACAATCACAGCAGATACGTTTTGGGCAGAGGTTCCTCAGTACCTTTCTTTCATTTTATATTCCTCTTCAGTTCTTTTAAGCTTCAGCGTGTGAGTTTGTTTTGTGTTGCAATATTAATTCCACACCATGACGGCACGAGTAGTTATGACATGTGTGACCATTGTTGTTTACCTAATTATTTCAGACGCAATCCTGGTAGAGTTGCATAGACTTGGGAACTAGTCGAGAACTAGTACAAAAACATGTTTGAAAGGGCTTTATTTCATCTCAAAACAACTGCATCTATTCCTAAAAACTGTTTCTCTCCTATGTGCTCCTCTCACAATCTACGTACCAATCAGGTACATCTTAAGATGGGCAGGTCATTTTCCAAGACAAATGATTGCTGAGGAGGTGGAGCTTTTATATCAGTTGATCTCTTATTCATAACATAACCTGCTGTGGTGCAGGTTAGCAGTAGGTTTCACAGTGATTTACCCTGGTAAGAAGTGAATCTGCCTCGCGCAGCAGAAAACCCATGATCAACCCTAAAGTCACCTCAATAAGAGACAATCCCACTGTATAGTACATGCCTCTGAAAGTAAGTCAGAAGCACAAAATACAAGGAAAACAAAGTCAGCAAACGCAGTGAAATCAGCTAATGTTGGGTCCAAGAAGAGAAAATCCCAGAACACTAAGTCAACATCATCAGTGTAACCATTTATTTCTTTATATAGTATATTTACCTAATATACTACTACATGTGTTTCCAGTGTTTTAGTGCAAATTTGCATTTACAGAAGTTCAGTTCAAACCAAACACACATTCACAAAACCTAAGCAAGTGAAACATTTTAAAGAAAAATAAGCAGTGAAATGCCCTGCTCGATTCAGCTTGCATGTTTATACAAATTCACCTTCTCAGTTTGGCGTTGATGCTTCTATCAGCTCAGATCTCGATGAATATAGAATAAAAATATCTTATTAATCCCAGAGGGCAGTGCTGTATGAAATGTTTTTTATGCTCCTTTCACTGAAACACTGCAGTCCACATTGAATCAATTGCAAACAGGAAGCTTCTTGTCAGTGTTTTAGCAGTTTTTACACCATCCCATTTCATCCTGATGGTTGGATTGGACCTTGTGAAAGGACAGTTTTGGCTCATGGTGCCTTTGGTTTGACACTTTTGCTCTGAAGTCATTCAGCAAGTTTCACACTGTTTTTACTCTCTACAAATGTTGGCAAACTGCTAATATTATACATGTTCTGTTTTTCTGGTACGTTAAGAAGTAATCATGTCTGACCATTTCATTTTCCTGGTGACTTGCGCACTAAGCTAAATTTCAATTCCGATTAGTAGAGCATTGATCACGAAATACGTCGGACATTGCCGACAAAAATGCCCTTGGTCCAGTTAATATCCTCTTAAAACCGGTCTCATGTCCAGATTTCCACTGCTCTGCAAAATGTGGAATTGATTTTCTGAACGGAGGGGAGTCTCAATGAGATGCGCGGAGTAATGAGTCAGGAAATCCATTCCACAGTTTGCAGCCAGCGAGGATGCTCAGGAAGTTAGCATTGCGGCTATCATACTTTTCATGACAACATGAAAAGTATGATAGCCACTGTATGATGTTTCGCTGTTTGGATGTATTTTGCACTCAAAACACCGCAACGCATCAACGTGGCTGTTTGCAAAGCCATTGTATAGCGAGGCGCTCTGCCACCAGATGTCACCGTTTTAAAACACCAGCTCGCCGAGGAGAGCACCAACATAAAAACAATGGCCTCCTCCACAGGAGCAGGCGATTCATATCTCCGTGAAGCTGCGTCCTACTCCATGCTTAACCCCCTGAAAATAGTCCCAATCATTTGAGCTGCCTTGGAGCTGAAAAAATTGCTGTTTGTGCTGCGTTGATAAATAACTTCCCCAGAAATTAATAAAGTGAGCCTGAGGTTTTAAAGATATAACAAGTTTATTATGAGATGGTGACGTCACGCAGAATCAACGCATCTGTTGAGTAAAACAAACCCATTTTTCTGTCATATTATTTTCATAGTTCAATCTCCCCAACATCTTCTCACACACCAGTGTCTCCATCATTTGTGTTTTCCACATACTCAGTGTGGAGAATTGAGGATCTTTCCAACACCTCAGGATGGTACATGCACATGTCATCAGGCCAGTTTTTAATATTCCAAAGATGTGTTTGTTTAACTGTGGTTCAGAGTCTTGATGACCTGGGAAGTTCACAGTTTAACCATTTGCACATACAGTCTAAAACATTTTCCCACAAAGGGAGAATTTCAGAACAATCCCACAATACATGGATAAACGTGCCACTTTTTCCAGAACAGAACAGTGTTTAGTAAGGCCATTTTGTTGAGTCTTGATGGAGTAAAATAATATCTATGAATGATCTTATATTGAATAAATTTGCCTCTGCCTTCTCTTATGTATTTCTAAGTGTTGGAAAGAATTCCCTCCCACATCTTTTCATCCTACGTACAAGATAGATCTTTGTCCCATATCCTCTTGACATTATGACAACCATTATTTTTTGTCCAAGGACACATTTCATACCATCTCGAGGCCTTATGATGTGTTTTGGGTAGATGTAGATAACATTCAACTGGACTTCGATCCTGACCAACAGGAACAACCTCTTTAATACAGTGTCTGATTTGTAAGTATTTCCAAAAGTGGCCTTTGCCCTCTAATTGAACATTTTCCTTGAGTCTGATATATGAAAGAAAATTAGCATTTTCAAATAAGTCATCTACTATCCTGATGTATTTTCTAAGCCACTGGCCAGTAGATAGGGCGTATGTCTACCGTGTTTTCCGCACTGTAAGGCACACTTAAAATCCTTTAATTTTCTCATAAATCCACTGTGCACCGTATAATCCGGTGCACCTTATGTATTAATTCTGGTTGTGCTACGGAGGTTACTTGGCTACATAAGTTGTGCTACATACATAACAGCTACCGTAGTCAGGAGCCTCGCAGAGTAATACGTTCTGTGCTTCAACATGTCCATGTGTTTATAAAGGACCCCAAAATGGCACCTGTGAAGAGACATGCTTGGGAAGCGGATTTCAAACTCAAGGCTATCAGCCATGCAGTAGAACTTGGGAATAGAGCAGCAGTGAGAGAATTCAACATTAAAAAAAATCAATGATACGGAAGTGGAGGAAGCAAGAAGATGACCTGCGCCAAGTAAAGAAGACCAAACTGAATTTCCGAGGAAACAAAGCAAGATGGCCACAGTAGGGTTGCCACAATTAGTCGACTAGTCACGATTATGTCGACTATTAAAATCGTCGACAACTAATTTAATAGTGGACGCGTCGTTTTTATTTATTTTTTTAATCTTGGTTTTTCTCTCAAGACTGCAGTGCACTCCACTGTCGTGTCTGCCTTTCTGTCTTTGACACACATGCGCAGTAGTGGTAATCGGGGTCAGCCGTGATGTCGCCTGAAGTTATACCAGATGGGCTCGGGTATCATGGCAACACGACGGCAATGGAGCTCTTAAGTATGGGAGCATTTTAAGAAAACAAAAGAGAAAAGCGTGCAATGCAATATCTGCAAGACAGAACTTGCCTTCCACGGCAGCACAACTGTGATGCATGAGCACCTGAAAAAGAAGCATGTTGTGGCTATGGCAACGATGACGAGGGACTGTCTCGGCAAGCTAACTGGCCAGTTAGCTGCTAATATTAGTGTAAATAGAGAGCTAACTTACTATTCACTCATACAGCTGTAAATGTTAACATTAGCGATGACGATTTGATTCATTAGCCGCCCTTCTAACACATATTTCCTGCATTTTTTGTCTCGTTACAACAGTGACGTTTGAATAGGAAATGTGGTAACGCTAATGTTTGCTAACATTATGTTTCAGTGCTAAAAAAGTACAACCAGTTGTGCATCCCTGCAACCTCCACCCCATTGGAGCGGGTTTTCTTTATTTGCACTGTATTATATACACAGCTAAACAAGTGTTTGTTGCTACAAACATATTTCATTAAAGGTTTAATGAACTATCATCTTGTCTTTATTTTTAGTTAGCATATACCTTAAACACTTAAAGCTGAAAACTAATGATGGTTATACAGTGGGTACGGAAAGTATTCAGATACCTTTAAAATTTTCACTCTTTGTTTCATTGCAGCCATTTGCTAAAATCAAAAAATGAATTTAATTTCTCATTAATGTACGCTCAGCAACCCATCTTGACAGGAAAAAAAAACAGAATGTAGACATTTTTGCAAATTTCTTAAAGAAAAATTGAAATGTCACATGGTCATAAGTATTCAGACCCTTTGCTCAATATTGAGTAGAAGCACCTTTTTGAGCTAGTACAGCCTTGAGTCTTCTTGGGAATAATGCAACTAGTTTTTCACACCTGGATTTGGGGATCCTCTGCCATTCCTCCTTGCACATCCTCTACAGTTCTGTCAGCTTGGATAGTGAACGTTGGTGGACAGCCATTTTCAGGTCTCTCCAGAGATGCTCAATTGGGTTGAGGTCAGGGTTCTGGCTGGGCCAGTCAAGAACCGTCACAGAGTTGTTCCCAAGCCACTCCTTTGTTATTTTAGCTGTGTGCTTAGGGTCATTGTCTTGTTGGAAGGTGAACCGTCGGCCCAGTCTGAGGTCCTGAGCACTGTGGAAGAGGTTTTCTTCCAGAATATCTCTGTACTTGGCCGCATTCATCTTTCCTTCAATTGCAACCAGTCGTCCTGTCCCTGCAGCTGAAAAACACCCCCACAGCATGAAGCTCCCACCACCACACTTGACTGTAGGGATGGTGTTGGGCAGGTGATGAGCGGTGCCTGGTTCTCCACACATACCGCTGAGAATTAATGCCAAAAAGTTCAATCTTGATCTCATCAGACTAGAGAATCTTATTTCTCATAGTCTGGGAGTCCTTCATGTGTTTTTTTGGCAAATTCTATGCAGGCTTTCATGTGTCTTACTCTGAGGAGAGGCTTCCGTCGGGCCACTCCGCCATAAAGCCCTGGCTGGTGGAGGGCTGCAGTGATAGTTGACTTTGTGGAACTTTCTCCCATCTCCTCACTGCATCTCTGGAGTTCAGCCAGTGATCTTTGGATTCTTCTTTACCTCTCTCACCAAGGCTCTTCTCCCACGATTGCTCAGTTTGGCTGGACAGCCAGGTCTAGGAAGAGTTCTGGTTGTCCCAAACTCCTTCCATTTAAGGATTGTGGAGGCCACTGTGCTCTTAGGAACCTTGAGTGCTGCAGAAATTCTTTTGTAACCTTGGCCAGATCTGTGCCTTGCCACAATTCTGTCTCTGAGCTCCTTGGGCAGTTCCTTCGGCCTCATGATTCTCATTTGCGCTGACATGCACTGTGAGCTGTAAAGTCTTATATTGACAGGTGTGTTCCTTTCCTAATCAAGTCCAATCAGATTAATTTAACACAGCTGGACTCCAATGAAGGTGTAGAACCATCTCAAGGAAGATCAGAAGAAATGGACAGCCTGTGAGTTAAATATGAGTGTCACAGCAAAGGGTCTGAATACTTATGACCATGTGATATTTCAGTTTTTCTTTTTTAAGAAATTTGCAAAAATGTCTACATTTCTGTTTTTTTCTGTCAAGATGGGTTGCTGAGTGTACATTAATGAGAAATTAAATGAAATTTTTTGATTTTAGCAAATGGCTACAATAAAACAAAGAATGAAAAATGTAAAGGGGTCTGAATACTTTCCGTCCCCACTGTATATGACACCTTCATGCTGGTGTGATAAGCTGTATGTTTTACATTCAATTTACGTATGATCTGATTAGTCGACTTTGTATTGGTTCAGTTATGTGCTTTTAAATAATCATACCACAGTTGATGTTTGGTTCGTTCAATATCAACTAGTCCAACAATTTGAAATGGGTTTTTTTCTGATTCATTGAAAAAATAATCAACCGATTAATCGATTATTAAAATAATCGTTAGTTGCAGCCCTACTGTGATCCAAAAGATCGCCCAAAGTTTTATTGAAATCTCCACCCATAGTAATTTCACTATCTTTATCCCCCAATATATTGTTGACCTCATTAAAAAAGGATGTGTTTTCCCCGTTTGGTGCATATATATTGCAAAGTATTACAACTCCATTAATGAACGCTTCCACCACTATAATCTGTCCATGAGAATCTTTAAATTGATTCAATACAGAAAAATTTCGATTTTGTTGACAAGGATAACAACTCTACAGCTTTTACTTGATACTGAATTATGGAAAACATGACCGACTCAATGCTTCATCTTGGTCCTTATGTGTTTCTTGAATATACGCAATATCTGTGAGTATTGTTTTGCGTTTGACTGGTGTGCTACAGCAATTAATATTCCATGTCACTATATTGATATGTCTTTTAACCTTGTTCATGATGTTGTCTCACATTATAGCCTCACATATCAATGCCTTTCTCCTGCCATCATAAAAAATAAAATAAAAACATCTCCAAAAGGAACCCAGAACAGTGACATGTAGAAGACTGAAAAATAATTCCAAAAAACACTGCTTTTAAAAAGAACATACCGGTGTAATAAGCCTTGTGCTTACAGTGATTGTGGTGCGTGTAGGTCCTATAGACAGGTCTTTCTGCTCCTCGCCATCCGGTTACGGCAGCGCCCCACAGTCTCCACCTCCCCCGTGCCTTCAAAATATAGTTCCACTCTCATTCATATTTATGTTACAGCCATTTGGTATCCGCGTTTTGAATGTTTTCCCGAAAAAACACGTCAGCCCCCTTTGGGTCAGTGAAGCTCAGTCTCTTCCCCTTCCATGTGAACCTCAGGACTGTCGGGTGTGCCAGTGTGTGTTTTACCTGATTATCCCACAGAGCTTTCATTACCGCAAAGAACTGTCTCTGCAGGGCGGAGCGTTCCTTGGTCATATCCTCACTGATGGAAAGAGTGCAGGCCAAACACCCTGTCTTTTTTTTGCAGCTTTCAGAACTTTCTGTTGGGCCGTGTAGCGTAGAAATTTCACCATTATCGCCCGCAGAGGGCGATTGTTGTCCAGCCGTGCCCCCCCCCCCCCCCCCCCGCTTCTATGGCTCTGCTCGATCTCGTATTGTTCTCCCTGCAATCCCAATCCTTCATTCAGTATCTTCCTTATGTAGCCATTAATTGCATTCCCTGCTTCTTTTCTTTGTTTGAGTCCAATCAGCTTGATATTTTTGTGTCTTCCTCTGTTTTCCGGGTCATCAACCTGGCTCCACAGTTGCTCGACTTTCTGCTTTAGCACTTGAAACGTGCTCATTAACCATGCTAGCGTTGCTATCTTCTACATCAGAAATGCGACTTTCCGCCTTTTTGAGCTGAGTTTGGACAGTACTCACTGTAAAACACAGGTGTCGACATGTTACTCGTCACCTGGTTCAATGGCACGTTCATTTTGGCGATTTCTGTGAGGACTCCCTCCATGTTATTGCTGCGGTTAGCTTCACTGCTAGTGGGGCGAGCCTCCATGGTAGCTGAAGTCTTCAAGTGAGTTTGCGCACTCCGTTTTCCTTGGTTCATGCAAGTTCTGTCTAGGAATACCTAAGGTATTAATTGAGCATTTTTGGAGAGTTTATACAGTTTAATCTGTATTAATTGTAGGCGGAGGACGAGAACGTATCTAAGGCGCAGCCACCCCCAGTTCCTCCTCACGTGACTCCCCCAACTACTGTATTTTTAATGTGTTCATGTGGTACACAGCAAGTTTGACTTGCTTCATTTGTACATCATTAAGTTCATTTTGTGAATCTGTCACAATGGTGCTCATTTTACTTCATGTTAACTTTATTTTATTGATTGAAAACCTAAAGCTTTTTAGGTTTAGGTTTTACAACACTCCTTCACATCATATTTTCTTTGGGTTTGAAGGTCCAAGGACTCCTCAGTACATGTTTGTGCTGAAAATAAGGAGAGCTTTTTAAAGGTAATCGCAAAAAAGGTAAACTTGCTCCATGGTCAGAGGAGGATTTCATAGTAAATGCAGGAGAATATTCGAACATGTGAGTTATCAAATGTACCAGATGGCAGCCCACATTTCGCAGTCGTGAGAAAATGTGTTGGATCTTAAAGTTACAGCTGATGTTCGTCATGTTCTGAATGTTTAGTTTAATTACTGGAAGTTTGGAGACTGTCTTAAAATTCATGAAATGAACCTTGTTGCAACTGTTAATGTCTTAGCTGTTTAAAATATAGTAAAGCTAATAAAGTAATCAAATCAAATGGAGATCAGATTCAGAGGCAGAGCAGCTCTCTATGTTTAGATGGATTATTTGATGCAACTGCTGATGGTGCTCAATAATATTTACCTTCCTTGTGTTTGGGACAGGATATGAACCACAATAAAATATCAAAATACCTGTTGAATAACATAATATTCTGTCATTTAACAGACTTTTAACTGTTCTCTGAGCTGGATGAAATGGACTACAGTGGTCCCTCGTTTATCGCGGGGGTTACTTTCTAAAAATAACCCGCAATAAGCGAAATCCGTGAAGTATTTAACTTTTTATTAAAACTATTTTTATTAAAACTTGCAAACATGCAGCACTTCAGAGTCACGCTGCTATCGATCAGACATTGATGTATATTTGGCAAGTCAAACGCATTCGTGTACATGAGACATGGCACGGCGATAGATTGACAAGGATTTACAGTCCCTTAGCCAATCAGGACACAGAATGCAATGTGCAGGTTCTCCCTTAGCTAATCAGGACGCAGAACACTGTGCACCTTCATACACTGTAAAAAAAAAAAAAGAGAGAGAGAAGAAGATGGGGAAAAAAATTATTTTCTAAAAATAATTCTGAACGGTAAAACCGTGCATATGCACTTCTAGGGCTGCTCGATTAATCAAATTTTAATCGTGATTCCGATTTTGGCTCCAGACGATCTCAACATTCATATAATCGAGGAAAAACTCGGGCATTTCAGGTGCAGTCTGTCAGACAGGAAGTGATGACACATTTAACCCGAACGCGCAGGTGCTAGCTACTTTGCGGTAACTTACTACTTTTAAATTTCCCAAAAATTATGAATGTATGGTTTCTTGCATATGCTCGCTATTGTTATATCTGCCGTAAACTAATGTATATTGATGATGATAATCGCGTATTCCACCAGTGGTTTAGGTTCCATGTCATTTTAAACCTAAGTAATGCTAACGGTGTCTACTAGCATTGCTTAGCTTTAAGTACTCAGCCTTGCTGCCTCACAGTACGGCTAAAGTATCAACATATAATGTAAAGTAACATGATTCCTTACTGTAGTTTATATTAGTATCAAAAGTTATTTATTTATTGTTTTAAAAAGATTGAATGCAGTACATCAGTTTATTTTTTTCTACTACATTACAAGATATGTTTATATATTCAACAGGAGAGTTTTTTTTAAACATGTTCAATAAATGCTGTTCCAAAATTTAAAACAAAATCGTGTAAATAATCATGATTTCAATATTGTCCAAAATAATTGTGATTGAGTTTTTCCATAATCGATCAGCCCTATGCACTTCTGCAGGCACTTCCATTTTATAGATCACAGTTCACCTGGTAATGGTGGGCGGATCAATCCAAATATCAATACCCACGTTGGTATTGAGATCGAACGATACCAGTGGAATCAGATGATACTTGGTGTCAGGTTCTCTATGCATGCACGCTGCATACAAGTGCCACTCTGAGCGCAGCTGCACACATCACTTGGCTCCTCCTCTCCTGTTTTTATTTCACACCTTCACGTGAGTCAGGCAGCAGCACCAGCAGCAACCAGAGAGAGCAGGAGAATGGCAGAGCCAGAGAGGAAGAGCAGCGCGGTGTGGCTCTATTTTCAAACTGAAAATGAAACGACAGCAAGTTGTCATTTGCAAAAAGTCCGACCGACACAGTGGTGACACAACCAGTTTATGAAAATTCATCCCTATGAAAACGAGTTAAAGAAAGGGAAAGAGGAGAAAAATCCCCCTCCCCTGGCCCTGATAGATCCAGAGCCAAGAGACGTTGGCAGAAGACTTTCAATCTGGTGGACAATATCCAGTTAAATAGTAATGAGGAACTGAGTGACGATCCATCCATTTGAAGAAATTCCCACTAAGCTATCAGAGATGTGTTTATATTGATGCTTTTAAAGCAGCTGTGTTTTTTGATGACAGGATTGAAGAGGGGAAGATCTCTGATATGGAAATCTTCACAGAATGTTTTTTCAATGTTTAGCCAGTCTTCATCTAAGGGTTTCTGATTAATCCATTTTACAACATAAAGTAATTTATTAGCAAGCTAATAATTATAAAAGGTTGGAAATTCTAAGCCACCTTGGTCCTTCGTGTTCTGTAGTGTTTTTAAACGTATACGCCATGGTTTATTTTTCCATAAGAATTTTGAAATATAGGAATCCATCATGTTAAACCATGTTTTTGGTGGTTTTGTTGGAAACATTGAAAAGATGTAGTTAATTTTAGGCTGGACCATCATTTTAATTGTTGCTACTCTTCCCATAAGTGATATAGGAAGTGTCCTCCACCGAGTGAGGTCCTCTTCTATTGTTTTAATAAAGGGGGGTGTAGTTTAAAGGACCCATATTTCGCTATATTTCATGTTTCACAGTCTATCCTATGCTCATGTGGGATAATAATTTGGGTGATACAGTATACAACACTCAAAAGTTGTGAAATTATAGCTATTTCTTGGATTGAGCTGACGTCACCTCTCATGAAACGGGTGATTCCCAGCCCACAGCCACCTCCTCCCACCCCCTCGGTGACGTAGCCAGAAACTCGCGCTCGTCGTAGTAATGTACTTACAGATCTCGGCGCCTCGTTAGCGTCTTTTATTGTAGGAATAGCAGCAGGTTTCAAGATAAGCTTGTAAGTAAGTCTAGTTTCAAAGTACCCGTAGTTCTGGAAGCAGTCTTTGGTGTCACTCGCAAACAAACAGATTCTTTGTGGATTTCTGAGGCAGGTCCACGGGAAAAAAGTCCAGCCACATTCGCCGCTGTGCTTCTTCTTTCGGCAAGCCAAATAGTGTAGACACAGACTTGCACCCGAAAACACATTTTCTCCAAGTGGACATGATGGTGAAAACAGTTATCAACAGCAACAAAAACAGCAGAGTTCAATGTGAAGCAGCAGAGACTGAGACAGCGCAGAGAAGAGGCTGCGTGCTCCTTGGCACATTTGTGGGCGTGTCTTGTTTTGGTTTCTCCACATGTCAATCTTCCTGGAGGCAGGCTTCTCCAGCTCTGTGCCGCATCATCAAATTGAATCAACCTGTAGAGCTCCCTCACCAGTTAGAACAGAGAAAGATCGCCCTCAAACTCGAACTTGAGGGAATAAATGAAAAAAACAAACACTTTAGGGATGTATATGAACTCCAAATAGCACTTTTATGATGTTTTAAGCACAGAAAAGTCGATTTAGTATAATATGGGCCCTTTAAGTGCTCCATGTCTGACAGCTTGGCTGAGATGTTAATGCAGAGGTATTTGATGTCCCCTGGTTTTATAGTGGGGTATTTGGTGTGTGCTGAAAAATAGTTAATAGGCAAGACATCTGATTTATTCCAATTGATAGAATATTCTGAAATTGCAGAGAATCTGTGTATTAACTATTGTTTCTGGAAGAGAGGTCTGTGCATTTTGCAGGAAAATTAATGCATCATCTGCATAAAGGCATATTTTATGTGTTACATTTGCTGTTCGTATTTCTTTTATGTTATTGTTGTGTCGAATGGCTGCTGCTAGTAGTTTGATAAAAATTGCAAAGACAGATTGTGAGAGTGGACACCCCTGCCTGGTACCTCTCTCAAGAGTGAACCTTGAGGAAATTTGATCATTTGTTTTAACACAGGCACTGGGTGAGGTGTACATTGTTTTTATCCAGGAGAGGTCATTTTGTCTAAATCCAAATTTCCGTAGATTAGAAATTTCCAATTTACCGTATCAAAAGCTGAGGCCTAAGGAGGTGATAATGGCCTTTTGTTTGTTCTGGTGGCAGTGGTCTATAAGATGAATTAATCTGCGTGTATTGTTAGTGGAGTGTCGTCCTTTAATGAACCCCGTTTGATCAGGGTGTATTATGTGGGGTGTAATTTTTTCTATTCTGCTTGCTAATGTTTTACTAATTATTTTCAAATCAACATTGATTAGTGATATCATGTGATACCTAGATGGTATCTTTATCCGGTTTTAGAAGAAGATTGATATTTGCACAGTCCATATGTGGGGGGAGAGATGAAGATTCTTTAATCACCTCAACTGTTCTAAAAATATTGGTGAGAGTAAATGCCAAAGTTCTCTAATTCAGATTGTGAAGAGTAAAGTTTTCTATAAAATTCTCTGAAAGTAGTGTTTATTTCCTGAGGGTCACAAGTGATTTCACCTTTTTGAGTTTAAACTGAGGGGATTGTACACTTTTCTTTATTTCGTTTTAACTGATTGGTTAAGAGTTTTCTGGATTTATTGCCATGTTCAAAGTTCTCCCAGCGTATTCTCTGTAGTTGAAATTGTGTTTTGTGTTCAATTATTCCATTCAAATCCATTTTTAATTTCCTTAACTCCGTTAATAAGCAGTCGTCTTTGGAAGCGATATGAGCTGTCTCTATGGTCTTGATTTTATCTTCTAATTCTTTTTCCTTTATTTTTTCCTTTTTGGTTTTGTGTGAGGAGTAAGAAATAATTTTACCTCTCATGACAGCTTTAGCTGTCTCCCAGAGGACACCGGGAGAAACACCAGGCAGTTCGTTTGTTTCTAAAAATATTGTCCATTGTTTTTTAAAGAATGTGAGGAAGTCTAGATCCTTGAGCAGTGAAGTGTTAAATCTCCATTGTCTACTAGGAGGGGTGAGTGTTCTATTAGTGACCGTCATAGTGACAGGTCATGGTCACTGGTAGTGACGTCATAGTGACAGGTCATGGTCACTGGTAGTGACGTCATAGTGACAGGTCATGGTCACTGATAGTGACGTCATAGTGACAGGTCATGGTCACTGATAGTGACGTCATAGTGACAGGTCATGGTCACTGATAGTGACGTCATAGTGACAGGTCATGGTCACTGATAGTGACGTCATAGTGACAGGTCATGGTCACTGATAGTGACGTCATAGTGACAGGTCATGGTCACTGATAGTGATGGGGTGAATCTGTGTGTCCCAGGTGTCTTTAATCACTGATTTACTCACCAGAAAGTAATCTCAGCGTGAATAGGATTGGTGCACTGCTGAGTAGAAGGTGTTCTCTTTAAGAGTAGGATGAGAGGTGCGTCAAGCGTCGCAAAGGCCATCGTCACTCATGTCCTGCTGGATTATATCTGGTGATTCCCAGTGTCTGGTGTTTGCTGCTTTACTAACTCTGTCCATTTGTGGATTGAGGGCGATGTTGATGTCTCCTCCAACTATAAGTGTTTTGTCAGAGTGTTGAGAGGGTGGTGAAGAAGTAGTGATAGAAGGAGGGGTCATCAACATTTGGGCCATAGATGTTTGCGATACATATCTCTATGTTCTGAAGAGAGATATGAATCATTATAAATCTTCCCTCTGGGTCTGTGATTGTATCTTTTTAAGAGTATTGTATTTTATTGCTGATTAATATAGCTCTGCCTCTCTGCTTGAAGTTATAACCAGCTGAGTATGTGTGAGGGAATTGTGGTGAAATCAATTTGTGATGTCCTGTGGAAGGTGTGTGCCTCTCTTGTAATAAGACAATGTCTGCCTTAAGTTTATCCAGGTGTTCGAAAAAATGTTGTCGTTTTGTTTCTACGTCCATTCCACGCACCTTCCAGGTGACAAATCTGAACGTTTGTCGCTCCACTCATCTTCTAGGTGTGTGTGTGTGTGTGTGTGTGTGTGTGTGTGTGTGTGTGTGTGTGTGTGTGTGTGTGTGTGTGTGTGTGTGTGTGTGTGTGTGTGTGTGTGTGTGTGTGTGTGTGTGTGTGTGTGTGTGTGTGTGTGTGTGTGTGTGTGTGTGTGCGCGCGCGCTTTTAAGATTCCTAATTCTGACTGGTTATTTAAACATGGGAGTGTGTGTCTGCCGATATACAAGTGTGTGATATCATGACAGTTGGATTGTGGTGTCGTGGTATGCATGTGGTTAAAACAGTGGAAATGCATTACAATTAAAACAAGAGAGAGGGTATAGATATGGAAAGTAGGAAACCAAAACCCAAGAAAGGACAATTTGACTATGGTAGACTCTCTCTCTGGAGAGAGGGAGGGAGGGAGGGAGGGAGGGAGAGAGAGAGAGATGCTATCAGTCTCATCAAAACATGGGACAAAAACAGTGACGTGCACAGACATTTTTTACGGCAGGTGGTCAGTGTAAAATAAAGGCACCTTGTGCAGCGTGTGGATCTACCTGCCTTATTATAGTAGTGTGAGATTTAAAGAAAAAAAAAAAACAAGTGCACGTTGTAAGTAATTGCATATTTATTTAAATATAACCCGACTTTCAATAATTCCACCCAAAAAAATCGAAGGAAAGAATAAAATGGAGAAAGAGGGAGCGAGATGTCACTACACACCATCCTGAATAAGTTCATGTATACTTTTATTGTCCCTGTGGGGAGTTTCTTTTTTCTTTTTTTTTTATCATGTGTTGGGTGTAATTTAATATTGTAATTGTGAAAAAATGCTGCAGTGGGTCCATTTGAAAATTGACACAGAGGAACCTGGGATCATGTAAATCAAGACTGTGGTGCAGTTTTCTAAAAATGGCAATATTTCAATTCGGTGTGATTTTAGTGTGATTGTAGAAAAAAAGCTGGCTACTTGAACATTGACGCAGAGGCACCTTGGGGTCACGTTGGAATGGACAGAACAGGAACGTGGGTAGTTTGCTGAAAACAATGGGATTTAAATTTTAAGGAAATGTCCTGCCTGTTCAGCAATAAATATATTAGGTGTGATTTAAATGTGTAGTTGTCAATAATGTTGAAGTATTTATGTTGGACTTATTTATTGAAGTATATCTATCTCTTATACTATTTTATTTATTTCTTGTTTTCAAAAGATTGATTGCAGCACAACAGATTATTTTTTACTACTACATTACAAGGTATTTTTATATATTCAACAGGAGAAGTCTTTTTTTAAACGTTTATTGAATACTGTTCCAAATTCCAAGACATAATTGTGATTTCAATATTGCCCAAAATAATTGTGATTAAGATTTTTTCCACAATTGAGCAGCCCTAGTTGAGAGGCTTGGCTGGTGTCCCACGTATCAGGAGGGCTCAGAGTGATATCTGGTGATGACAAACTGTTTTCTAGACAAAACGATGCCAGAGTGGACAGTCCACAAACCAGCGGTGGTGAGCAGATGCAGTCCAATGTGGTTTCACCTCAGTAACTGCACACTGGTCAGATGAGCAGTTCAACAACTGTGAAGCTTTTGGCTAAAGCTTCAGCCAAAGTGTCCTTAAGCAGGTTGTTTGGTCAACGACCCCCTTTTCTGGAGCAGTTCATATGTGGTGGAGCTTTGGGCTAAAGTTCCAGTTCCGAACTCCAAACATTTCTCTCACACACCACTTGGTCTGTCACGATCACACATTTTGCTGGATGATGAATTGTCCCAAAAACCATTGTAATAAATGATAATATTGCCATTTTCCACTAATGTAATAATAGTGGTATTATAATAATAATGCAAGTACACCTTTTTAAAGATGAATAAACTTATTTCTTCAGAATATTTAAAATTGGAATTGTCTTATGAAAAAAGACATTGTAAATAGCCACAATAAATATCAAAACAACCAAAAACAATAAATAAAATTAACTGTCAGTCTCTGTTAACAAAAAATGCACTTGAATAAAAACCACACACAATTGAAACAATGAATAAAGCATAAAGTCACTGTCAACACAATTGCACTTCAATATATATTAAACATTAGGCTCAGGCATTAAGATCTTTAACGGGCAAAACTGCCAATCCAGTTACGACCTTTGTAAACAAATAAAGTGCACTTAAAAATCTTAAAAACCTCAGAATCATTTAATTAATTCCTGGGGAAATTATTTAGCAAAGCAGCACAAACGGCAAATTTCCCAGAACAACTGCATGACTAATGATTGGGACTATTTTCAGGAAGTTTAGCGTGGTGTAGGACACAGCTTCATGGAGGAGTGAATTGCCTGTTACAGCGCGGAGGAGCTGCTGTTCATTGCTTTGATATCAGAGTCGTTCTCCTCGGCAAGCTGGTGTTTTAAAACGGTGACGTCTGGCAGCAGAGCGCCTTGCTGGACGAGGCTTTGCAAACATCCACGTCGATGCTTTGCGGTGTTTTGAGCGCAAAATATGTCCAAACAGCGATATGTTGTCATGAAAAGTTGGATAGCTGTGAGGCTATCTCCGTAGCCTCATCGCTGGCTGCAAACTGTGGAACGGATTTCCTGACTCATTCCTCCATGAAATAAATTAAAATTTCGGACATGAGACCGGTTTTAAGAGGATATTAACCGGACCAAGGGCATTTTTATCGGTAATGACCGACTGCCCGATGTATTTCGCGATCACTGCTCTACTCCTCATGAGGCTCTCATGCTGCACTCGAGGTGCACCGGGTGCCCCGTCTTCTCACACAAGAGTGACTGAGAGGAGGGTTCACTGCTCATTACGTTAAGGAACCGAGAGGAGTCAGTCGAGACGGATGCAGCTAAGTGAACTCATTATTCAGTCTCCTTTGGTCAATGAAAGATTATCAAGCCTGGCAAACCTATTGAGCTCATTTTTAATTAATTGATTTATTGATTATTGTGACAGGCCTACACACCACCTCCTTGTTGCCCTGTCCCTCTCTCAACTTGTGAAAAAAAACACACACACACACACCTGCTCAACTCGGGTAGTTTTAGCCTCAGTTATGTTCAAATTGAAATGAACACAAATAAATAGTAACCATTTTTTTTTGGTTTTTAGTAGTCAAATTTGTCGAAAGATGAATCCTTCCAAAATTATCCAATACAGTGGCTTGCAAAAGTATTCATATCCCTTGAACTTTTACACATTTTGCCACATTACACACCACAAACAAATATATTTTATTGGAATTTTATGTGAAAGACCAACACAAAGTGTCACACAATTGTGAAGTACAAAGAAAATTATACATGACTTAAAATAAATTTCACAAATAAAAAACTGAAAAGTAGGCCGATATCGACTTAAAAATGCAACATTTGGAAATATCGGTATCGGATTTTTACAACCGATATTGGAATTTCCGAGTCTACATGAACGCAGCATGGGACGTTTACGGGCGTGCGCTTGATGACGTTTAACAACAACAAATATAACGCGCTCGACTCGTGGCTAAGAAGGAGAAGCCCGGTGAATGAAATGTCCGTGGAGGACTGGAGGCTCAACCAGGCCCTCTTCCCTGCTGGTACCAGTACCTGACTGCACCCTGCACCAGTGTTGACAGTGAACCACCGTTCAGCACTGGTACCAGTACCTGACTGCACCCTGCACCAGTGTTGACAGTGAACCAGTGTTCAGCACTGGTACCAGTACCTGACTGCACCCTGCACCAGTGTTGACAGTGAACCAGTGTTCAGCACTGGTACCAGTACCTGACTGCACCCTGCACCAGTGTTGACAGTGAACCAGTGTTCAGCACTGGTACCAGTACCTGACTGCACCCTGCACCAGTGTTGACAGTGAACCAGTGTTCAGCACTGGTACCAGTACCTGACTGCACCCTGCACCAGTGTTGACGGTGAACCAGTGTTCAGCACTGGTACCAGTACCTGACTGCACCCTGCACCAGTGTTGACAGTGAACCAGTGTTCAGCACTGGTACCAGTACCTGACTGCACCCTGCACCAGTGTTGACAGTGAACCAGTATTCAGCACTGGTACCAGTACCTGACTGCACCCTGCACCAGTGTTGACAGTGAACCACTGTTCAGCACTGGTACCAGTACCTGACTGCACCCTGCACCCTGCACCAGTGTTGACAGTGAACCACTGTTCAGCACTGGTACCAGTACCTGACTGCACCCTGCACCAGTGTTGACAGTGAACCACTGTTCAGCACTGGTACCAGTACCTGACTGCACCCTGCACCAGTGTTGACAGTGAACCACTGTTCAGCACTGGTACCAGTACCTGACTGCACCCTGCACCAGTGTTGACAGTGAACCAGTGTTCAGCACTGGTACCAGTACCTGACTGCACCCTGCAACAGTGTTGACAGTGAACCAGTGTTCAGCACTGGTGCCAGTACCTGACTGCACCCTGCACCAGTGTTGACAGTGAACCAGTGTTCAGCACTGGTACCAGTACCTGACTGCACCCTGCACCAGTGTTGACGGTGAACCAGTGTTCAGCACTGGTACCAGTACCTGACTGCACCCTGCACCAGTGTTGACAGTGAACCACTGTTCAGCACTGGTACCAGTACCTGACTGCACCCTGCACCAGTGTTGACAGTGAACCAGTGTTCAGCACTGGTACCAGTACCTGACTGCACCCTGCGCCGGTGTTGACAGTGAACCAGTGTTCAGCACTGGTACCAGTACCTGACTGCACCCTGCACCAGTGTTGACAGTGAACCAGTGTTCAGCACTGGTACCAGTACCTGACTGCACCCTGCACCAGTGTTGACAGTGAACCAGTGTTCAGCACTGGTACCAGTACCTGACTGCACCCTGCACCAGTGTTGACAGTGAACCAGTGTTCACACTGGTACCAGTACCTGACTGCACCCCGCACCAGTGTTGACAGTGAACCACTGTTCAGCACTGGTACCGGTACCTGACTGCACCCTGCACCAGTGTTGACAGTGAACCAGTGTTCAGCACTGGTACCAGTACCTGACTGCACCCTGCACCAGTGTTGACAGTGAACCAGTGTTCAGCACTGGTGCCCACATCATTGATGAGAAGAGAAATCTCATACATTGCTGAGATGCTGAGATGCTTGTATTCATACAGAACAATGTACCTCTTACACATGAGGACATGGGGAAAGAAATAGACCAGTTATATGGACGAGTGAACTTCAGTCTTTGTTTTTGTTGCACTTTAAAGGAGGGCTGTTTTAATTTTGTGAGCATTTCTGTGCCTTTCTTGTTTATATTTACACTATTTTGTTACTCTTAAAAGAGATTGAGCCAGTTTGAGTCTATTATTTGACAAGTTATGTCCAGTTATTCATTCATTGACTGTTTACAACTAATGGACTGAAGATATGCCTCTTCCTTTTTTTATATTGTCTGTGGTGTTGTTGAGTTTGTTGTTGAGGTTTCTCTCTAACACTAAATAAATATGGCACTTTTTTCCATAATTTAAGTTGTTGTTCTCTTATTTTTCTCAGTGTGTACATTTGGAAAGCCATGTTTGATTCACATATGCATCCAGTGGGGCATCACAATAAAATTAGGCATAATGTGTTAATTCCACAGTAGGAGATGTTTTATGTTGTTGTTACCTAACAGTTTTGATGTAAAAAGCCAGCATATATCGGTATCGGTGATATCGGTATCGGTGATATCGGTATCGGAAATTAAGAGTTGGACAATATCGGAATATCGGATATCGGTAGAAAAGCCAGTATCGAGCATCCCTACTGAAAAGTGCAGCGTGCAAAAGTATTCAGCCCCCCTGAGTCAATACTTTGTGGAACCACCTTTTGCTGCAATTACAGCTGCAAGTCTTTTGGGGTGTGTCTCTACCAGCTTTGCACATCTAGAGACTGAGATTTTGACCCATTCTTTGCAAAACAGCTCAAGCTCAGTCAAATTAGATGGAGAACGTTTGTGAATGGCGGTTTTCAGATCTTGCCACAGATTCTCAATGGGATTTAGGTCGCGACTTTGACTGGGCCATGCCAACACATGAATGTTTTGTTTTAAACCATTCCATGGTAGCCCTGGCTTTATGTTGAGGATCGTTGTCCTGCTGGAAGGTGAACCTCCGCCCCAGTCTCAAGTCTTTTGCAGACTCCAACAGGTTTTCCAAGATTGCCCTGTATTTGGCTCCATCCATCTTCCCATCAACTCTGACCAACTTCCCTGTCCCTGCTGAAGAGAAGCACCCCCAGAGCATAATGCTACCACCACCATGTTTGACAGTGGGGACGGTGTGTTCAGGGTGATGTGCAGTGTTAGGTTTCCGCCACACAACGTTTAGGCTGTAGGGATTTCTTACCTCATAAGGATCACTATTTATGTTGTGGTTGGCTATCAATAATGATTAGTAATTATCAAAGATAGTTATTAATAATGTTATTGAAATGTAATCTGATGTGTATCAGAACCTCGGAGCTCCACCTGTCTTAACAGGAAATGATAGCCAATTCAGTTATATCAGTCTCATAAGATATACTAAACAGTTCATCAGGAATTTGAATTAATAGTCAAATTAACTACAATTATCAGAATTAACAGTAAAGCTTGAAGGATTTTGGAGTTCTTAACACAGAAGAGTCGACATTTCATTCACCTTTGTGCTCATTAATAAAACAGCAAGTATGATTCCAAACATTATATTTATTTACAATGAAAACAAATAAAACACAGATTCTAACTACCTATATACAGCTGGTGTGTGTGTGTGTGTGTGTGTGTGTGTGTGTGTGTGTGTGTGTGTGTGTGTGTGTGTGTGTGGAGAGGGAAAGAGAGAGAGGTGGAGGGAGTGTGTGTGTGAGATGTGTGATGGAACTACAAAGAAACTACATTCAAATGGAGGTTTCAGAGAGCAGGAAGTCTGTCCTGGGTCTCCACCATGTGCTGGGAAACAATGGAACATGGAAGCTAGCCTTTAGCATCTGCTTCCGGTGTGTCTCTGCCAAAGGACCATTTCTAGAATGAGTTTATGTGAATGCAACTTGCTTTGTAAAACGTCAGGAGTCGTCAGATGGTGTTCGGTTACTGTGTGATGTTGTCTTTGATGTGATATGTGTAGGATTGTGAGTTGACAAGTTAGTAAAGCAAAGATTAGCATGCAGACCCTGTGTCTGTGGCAGAGCTAACGTTGGTTTACAGGTTGATAACGGCTCCTAATATCATTATCAATAGAACTCAATCACTGTAACAGAATCAACACATCTTCATAAAGTTAAACAGTTCTATCATAGCATCAGGTTTAACTAATCTCAGGTAAAGCCCAGTTGTTGTTCCCACTTCCTTGAAGGAGTTCAGTTGTTGTCCTGCTGGAGGGAAGCTGGTGTCTTCTCCTGTAGTTAGCACCTCCTGCTAACTGTGGTTGGTTGGTTCTGCGGTCCTGGAGGAACCGGTTGGTTTTCCTTGGGTGATGGGAGAGCAGACTCTGGGCGCTGGTCTCCGGGTCCTGGGAAGGTCTGACCCTCGTGGTCGGGTCAGCAGAGGAGTTGAGGAGTGAAGGCCCCTGGTTGCAGGCCTCTGGTGTTAGCTGTGTGCTAACGCTGGGTGAGCTGCCTCCAGCAACCCACCTACTCGGGGTCGACTCGCTGCAAGAGAGAGTTTGAGACTGGCTTTGCAGCCTTTTGTGGCAAGTGTGTGGATTCAAAGGTGTTGAATCCTGGGAGCTTCAACCAATCAGTGACTGGCTGAGTGCATGGGGGAAGCATCTTGTGAGCAGAAAGTGGAGGAGGGTCTGCTGTGGCAAAAGGTCCCCCCCACTGGGTGTGATGGTCAATCATGTTCTTTCTGTGGTCCGGTGAGATCCCAACAAGCCCAAAAAGTTCAATTTTGGTTTCATGTGACCAGAGCACCTTCTTCCACATGTTTGCTATGTCCCCCACATGGTTTCTGGCAAACTGCAAACGGGACTTCTTATGGCTTTCTT
Organism: Blennius ocellaris; assembly: GCF_963422515.1. Lineage (NCBI taxonomy): Eukaryota > Metazoa > Chordata > Actinopteri > Blenniiformes > Blenniidae > Blennius > Blennius ocellaris. The sequence goes on along the minus strand of NC_137660.1, from coordinate 1,937,424 downwards.
TGAACAATGGCTTTCTTCTTGCCACTCTTCCATAAAGGCCCGATTTGTGGAGTGCAGCCCAATAGTTGTCCTGTGGACAGATTCCCCCACCTGAGCTGTGGATCTCTGCAGTTGGTCCAGAGTCTCCATGGGCCTCTTGGCTGCATCTCTGGTCACTGCTCTCCTTGTTCGGCCTGGAAGTTTAGCTGGACGGCCGTGTCTTGGTAGGTTTGCAGTTGTGCCATACTCTTTCCATTTCCGGATAATTGATTGAACAGTGCTCCGTGAGATGTTCAAAGCTTGGGAAATCTTTTTTTCTTTTATTTGCTCCCCAATATTCTCTTAACAAACCTCTGAGGCGTCACAGAACAGCTGTATTTGTACTGAGATTAGATTACACACAGGTGGACTCTATTTAGTCATCAGGTCAACATTCAATCATTCAGCAGTCATCAGGAAAACTTCTGAAGGCAATTGGTTGCACTCAGAAAAAAAGGGGATGAATACTTTTGCACGCTGCACTTTTCAGTGTTTTATTTGTGAAAAAAATTTAAAGTCATGTATAATTTTATTTGTACTTCACAATTGTGTGACACTTTGTGTTGGTCTTTCACATAAAATTCTAATAAAATATATTTGTTTGTGGTGTGTAATGTGACAAAATGTGTAAAAGTTCAAGGGGTATGAATACTTTTGCAAGCCACTGTAGGGGCAGCACTAAAGTTTTGTGGCTATGCTGTACATTGTGTTTGGATTTGTCTGCGAAATGTCCAAGCTGCAAAGAAAGTAACATTGGTGAACATTGGAAACCAATTTTTTGCCAACTTTCAAATATGCTCTGAAATGGGCATTGCATTTTGTTCTAGGTAGTCTTAAAAAGGTCTTAAATTTAATTTGTAGAAACCTGTAGGAACCCTGATAGAGCCACTAGCATGTATATGTATTCAAAGCATGTCATATTGCAAAGCATGTTTAACTAAGATCATGCAGTCCTAGTTTGATTTCCACTTTTGACAGTAGCCATCTTCTCTTGGTGTGGCGATATAATTGTCAGAACATCACACCAGGTACCAGCAGGTTGCAGGTTCCGTTCTCGTGAAGGGATGATTTGGGTTTTCTCCATGAGCTAGACAGTTTGCCACAGTTTCCCTCTGAGAGGAAGGGTATTGTGTGGTTTTATTTCTTCTGTTCATAAAATCATAGATGTATCTTGTTGATCTGTCAGCAAATGTTTTTTGCATGGCACTGGCCACTCTTACGTAAAACTGTTAGCAGTTACCGTTCTTTTGTTCTAATTTCAAGTTTGTTCTCTGTTCAGGTGGCGATGTGGGGAGCAGGGAGAACAGGTGGGGTCCAGCCCTGAGGAGGTGTCCTGTGGCAGGGAGGAGCACGGCCCTCCTGTGGCCCTCCTGCGGCGCTCCGGGACACTCCTACTAAGATGTCCCTCAGCAGCAGCACTGCAGGCGGGAAAGGTGTGGACTCCAACGCAGTGGACACGTATGACAGCGGTGATGAGTGGGATATAGGTGTTGGCAATCTGATCATTGACCTAGACGCTGACTTGGAGAAGGACAAACTCGAGATGTCAAGCTGCAAGGAGGGAGGGACCATGGCTGCACCTCCCAGCGCTGTGGCTGCTTTACCTGACAATATTAAGTTTGTTAGTCCCGTAGCCACCACACAGGGCAAAGAGAGCAAATCCAAATCCAAGCGAAGTAAAAACTCTAAGGAGAGTGTTAAAGCCCTCGTCTCAGGTGGATCTAAAAAGGAGGTTCAATGTCGTGTTCCTGTGGACCTGCCCCCACAGAACCCCATCTCAACCCCAATGAAGGGGACAGACAAGTCGAGTAAACCTTCACGAATACTCCCTCCAATAAAAAAGGACAAAGACGGGATTTCTGGGAAATCAAAAAAGGAGAAAATTGAGGTTGTGGCCCCCGGAGCAGTGAACAATGAGAAAGAGACTGGGGCTCCAATCCTGCCTTCAGGGGCCCCTCGCAGCAGCCCATTTGAGGGCCAGCAAAACCCAGACTTAACCTCAATGGAGCAGCTTGGAAATATGGCACTTGACTCGACAGGAACTTGCGAGGCTGTAACCATGACAACGGAGATGGAAGAGGTGAACAGCTCTGACTGTCGAAACCTGAACAAAGTTGTCAGCGGGGAAAAGGTACGTGAGAAGATCATTGACCTGAATCTATAGATTTGAGATCAGATTTGTCTGGAGTTCATGGATTTTGGATTTTTCTTTCAATGAGGACTAACTTGTAGTGCTCCAGTGTGATAAACATCACTTTCAGGTGTATTTTAACTAGTGCTGTCAAAAATAACACGTTAATTTAATTAATTGTTTTGAAACATTTAATTCGGTTTTAAAAAACAAAATTGCGTAATTAATGTAGTTTTGTTTACTTCCGTTTTAGTTTTTTCCCTCCCTTACTGGAGCAGCCTCATGTGCAGTGTCTCTGGTCGTAGCACCGTGACTACAGAGCGGAATAATATTAAGGCAGAAAGTTTCACTTTAAACCAACTTTACGTTACCTGAGTGCTGATTGAGAAAGTGAAAATCATTAGCTTTTCTTTATAAAGCCGAATTTAATGACCACAGAAGTAATTCTGCAGCAAAGCAACAGGCTGCCATGTTGGCAAACCGTGAAAACTGGAGGAAAGACTTGCAGGTAAAATATTAATTTCTCCGCTTTCTCGCTTTCCCCTTCCTCTCCTGTAGTCTCTGTCTGTCTGTCTGTCTGTCTGTCTGTCTGTCTGTCTGTCTGTCTGTCTGTCTGTCTGTCTGTCTGTCTGTCTGTCTGTCTGTCTGTGTGTGTGTGTGTGTGTGTGTGTGTGTGTGTGTGTGTGTGTGTGTGTGTGTGTGTGTGTGTGTGTGTGTGTGTGTGTGTGTGTGTGTGTGTGTGTGTGTGTGTGTGTGTGTGTGTGTGTGTGTGTGTGTGTGTGTGTGTGTGTGTGTGTGTGTGTGTGTGTGTGTGTGCAGCCAGTTACTACCCATTGTTAGCTGGGATCGACTTCATCACCGTGATGTTATGCTGAATCAAAGCAGTGTGGAAGGTAGTTGGATCAATGATCACCAATACAATGATTTCAACAAAATTCTCAGATGTCTGGTTTTTGTAGCCACACAGCCACTCACTCTTTATCGATGGTTGAACTAAGGCTAAGATATGGATGAAGCCCAAACCAACTCTCCAAATGTGGTTTTCAACAATGAAGCTTGTCTGACAAAATATTGAACATCTGTTAATATGGTGGTGGAGCTGAGAAGTCACTGTACACGTATAGCTGCTTGCCGCACCCTATATTATTTGGATGTTTCTGAAACAAACGAATTGCTGCTATCATATCTTGTCAGAAATATATGGTTGTGATATGATAATAATATAGTTAAGCCAAAGTTACCCAGATATGTTTAAACTCATGATGCTTTGTTCTTATTAACTGATCAAAGCTACAGTGATGTCCAGATGTAATTGCTGGTAATCCTGATCGAGCAGCTGCTCTTCCAGAACCTTCTGTCTTTCTCAGCTCAGGCTGCTGTGCTTTAAGTCCATTTTTCACCTTTTTCAATTTCACAGGAACAGTTTGTCTGCTTTTGTCCCGTCTCTCACAAGTTTCCAAACTTGGGCTTGTTTCTATGGATCAACACACTCTCCTGTGTGTTTCTGCTGATAGTTTGAAAATGACTGTTGTCCTCTGCTCCTTCCCCCAGATGGAATCTCCAGTCTCCACCCCCGCTCCTCCTCCTCTCCACCTCCTTAGCCCCATCATCAACAGCAGTGACATCTCATCCCCCTGTGAACAAATCATGGTCCGTACACGGTCAGTGGCCGTCAACACGGCTGACGCTGTGCTAGCGACCGAGCCGGAGTGTCTGGGGCCCTGTGAGCCAGGCACCAGCGTTAACCTGGAGGGCATTGTGTGGCAGGAGACTGAGGACGGTGAGAACAACAGCCACTCTGTGGACGTAACAGATGGGACACACCAACACATGTTTTCTCCATTATTTATTTCATAAAGGGGACCTGTTCTGTCCTGTTAGATCTCAGTGCTGCATTTGATACTATTGATCATTGGTGGCTGGCCAATGAAGTGTGCCAGGGCGCCACACCCCCTTGGACCCAGGAGAATTAAAAAACATTGAATACATTTATCAAATATAATAATGTCCAATATATTTATGCAAATAAACTAACAATGGGACCTGAACTGTAAGTGACTGACATGAAATCAAACCTATCAATGTTGTTTAATGTCTGTGGCTTGGGGCACTTTTTAATTTGCCCATTGCCAAACCTGCTTGCTGATTGGATATGGTTGGTTCTGGTTTGTTTGCGCATGTTTGCTGACTCAGAGTGATGCTGAAAAACGAGAGTAGACTACTGTAACGCCATATTATCGGGGTGTCCAAATAACTGCTGAAAAGGTCTTCAATTAATTCAAAATGCTGCAGCAAGAATCTTGACAAGGACCAGCATAAGAGATCACATCACTCCAATACCAACCTCTCTTCATTGGCTCCCTGTTAAACCTAGAATAGAATTTATAATCCTTATAACTTATAAAGCTCTTAACAATCAGGCCCCATCATATCTTAAAGAACTGTTAGTCCCTTATCTCCCCTCATCTTCTGCTGCTTTTTCTGCTATTTCTTCTGCTTCTTCTCAAAAGTTAAATCCTCACTGATAAACATATGGGATTTGAGCAATGTAAAGGTCAGAGCATCCTCTGCCGTATGTTTCTGCAGGAATGCTGGTCGTGAACGTCACCTGGAGGAACAAGACGTACGTGGGAACTCTGCTGGACTGTACAAGACATGACTGGGCCCCCCCAAGGTAAATAAAGACCCCACACACCGATGGAGGCTATCTGCACCACATATAGAGTAAATTCTACAGTATGTGTGTTTGTGATTCAAGAGCCTATTTCGTTTGTACATCACTCAATAAAACACCCAAGACTTTTCTGTGTGGAGTTTCAATGTTCTCCATATATTTGTGTTGGTGAGTCTTGTGTCCTGCTGGCCCTGTCTCCAGTTTACATGGCTCTTTTCAGCATGTAAGCTCAGATTGGCTCCAACCCCTGTGAAGCTATCCTAGCAATCAAATTATATTTTGATCAACGTCTTAATGTTGGATGTTTCTAATTGGTAGACATCTTTAAAAAGAGGTGATAATCTTGGATTTTTAAGTGGCCAATTCAGACTTATTGAAAATAATAGATATACAATATGTGCAAGTTCTGGTGATTGCATCTCAAGCTGAAAGAGTCTTCTCAATTATCCACTTATTTTCTGCTCTGTTGGACTAAGGTGGAGGGTTTTGAACCCATCCTGAACCTGCTGCACAAGATGTTTCCCTTATGGGATAATAAAGCATGCTTGAACTTTACCCTGGACTTGTCTGTTGCTAAATAAGAGGTGCACTTACTTCCTGTGTGATATAAGTGGATATATTCGGTGACCTGTATACAGGGGGGAATCGCCACAGACGTGACTTCATCAACTCTGGACTGTATTAAAGGCTTTTAAATAGTGGATGCTTGTTTTTGTCCATTTGATGATTAAAGAGCTTATGACACTGAAACGTTTTTGAAAAAACAATACAAAATAAAAGTATTTTCATTATAAAAAGTTTTTGTCATACTGCCATCATCTGCAAGTAAAAGAAACTATGAAAAACGAGTGAACTCAAGTCAGGATTTTCGATTGCTTCAGAGAGACCTTTCTCAACCGTGTCCATCTTGCTGAGACGTCACAAGAGTAACAGGTTACAGCAGCTAGGCTCAACACGGCGATGGACGTACAGAAATATTTTCTGACATATCACACTGTTCAGCGGTAGTTGAAGACTTTTTTAAAGAAGAAGAGTATGGGAGAGTGTGCAGGAGCGTTGGAGTTTCAGGCCGAACAGATTTGGGGGGAATGTTGATGTAACTATGTCACAGATTCAGACAATCTGAAGGTGATGTGATTGTGTCCATATCAGTTCCAATGGGAAACAACAGAATAAGGACTGTAGATCTGATGTGATATGATGATACACGTTCCACTCACCAAGTCCTGAATCTACATTGAGCCTCTCACCTCACAGCCACAAGGTCTGGTGAAGACATTTCCTGTAGGAGGACTAATGAGGGACTATTAATAAATTAGCTCTGTTGTCAATCTATTTTGTGTAGTGAATGCCTGCTCCAATGCGCTTACTGCATAGACATACGCTAATCGATCCTTCACTATATGTGTAGAGCCTCTAGTCTATATAGTGAACGATCTACTAGAGTATGTCTATAGTGTCGACGTTGTCTGGAGAAGTTTGAACAGATTCTTTTTCACTCCGGTCCAAAGTTCTCAAACTGGCTCTTCTAGTTGTTGGAGGAACTGTGGAGTGCAGGAAGCCAACCACTTTCACTTACTTTGGGCCCGCCCAAAAGTAATTACTTTCTGGCACATGATCCACAAAGGAATAGTTGCTATGATTAGAACAAAACATGAATTTAATTGGAGAGAAGCAAAAATGTAGAATTTTATTTGGCAGGCTCATAAAGACTGGCCGTGGAATTAGGAACATGTCAAAATTAACCCCCAGGGTGCTAAAATATCTCTTTAGCGCCACCTAGAGAAATATAAACGGCCGCCACGGCCTGTAGGAATGTCGTAGAGAGATCAAACCAAAACTCAATTGTTCATCTCATCAAGACCTAAAATTCACGCAATACCCCAAACCTAAATCCGACAGGAAGTCCGCAATTTGGAGAAGCCATCGGTGGGGAATCCAAAATGGCCGACAATTTTTCCGCTTCCGGACGACCGCCGCCATCTTGTTTGGCCATTTTGATCCGAATCACCACCCCAGCGCCACTGTTGGTGGGAGGCAGTACTACATGCAATATGTTTTGTTCCGACGCACAATCACAGCGTCACTGTCGGTGGGAGGCAAGAGTACATGATCCGCAATGCAACCGTGCTCCTCAAGAACTGAAACCTCGCCAGTGCGGTATAAAAATGGCAGCATACGGCCGCTGACATGCTTGTTTGTGGACACCGACATACTTGTTTGCGGACGCCGCCATTATTGCTCACGGTCAGCGCCATACTACTCCCAAAACTCAAACCTCGCCAGTGCGGTATCACAATGGTGGCGTACGGGCGCCGACATACTAGTTTGTGGTTGTCGACATACTTGTTTGTGGTTGTCGACATACTTGTTTGTGGTTGTCGACATACTTGTTTGTGGCCGCCGCCATACGTGTTTGTGGTCGCCGCCATATTTAAAAGGACAAGTGACGTCACTGCTTCAGTTACGTCACGGTTTCATGGATCATGTTCAGTTTGAAGAAGCACAAGAACACTGGAGGAACATCCAGGTAGATATAATGATATTTTATATATATATATATATATATATATATATATCATATTCCATATTCAATGTATACAAACACAGCCTAGGAAAAAAAATGCTTTGAACAAAAATTATAATGAAGGTTTTGAGTTTCTTTATCAACCTGTAGTCATTTTCTTAAGAAAATGCTGAATCACTTTTCAATTACATAAATGATCTGATTCTCGTAAACAAAGAAAACTTTACAAATGTAGAAGAGGATGGAATCAAATTTTGAACAATTCATTTCAATGTCTCATCATAAAAACAGCCTCTGATCTCCAGGCTCAGGTGGAATAACTACAAACATTTCTGAAAAGAAATTAAACGTTGCTATTTGAGGCAATAATCTTACTGGTGAGGAATTATTGACAATGAAATGAGGCAGAATTATTTCAGACATCCTGAATCAGCTTTCATTCTATTTGTCATGTTTCCTTACCTTCAGGACAACATAGTGTCTCATCTACCCTTCTTCTCTATTCTAAATACTGCAGTACATTTACTCTTCTCTATTCTAAATACTGCAGTACATTTACTCTTCTCTATTCTAAATACTGTAGTACATTTACTCTTCTCTATTCTAAATACTGCAGTACATTTACTCTTCTCTATTCTAAATACTGTAGTACATTTACTCTTCTCTGTTCTAAATACTGCAGTACATTTACTCTTCTCTATTCTAAATACTGCAGTACATTTACTCTTCTCTATTCTAAATACTGCAGTACATTTACTCTTCTCTATTCTAAATACTGCAGTACATTTACTCTTCTCTGTTCTAAATACTGCAGTACATTTACTCTTCTCTATTCTAAATACTGCAGTACATTTACTCTTCTCTATTCTAAATACTGCAGTACATTTACTCTTCTCTGTTCTAAATACTGCAGTACATTTACTCTTCTCTGTTCTAAATACTGCAGTACATTTACTCTTCTCTATTCTAAATACTGCAGTACATTTACTCTTCTCTATTCTAAATACTGCAGTACATTTACTCTTCTCTATTCTAAATACTGCAGTACATTTACTCTTCTCTATTCTAAATACTGCAGTACATTTACTCTTCTCTATTCTAAATACTGCAGTACATTTACTCTTCTCTATTCTAAATACTGCAGTACATTTACTCTTCTCTATTCTAAATACTGCAGTACATTTACTCTTCTCTATTCTAAATACTGTAGTACATTTACTCTTCTCTATTCTAAATACTGCAGTACATTTACTCTTCTCTATTCTAAATACTGCAGTACATTTACTCTTCTCTGTTCTAAATACTGCAGTACATTTACTCTTCTCTATTCTAAATACTGCAGTACATTTACTCTTCTCTGTGGATCAAACCTTTATTCTGGAGACACTTGCTGTGGACATGATGGACCAAGTTGTCCAACTCTCTCTGAACCTATTTCAGCAAGACACTGCAGCTGGAACCACATCTGGAGAGTTCACCTACTAAACCAGTGGTTCTCAATTATTTTCTGTCACGCCCCCCCTAGAGGACAAAAAATGTTTCAGCCCCCCCCCCCCCGAATTGTACTACCATTGAGAACTTGATCATATTTATTTATTTATCTGTATAAACCACTGTATGAGTTGCTGCACCAGCATTCTGCATACAATCGCCTGATTATAAAAATAAATTAATAAAATGAGCTGGAGGCCCTTTTTTATCGTTCAAGCATGAATAAAGACAATAATACTGAAAGTCGCGCCTGCCTCACGCCCCCCCTGACACCCCACCACGCCCCCCCAGGGGGGCTCGCCCCACCATTTGAGAAGCACTGTACTAAACTGATCTGCCTACTTCATTCATTCATTCATGCAGTGACAATGTGGTGCATTAAGCAAAGCAAACTACAAGAATGGAGAGTAATTGTAGTTACTTCAGCAAGAAAGGAGTAAATGTCCATGACAAACCTTCAAAAAGTACCTCTGACAACTTTAAAAGAATAAAACATCCATGAATCATGTCATTGTTCTTTATTTTATACACAAGCACAGGTGACTTTGATAGAGAAAACTCATATGAGCAAGTGTGGAAATGAAAAGTCCCTCTAACAGGAAGAAACCTTTGCAGAAACCAGAGTTAGAGGTGGCGTCTTTTCTGCTGACCTGTTGGGGTGAGAGGACGGAAGAGAGGACAGAGGAGAGGACAGACAGATAGATAGATAAGAGAGAGATCCACTCTGAAAGCTCCGCCTCCATTCTACTTTTAGAAAACCTAGAACCTCCAGTAAACCAGAACTCTGAGAACCAAAAGTAAAGGTAAAGATTCCAATAGATGAGACGTAATGAGCAGCAGCAGTGCAGCTACACTCTACTATCAGGTGAAAACAGGAAGTTATGAGATTACTACACCATCACCAGGTGAAAATAGGAAGTAATCAGATTACTACACCATCACCAGGTGAAAATAGGAAGTAATCAGATTACTACACCATCACCAGGTGAAAATAGGAAGTAATCAGATTACTACACATCACCAGATGCATTCAGATTCTTGTTCATCATGTAGGCTGGTTCTCCAGTGAGAGAGTTAGAACGTTAGGTTGGTTCTCCAGTGAGAGAGCTAGAACGTTCTCCACTGGCTATGAGGACCTGGGCCTCCAGTCTTGTGTGACCTGAGCCCATCAGGATGTTGATGATGATCTGAAAAACACTGACAAGGTGCATGTAGATGGTTTCAAAAGACAAACTATTGGCCACTCTACTTCTTTAGCATCCCCCAGTCGATTGATCGTCTTACTTCTGGAAGTACAACATCAAAAACATAACCGATGAGTCTCAGGTCTTCTTGGTTCCTGTCACCTCCTCCATCTCTTCCAGTAGCTCCAACATCTGTTACAATACAGAGGAATAACAGTAAACAAATCAAGCTTATGTTATGTAAAAACTGTCAAACTTGATTGTGGAGATTTTTATTACCTGCGGGTCACTGAAACAACGTCTTCATGATGACGAGCTGCTGGAGGGCAGGGGATGCAGACGACATCTTCCACAGGTTCATTCTGTCTGAACGACCCTCCAGTCCATGAGGTCATCATGAAGCTCTGAAGCCAAAGAGCAAAGAGAGAAGAGAGAACAGATATTAGAACCACTAACAGCACAGTTTGTTTCACTCACCTTGATCTGCTCTCTGGAAAACACTAAGGATCTTCCTCCTCCTTCAACAGCCTCAATGATCCTGCAGAGAAAAACACCTTGTGGAAACCAATGAAAAGAAAAGTTCCACTTTCATTAAAGTCAAAACTGTCTGGGAATTATTGTTTCTGTGATTTAAACAATATTAATCACCAACTGTAGACAAGATGCAGAATCAGTTGATATTTTACTTTGACAATGTGATCATCAAACTCCTGTTGATGATTAAACCTTTATGAATGTAGTGACCTCATATAAAGACACAACTTCAACACAGAGTGCAGAATAAATATCTCACCAAGTGGTTCAGTCATTTCTGCCATACGACACACATCTATTGAATAATTGTACAAACTATTGTTGTAGTACCTTGTGCTCTCATTCGTGGTGTCACATCCACAGCTGGATGACTCCTCCAGATGTTTGTGGGATTTTAAGGCACAACCAACATGCAGCAGCCTTTGCAAAGTTTGCACTGCATCCATTCCAGCATTTCTGTGTCTAGATAAAAAAAAATCCTGCAAAACAAGAGATGTATTCACATTATTTTTGTTTAATTTTATTTAAAATAGAAGATTGCCTCTGAAAAAAGAACAAGTCAATCATCATCATTTATGTTTGTTATAACTTTCTGTTCACTTTACTGTGTTGATTTCACTGCAGTGTTTACATTATTTATATTTTTATACTTCTCTTAACTTATTATATTCATAGCCTGTATATATGTCAATTATTTCTATTGTTAGTGTGTGGAATTCTTTTTTAAATGCAGATGTGAAGAGAAATGCAATTTCAGTTCTCTATATGTGTGACACAGACATAAACATTTAACTTTATTGACAAACATCTAAATGTTGAATTATGTTATGCATTTGATTTAAAATGTCTCTCATAACCTTTAATAATTTTCTCATGTGAATGTGCTGATAAAAACTTTCATCCCAGATAGATTCCTATTAAGATGCCTGATTATAATAAATTAATTATTAGTCACATTTTAGTAACCAAGGATGAATAGTAATGTAATTTGACACATAAAGACACATGGTGACACAAAGTGAATATATATATATATATACAGCATCTATCTGGGATAAAAACACAGCAGCAAACTCGTTGTATACATCCATTAATACAGAATGATATGATTACTGGTGCAGTTCAATGTCAGCACATTCTTAATTCCTAACACACCAAAAGTTACTGGAGAAAGTTTTCACAAGACAAGAAATGACACTTAATACACCAAAACAAGGAAGGAGGATAGAAAGAGCAACTTAAACTTTCATTGCTCCTAACTTAACCACAAAACTCCTCCTACTCTCATTAACACTGATAAACTACTGCTTCTTATCAGAGCAGATTGATCGTTTCTATATAGACAACAAGGCAAATCTTTACCTTATGACAAAACAATCCTCCTTCTGTTGACATACGAAAGGCTGGAAAACAGAAACCATAAATGTGCGTCTTTTCAGCGAATGACTTCTTTTTGGCGTCATATATTTTCACCCCAAAAAGCCCCTCAACCTCTGTAGGAGAGTACATTTGACCCCCTAAACATACTCACATGCTCACCAAATGCTCATTAACACTGAATAACGTTATGAGAAAATGTACAAAATTGTGCCAAAAATGGGCACTCAAATGTCAAAATGTGCTCTCTAGCGCCATCTACGAACATTACAACCGCCACCAAAAAACACTTTAACGGCGACCACACACCCCCCCCCCCCTCTCCCACACGCACACACACACATGGGCATGCTGGACACACGGGCATGATGTGCAGAACTTCGACGTGAGGAGAAACGTGTGCCATTTATACTGCACGTGGCTCCCACTTCCAAACTGCAGGGGGCAGTGCATTGCAAACACACTTCCACCTCAGTATTAAATTAGAGCAGTAGAAGTAGACTTCTCTATGACGCTGCATTGAGCGCGACAAGCAGTGGTGCCGCCATCTTGGCCCAGTTCGCTCAGTCTAATCTGCTTGACAGAGCAATCAAGTATCAAGAGACTTTAATCAATCATAACTCGCTGAATACTGGACCGATCTTCACCTGTTTTTCTTTCCTGCAAACCTGATACATGTAGTTCTGATACTGGACACATGGTTTGGTGTATTTTCATGTTCATAGTGGAATAAATAATAGAATGTTCTGATTTGTGATCTATGATGGGCAATTTCTAAAACACACACACACAGACAGTGCAGAGCTCGTGGCAAGTTGAGAGGGATCTCACACAAACGCACACACACGCCTCTATTTTTGCATGGACACAAGTTTAACTGTTAACACCCCATGATGAGGGAACTGACTGCCTGACAAGGACAACGGGCAGATTTTCCTGGGAAATGTCAAGCTGAAGGGACACTTAGATGGCCAAAATACTTGGTCTGGACCAGATGACAATATTCAGGCCAGGGGTGATACACGTTTGCCTCCATACTACACTCTGGGTTCACTTCCATGCGTGCTCCTTGACGTAATGTAACGATCCTGTAAATCCCCATAGAGGGTCGGAGCCCAGCGCACAGGGTAGATGACGAGTTTGACATCACGTGTAGTTAAGTTTCACTTGTGACTCAGGTTAAGTTTGTGAACAACAGTGTCCAGCTCCTGCTGAATTTCCTCCTGTTTCTGAAAAGAGCGACGCAACACGGCTGTCTTTTAACAACCTTGTTAAAAGACCGTGATGTTGTGGCGCGCGCCTACGTTTCAATAAGCCCAGCTAACAACTCAACCAGTTAGCGCAAAGCGGCGCATGTAAACCACAATGGCCAATTTATGGCCAATGAAATATTGCAGGCAAACCGAGACGAGCGATCGTCACGACCAATCAGCAGATGGCGCCGCCGTCACTCCTCCTCACAGACCCATTCCACCGTGCTGGGTACCTCAACAGAGGGGTAGCGGAAAATCATACCCAGCGGTAATGGGTTCTTTCCTTACCATCCACAACTGCGCCAAAACCCGTCCCACCCCGCAACGCTTTGGGACAGAAAGTGCAGTGGAACTGCGCCTATAAGGCCCATGGGCCAAAACCAGCTGCAAGAGACAAGGAGGTTTAAAACATTTTTTTTACAGGTTTTCTTTATTTTGTGCAAAATGTTTCATCAGTAAACACTGCTTAAATCTTGGATTCAAAAATAACCTTAGTCTTTCGATATGCAGATATGTCTGAGGAGGAGCAGAAAATAGGAGGAGGAAGAGGTGAAGCACAACAGAGCAGGAGGAGGAGGAGGTGGAGAAGAGAGCAGCAGGGGGGGGGAGCAGAGGAGCAGGAGGGGAGGAGGAGGAGCAGAAAGGAAGGAGGGGGAGGAGGAGCAACAGCTTTGTAATGCTGTTTAATGCTAATTCTAGGCGAGTTAGCTTAGCAGATTAGCATGTGAGATAAGACCAGATTTCAGCTCAGGAGCACCTGAGGAGTAACCTGTGTGATTTTTCAGGTAGATAACGGGTACTAGCCTAGCATGCTAGTTAGCATGCAAGGCTAGTACCCTAACCTCCCAGAGAGGGTTTGCTTTTTCAACAAAATATGTGCGGTGTGCAGACTTTATGGTGTGAGTTTACTTTAATTAAAGATGTTATGGTGTTCGAAAGCTCTGACTGCATTTCTGTGGGGGAACCCAGCAGTGGCATGCCCAACTGCCACATATACTTTTCACTGTTATTTTTAATGGTGTTGGGATTTATGGTTGGTTATTAGCATTACAATTACTGTCAATAATAGATTACTGAATGTAAGTGATTTATGATGAAGTGATGAAAAATGTTAATTATTAATGGAAGTAGACGCTAATTTACTCTAACAACTCCTAAAGTAATTGAGTAATTACTTTATAATTAATGAATTATCAAAAATTATTTATGAATGAAAAATGATTCATTTGAATAGATTGGTTATTTATTAATTCAAATCAAATAATAATTAAATGGGGCACCACCAGCTAAACTAGAAATGGCTAAAACCAAAATTTCAGTCTCGTTTGTAAAAAGGGTTTATTTAAGTTGTTAATATTTAACCGAGATTAGATACCACGAGTGCACGGCGGCCACACGTGACGGGTTAATGAAAGTGAGAGGAAAGAGGAGAGGAGAACAGTTCTGGTGAGGTCTTGGGTCTGAAATTCGGTTCTCCACACAGGGATCAAAGTTAGCTTCGGGAAGTTAAATCGGATGTCTGATGTCTGGGGTGGAAAATGGGGTTTCGGACAGGATTGCACGTGAACATCGCATTCACCCACGTACACAAACAGATGTTGCAGCTTGGTGCTGCTGCTAACTTAATGACACATTGCATATTAGCTTCAGGCTAATCTAACAGTGCCCAGACAAAAGCTCTTACTGTTAGCTGTTTACGGTTGTTCAATATCATTTGTGGGGCGGTGCGCGGTGCTGTGAGCTGTGGTAATTTGTCCATGATTCCTGGGTTTGAGTCCAGCGTCCCGGTGGCCAGACTTGGGCACCGGGACACGGGTGTCAGGGGGGCGTGAGGCAGGCGCGACTTTCAGTATTAGTGTCTTTATTCATGCTTGAACGATTAAAAAAAAGGGTCTCCAGCTCATTTTATGAAGTTATTTTGATAATCAGGCGATTGTATGCAGAATGCTGGTGCCAGCAACTCATACAGTGGTTTATACAGATAAATAAATAAATATTATCAAGTTCTCAGTGAGTGCAGTGACCAAAGTGGGCTTCAGGTTAGCAGGCACAATAAACTGCACGGCTGGAGAGGAAAGAACATGGCTTAGACGCAAATCTGTCTTGGAGTGAATTTAGTTCTTCTGGGTGCACACTTTTATCCCTGCGCGTCATGTTCCTGACATCCCACTGTGCTCGGGATAGCCTGGCCAGTCAGAGCGGGGTTCGCCTCAGAGGTTCCGGCTGGTGATGGAGGCCTTGGATTCCCCTGGTGCTAGAGAGCAGTGCTGCAACTTGGGGGGGGGGGGGGGGGGGGGGGTGTGAGTGAACTGTGGATGCCGGACCAAACAATGGCAAAAAGAGTTAACATGGAATATGGTGTCTGTCATGTTTTTTTTTTTTTTTTTATGAAATAAAGATCCTCATCTCTAAATCCTTTTTGTGTTTTCAGGTTCTGTGAGTCTCCCACTAGCGATGTGGAAATGCGGAGTGGCCGCGGGCGAGGTAAGAGGATACGTCCAAGCGGCAACACGCCACTGAACGACAACAGCAACTCCTCGGACAACAAGGGTGGCAACAGCAGCAAGACGCGAGGTGCTGCCACCAACAGCAAAGGCCGACGAGGCAGCCAGACAGCCAGCTATGCAGAGGATGTACAGGCCAGCCCATCCTCAGCCAAGAGGAAGACCAAGCCCGCCTCAGACATGGAGCCTACCTCCAGCTCCGAGGACACCAAAGCCTCAAAGCGCATGAGAACAAATTCAACCAGTACTGGGGCTCCTGGTCCCGGAGGAAAGACGGACCCCCATGCCCCTACACACCTGGATCGGACCTGCCCCTCCC
Source organism: Blennius ocellaris (assembly GCF_963422515.1). Taxonomy (NCBI): domain Eukaryota; kingdom Metazoa; phylum Chordata; class Actinopteri; order Blenniiformes; family Blenniidae; genus Blennius; species Blennius ocellaris. Next base: position 1,921,412 of record NC_137660.1, on the reverse strand, counting down.
CTGTGCTCATCGATTGCCCCCATCCCAACTGCAACAAAAAGTACAAGCATATCAATGGACTTAAGTACCACCAGGCTCGTGCCCACAATGACCACGATATTCGTTTGGACCAGGATGGGGACAGTGAATATGGCGATGAACTCGCACTCCATCTCGACCCCAACTACTGCAATGGTGCTGCCATCTCCCCGGCCCGTTCCACTACGCCCAAAGGTCGTGGTTTCGATGCCCCCTCCCCTTCACCAGGCAAGTTGGCATCTAAGGGAAAGAAGAAGTCAGTGGAGGCTGACCCCGAGGTTACAGATGGCGGCGAGGAGGGAGGGTGTCTGACTGATGAGGCCAGCAATGATGGAATGGATGACAGAAAAGCCAAGAAATCAGGGTCTGGGGGCAAATCTGACAAACTGGCACAGAAAAGCTTGAAATCAGCCCGTCCCGGAACCCACGCCACACCCAGAGTTCCCTCACCCCACTCCCTGCAGGTGTCCTCCCCGGCACTGGGCTCAATGGTGCAGTCAGTACCCAAGAGCCCCCAACTGAAGAGCATTCAATCCAAAAACCCTCCACTCAATGACCCCGCCTCCAGCCCCCCCCTGGCCAAGGAGAAGAAAAAGAAAGACAAGAAAAAGAAGGAAGGCGGGAAGGAAGGGGACAGTCCCAAGGCCATTGCCAAGGCGGGGAGGCCAGAAGAGGGTAAGAGCCCCTACTCTGAGTTATCAGATGCTTTGCTCAATGGCTCCACGGAAGCTCACCAGAGCAGGTTAGCCAGCATTAAAGCAGAAGCAGACAAGGTGTACAGCTTCTCAGACAATGCACCAAGCCCATCCATCGGCGTGGCCAGCAGGATGGAAGGAGGCCCTCTCCACCTCAACCAGAATGGCGCTGACAACATGTCAGTTAAGACCAGTAGCCCTGCCTACTCAGACATTTCTGATGCGGGGGAGGATGGCGAGGGCAAAGCCGAGGTGGTGAAGGTCAAGGCGGAGCCAGACCAGGGACCACGAGAAGGAGTGAAAAAGGCATTGTTCCCCCCTCAGGCTCCCAGTAAGGAATCACCATACTACCCCAACTATGACTCTTACTACTCCCCCAGCTTCCCCAACCCCAGCCCTGGTGTAGCACCTGCAGCGGCGCCCCACATAGAGGGAGCGCAGGTGAAGGTGAAGAAGGAGGAGGAGCTGGAGATGGGAGAGGAGGGTAAAGTGAAGATGGAGCCTCAGGAGGAGAGGAAGGCGGAACAAGGCCCTCAGCAGCCATCAGTCATCCAGCAGCACTCCAATATGTACTCCCAGCCTATTTATTACAATCAGTACTACATGCCCCCCTACTCGTACTCCCCGGACCAGGCCTACCATGCCCACTTATTGGCCTCCAACCCTGCATACCGCCAGCAGTATGAAGAGAGGCAGCGGCAGGCAGACAAGAAGGTGGAGGGCAAAGAGAGAGAGTCTGCTGGGAAAGAGGAGTGGAAGCAGAAAGCGACTGTACCACCCACTCTGTCCAGAGCCCCCAGCCTCACCGACCTGGGGGCAAAAGGAGGACTGAACCCAGTCAAGCCTAAAGAGCCCTCAGCAGGTTCAGAACACACTAAGTCTGTCATCATGGCAAAGGGAGAGGAGGCTAAGGCCTCACCCACCTCACACCCTGAGGGTCTGAAGATCAAGCTGAGTGAAACCGGGCATCATGGGAAGGAGGAGATGAAGTCGGGGCTGGATTCAGGTCGGCCTGCAGGTGTAGACCCGACCATGTGGTACCGACGGGTAACTGTGTGTTTATCTCAACTGTCCGTGTGTGTGCATGTGTGTACAGTCTGTGTATAGTTGGGTTTCTACTCTACGTTTCTTCTCCCGCAGGAGGCGGACTCGCGCCTGTGGCCCTATGTCTACCCCAGCAAATACTCGGAGGTCCCCAAACTCCAGGAGGAGGACCGGTGGAAAGACGAGAGGGAGAGGGAGCGGGAACAGGAGAAGAAAGGGAAGGAGGACAGGGCACGGCCAAAGGAGGGCCTTCAGAAAGAGGAGGCCAAAGAGGGGGTCGAGAGCCGCATGCAGCCGGAGGAGCACAGAGGGGGAGGGAAGGAGCCGCGGCCATCTCACATGCAATTCTCCTCATCTCTGGGCCAGCACCAGGGTTACATGCCCTACATGCATGGACCTTATGCCTACAGCCAGGGCTACGAGCCGGGCCACCCAGGCTACAGAGGCATCCCTTCTGTCATGATGCAGAATTATCCAGGTATGAGAACCGTACTTGTTTCAAATACCGACAGAAACATCTCAGACACAAAGCTGAACCCACTCTGGGGTGAAATCTATTGCTTTAAATACTCGTAGTGTGTTTATAGTGATATTAAACTGGATTTGCTGCAATACCACGACCTGAAGACGAATGGATTCATGAACTCGTTCAACTCCTTTCTTTTCTGAATAACATATCTTCCAATCCTAAGGTTAAGTTGCAGTTGCCATTGTTGTGAATGTGAGTGAAAATGTTGCGATGGAAGTTGTATGCACACCACTGGCAACAGGAGTGAGTCACAAAAATGAAGGACATAAATAACTAACCATAAGATTGATGGGAAACCTAACAGCAGCTGTTAAAAGTGAATCAGATGAGACCAATTAATGTAACAAACGCACAGTAAGAAAAAACACAATTCTGACAGTGACTCGATCCCATAATGCTTTGCACTTTGGCTGTTTATGACTTCCAAACATGACCTGATCTCAACTAATCGAGTACCAATCTGTTGAAACTTTCTCCTTGTTCAGAGTCTGATCAGGAACAGACAATTGCCATATTTTTACTATATTGATACTTTCATACAGTATACACTCCACCAGTGTAATTCATATGTTTTCTTCCTGTTAATGGCACATTTCTTTATAGGTAAAAAAGACTGCAGGAGGTGTTGAATGCCCCTCTGTCATGTTCTTTCAAACAAGACAAAAATCCATGGGCATTAATGAAAAGACACACTCCAGCTTTTAAAAGAAGTCACTGATTGTAACTTCAATAGTGACATTTTCCATGTACCTAACGAGTCAGTCATCACAGTCAGTAGTTCCAAAATGATCGTATAAATCGTGAGCGAATGATTTGGGTGAGGTTGGAGAACACGGTAGAATTCAACTTTTCTTTAGTGTTGACATGTCTGATTCTCATTCAATATAATGTGTTCAAGCTAATGTGTGTGTTAAATGTGCCGGCTTCATGTCCAAACTATGACCCTCTAACTTGGTGAACCGCTTCTCTTCAGCCTCGTATCTCCCGCCCGGTTACTCTTTTAACCCGTACGGAGGGAAGGTTCCCGTGGGGGAGGACGGAGAGAAACCCTCTAGGTCCAGTCCGACTGTGAAGCCCCCCGGCGAGGCTAAAGCTCTGGACCTGCTGCAGCAACACGCCAGCCAGTACAAGAGCAAGTCGCCATCCATCCAAGACAATAAGCCGCCGCATGAACGGGATCGAGACCGGGAGAGGGAAGGCGACCGGCCACGGTCCTCCCCCTCCCAACGCATCCTGTCTTCTCACCACCACCTGGGGTACCCCTTACTGTCAGGACAGTACGACCTCTCCTACGCCTCAGGTGAGATTCACTCTCGCCCCGAAGTGCAACATTTTAATAACAAATCATGTTTAAAAAATGAAAAAACTGCAGCATAAAACACACCTTGTAAAGCATTTATTATAAGTCATCTCCTGATCGCAACACTCAACATGATCATATTTCCAGCCAGGTCTTGAAGTTGGTTTCCTATTGGTTTGTGTGCCACCCAATGCCCTTAAATTACACCATGTGTACCAGCTGGAACCAGACTTTAATACAGCACGACCAGGGATTATATAACTGAGTTTTAGAATGATATGAGTGCCACCAAGTAGGATGTATCAGCCCTTTTGCTCACCTGTTGATCTAAATAGTTCAAACAAGATCTTTGAAAATGAGATTACCCCCCCCCCCCCCCCCCCAGGTCTCTCCTCCTCTGCCATCGTAGCCAGCCAGCAGGCATCAGCTCCATCCATGTACCCACCCGCGCGGAGGTGAGACAGGTAAGAAATCAAACCTTTATTGAATTTTCTTCATACAAACCCCATCACTCAGAGTGAAGCCAGCAGCTTCACAAATGTCCAAAACCTTCTGCTTCCATTTTCTATTCTAACCCTAACCCAAACCCTGAAATCTGATGCCTTTCCCAAACGTGACCCAAAACATAATATTCATATATCACATATGAGTGTTGTAAAAGCCGAAAAACGGCATTGTCCCTGCTCTGTAAAGTACATCTTAAGATTAATAATCTATTAATTTTCATCATATTAGTCATACAAGTCTTTACCTGGGTCAAAATGGACCTGGAGACATGAAACACTCACAATATGGAAGAGTAAGCAAATACATTCTGATGTTTTACCTTTGTTGTTTACTGAGGGTATCTATTGTGAAATCACAGCTCAGGAGCAGCATCTTGTGGTCAACAGTGGAAACTTCATCTGCTTGTCTCAGCATTTAGAAATACGAGTTGTTTCATGTTCATGTCTGCAAATGAGGATTTTTGTGTGCTAATTGAACAACACAAACAGGTGGCTGGAGATGATAAAAGAAGTTGAAATTGGCAAATTTAATGAAATCAATAGTGTAATGAAATGGTAAAAAATAATTTCTGAGCATAATGTTCAGATTCAATTATTGCACTCACAACACTTATATTTAATAAGAAAACCACACAAACAGCGGGAAATGTTTATTTATTTTTTCCAAGAAACTCTGACTTAAGATTATATTATTCCAATTCTGAGGTTATTGGCCGTGTTACATTTAAAATGTGCGAAGTTATTGTGGTCTGGTGAGTTCACTGCCAGCACCTACAATCATGTGGTGTCTCTCTCTCTCTCTCTCTCTCTCTCTCTCCGGCAGGCACACCTGGTCCGCTCACCTCCACGTCTCCGTCATGTGACTGGATCACATGAGGAAGATTTTCTGTGTTAAACATCAGTTCAATGGTGTTATGTGTACATTTGATACCTCTGTCTGGATGCCCCTGAGCCTTGAGAAGCTTGATGACAGTTGTTACTGCTGTTGCTGAGCTGGGGCAGGGGGTTATTATTGTTTTGGGGGGTTTTTTATGCCCCCCTGACATTTTACCCCCCTCCCCGAGACTGAACTCCACACTGACCTCTGAGATAAGCGGCACTTAGGCTCATGGTCACACCTCCACCTGGATGTGTCTCAGCTTTAGGCAAACTGAAGTGAACATGGTGGAGGGAGGGCCGAGCCGTCCCAGGACAGGCCCTTCCAAAGTGTGTAGCTGTAATGTACTGTGTGTGTGTGTGTGTGTGTGTGTGTGTGTGTGTGTGTGTGTGTGTGTGTGTGTGTGTGTGTGTGTGTGTGTGTGTGTGTGTGTGTGTGTGTGTGTGTGTGTGTGTGTGTGTGTGTGTGTAAATACTGTACAAATGAATTATTTTAAAGAGCCTGTTTTATGATGTTGGATTTCTTACTCTTCTTTTTGTCTGGTAGCCTCTGCCTCTGTTTTTTACCGTTGTTGAGCAGATATTAAACCTGTAGCTGGTGGAACAGCGCTCCAACTCTGACTCTTCTTTTATTCCAGTGAAACAAGCCTGTGTTCAATATCCTCAAATTCTGTATTACGGTCTGCATGAACCACATTTAGACTGATGTGATCCAAACTACAAGATAATCTTTATTTCTACTAGTGGGACAAATTCAATCAAAATGCAATGCAGGCATTTATTTTTTCCGCACTAATATCAATTTCCTTTTTTTCTTAGAGTTTAAGTCACTTTTTTCAGATGGTCTACAACTTTTAAGAAGCACTTGATCTATATATTTATACCAGTGCATCCCGACCAGTGTAGATCACTGTTAAGTTTGTTTTCCACGATATTTCCATGCTGAAAAAGTATTTTGAGATATAAGATGACTGCAGAAGAAGGAGGAAAATCCAGGAGAGAGTACCTATTTGGTTATTTCAAGATGAGGAAAAGAACTCAACTGCCGTTTCAAATTTTATGCAATTACACAATATTTAGAGTAAAAAAAGACATCTCCATAAATACATTTGCATTAAAAAATATTGTTTTCTACTGAAGTGGCTTCCAGTTCATTTGCGTTTGACCTGTGGTGTGAAGTGTTTGACAAACTTCAGATGTGTGTGGATGTTTTAGGGTTTTGTCAAACCTGTGAGTGTGTGTTGGTTTTTTTAAGTGGAGATTGTACAAGATGTTCAGGAAAAATCTGCTAACGTACAATTAAACTATTAAACTCTGTTTTGTTGTATGTAGTTACAGTTGGGCTCCAGTACCCCTTGACAGGTACATCGGCAAAAATTTGAATACTCTGATAAATTTCAATATTTCATCAGTAATTTCAGAAAGTGAAACTATATTTATAAATATAATTGATTAAATTTTTTTTGGTTTATGGGACAACACTGAACAGATGACATTTTGATACAATGTGAAGTTGTCTGTGTACAGGCTTGTATGACGGTATAAAATTACTTTCACCTCAATATAACTCAACATGTCTCAACCCCTGGCAACGAAGGTGATTCACCCAAAGTGAAAATGTTCAAATGTTTTGACCAAAATTTGTGGTCAATATTCAAAGTCAATATTTTGTCGCCACCATTATTTTTTCAGCACTGTCTTAATCTCGTTGGGCCTGGAGTTCATTGGAGCTTCACAGATTTCCACTGGAATCCTGTTCCACTACTACATGCCCACATCATGGAGCTGGTGGATGTTGGAGAGCAGGCTCTACTTCCATGTGAGGTGGCCCTACAGACGCTTAATAGAGTTTAGTTTTGGAAACATGCTTGACCACTCCATCACCTTTACCCTCAGCTTTCTTTTACAAGTCATGAGTTGTCTCAGTGTTCTTTGTGTTGGAACACTGCCCTGCAGCCCAGTTTGTGCTTCAGTATGTCACAGCACAATCCTGTGGATGACATTGACTCTGAAGAAGTCTGGAAGAGGACTTGAGGCCGTCCACACCAGGAAACCGGTTAAACTGAACATGCTGGTGCTCCAGCCCACGGGCCAGACACGGCCCACCTCCACATTTGGACCAGCCCCCTGAACAATACCAGAGACGCATATTGATTTTTTTTTTGTATTGAATTTAATAGAATTGCATTTATTGTCATTGTAACAGACACAATGAAATTACATAGAAAGTAAGAAAGAAGGACAAGAGGTGAGGAGAGGAGGAAAAAAAGACAGTTTACATACTGTGCTCTGAGGAGCACAGTCTGTAATTAGGAAAAAAATCTACCTCAGGCACATTGAAGCATGAGCAAAGACAGTTTACAACATATCTCAACAACATATCTCAAGACAAGGCACTTTGGTCATAGGAAGGGTAGTTTTGCAGCCCGCCGCTTGGAGGAGGTGTCTCGGCGGGCAGCCCAACAGGCGTGCAGCCATTTCTCCCCCCACAGCCTCTGCTTGGAGTTGGGGAGGGGGGGTGTAGCAAAGGTACTGGTGAATTCCAGTGGGCCAACATATCAGGGATGGGGAGGGGGGGTGCAGCAAAGGTACTGGTGAATTCCAGTGGGCCAAAGTATCAGGGAAAGGGTGGAGCGGAGCCTTCTTTCCATGCTCACATCCAGGAGAGTTGAAGACAAAACACCAGCCTCGACGACTGGGTGTTTGGGAATCCGAAATGTAGATCAGATTTGTTTTCATTCAGGCGATTCAGCTTTATCTTTCGACCTCGACTGTCTCTGGTCTTCATGCTGCTTCAAATTGTGGCCCCCCAATTTTTTTTTTTTAGCATTCCAGCAGAGTTTTTAAACTTCTCCAAGATGGTTCCAATTTCACATAAACGTTCAAGAGTCGTGACTTGCGTACTCTTGAGTTCGTTTATCCGGCTGCAAACATCCCATCGTGACATGCGGGCTCTCCTTCGCCCGATCGTCGTGTCGTACAAATGTGGTCGATCGCATTGAGAGACCAGCTGATCAGTTAGATGTGACACGAGACAGTACAGGTCAGTCACAGCTCGACATTAAGGCTTACCCGAACGTCCGGGGCAAGTAAAAGCTTTCCTCGGGCAAGTGAATCATCTACCCAGCTTGTCCGAATGGGCTAGTGGGTTTTTTTGAGTGATATTTTGACATTGTTTCGGCAAAAATCACTTGGTATCGCCAACAGTTCATGCCACCGCAGGGCGGTACCATTTCTCGCGGCGATTTCTCACATTATTCTCATCTGAACACCGATGATAGCATGGTAAGATGCTTGACGCCGATCGCGGCCCCTATTTTCTTCCCAATTCGTGCAAGAGATGTCAGTGGATTCCATCAATGGAAATCCAAGATGGCGGTGTTGCGGGTGCCGCCATAGTCGTTTACTGGTCGCTGCCATCTTGAAATGGTGCAAGGTGGAAGCATGACCAGAAATGACGCAAATTCATACACCGGAAGTGACGTTCACAAAAGCGACATACAGGAAGTGATGTGTACCGAAAACATAGGGAATTACATTTCTGGAGTTATGTGACGGAAATGACGAAACACAGAAGCCATTCGTGGAAAAGACGCACATTTATGGTTTCTTTTTTCCAGCCTTTCGTATCTCAACAGAGCGGAGGATTGTCTTCTCATCAGGTAAAGATTTGCCTTGTTGTCTATATAGAAACGATCAATCTGCTCTAATAAGAAGCAGTAGTTTATCAGTGTTAATGAGAGGAGGAGGAGTTTTGTGGTTAAGTTAGGAGCAATGAAAGTTTAAGTTGCTCTTTCTATCCTCGTGCTTTGTTTTGGTGTATTAAGTGTCATTTCTTGTCTTGTGAAAACTTTCTCCAGTAACTTTTGGTGTGTTAGGAATTAAGAATGTGCCGACATTGAACTGCACCAGTAATCATATCATTCTGTATTAATGGATGTATACAACGTGCTGGCTGCTGTGTTTTTATCCCAGATAGATGCTGTATATACAGTATATACAACTTTATAGTAATTAAAGTTTATATTAGCCATTTCTCATCATATGTAAGAGACGCTTCCTGTGTGTGTGAAATTAAACCATGTTAAACTGAAGTGAACATGGTGGAGGGAGGGCCGAGCCGTCCCAGGACAGGCTGACTGACAGCAGCAGGCCCTTCCAAAGTGTGTAGCTGTGTGTGTGTGTGTGTGTGTGTGTGTGTGTGTGTGTGTGTGTGTGTGTGTGTGTGTGTGTGTGTGTGTGTGTGTGTGTGTGTGTGTGTGTGTGTGTGTGTGTGTGTGTGTGTGTGTATATATAAAAAAAAAAATATATATATATATATATATATATATATATATATATATATATATATATAAAAACATGTTTTCAGTCTTTTCTGTCTTTTCTGTGAAGGAGTGCCACGCCCGAGTGAGCGTGCCCCCCGTACTCCAGCTACACTCACCGCGGAACACGGTGGGACCACAGCGGGAGGTGGTGGGGGGAGCCCCAATGCCCCCCCTTCCACCCTGACGGGTGTTGGATGCGTGTAGAGATGTGTATTTGTGTTTTGAAGAGGTGGTGCAATGTGTGTGTCTAAGGTGCGGTTTAAAATTGAGGGGTAGCGGGGGGGGGGGGGGCCCGGGCGTTCGACCAGAACCCTGAAAGCCAGCTGATCCCCTCAAGACCCTGCGTGACTAAGTGTAGTTAAAATTGTGGGCAGTGCAAAGTCGGGGGAGGGGCAAACCACAGTTAAGTGGCCTGGACCCCCCGCCCTAGGCCCCGTCCACTGGCCCCTATTGTTGAATGAGGTAAGGTGAGCTAAGGGAGGAGGGGCTGAGAGGGAGAAGGTCCCCCCGTCGCTAAGACTTAGCCCAGCTGGACCCCCCGCACCGCCCCACCCCACCCCAAGTGGCCGGCCTGGAACACGAGGACCAACACCCACTCCGACAAGGCACCACAAGAGGACCCGGACAGGAAGCCCCCCCACCTCACCCGACGGCCGAAGAGCAGAGTCTAAGACCCGCATGGCCCAGCACGAGCCCGGCTGGAGGCCAGCGGCTAGGGAGCGTAGACCCCTCCCACCCCCCCACCCACACACAGACACTTACACACACCCACACACACACACATCCCCGGACCCTCTCCCATATAAACGGCCCTGGGGGTCACCTCCAGTCAGCTGTCCATCCAAACCCGGAGCCCCACTGTCCCCCACCCCCCCGATCCAGGAGCGAGCCAGACCCGGAGCACAGCAGCAGGGGCCAACCCTACCCCAGCGGGGGGAGGTGGGCGGAGGGAGGACCCACCCCCGGCGCCGCAGCGGGCACCCCCACCAGGAACGGGAGGGCACCCAGCCCCCAAGGCCCCGAAGCCCCACACCCGCCCACCCTGGCCCGGCAGCCCGGCCGGGGCCCGACGCCCAGCACCCCCACCCCACCCCAGCAGAACCACCCCCCGCCCAGAGCAGACCCTCCCCCACACAACCTCCCTAGCACCCCCCAGGCCAGGCCGCCACTCCCCAGGATAGATGCCATCACCCCCCCAGACTGCAGGGGGGGTGATGGCATCCAACCACCCAAGCCACAACGCCCCAGCCACAGATGGCCCCAAGAGCCCCAAGGCGGCACCCCCCCCCCCCCCCCCCCCCCCCCCACAGGGCTACATGGTGTATTTAATTATTGGGGACCACGTCAACTCAAATTGTGCCAAATGATTTTTCCTACAAGCAGAAATTCTCTCCAATGTGATGTGGTCTAGGAGCAAGTTTATAAATAACTTTACATTCAGATTACTTTTGGATTTCCAGTTCATGAGGATCGCGACGCTTCAGGAGACCAGGAGTGTAAAGGATTCATTTTTCTCTCTTTTAATTTCTGTCAGATCACCTAACAGGCAAAGTGCAGGTGAGACTGGAATGGCATAATGATCAGTCTTCACAGATGTTTTGCCAGAATGTTTGGACTGGTGTACACTGCCAGAGTGCATGTAGGTAGTTATCAGGGAGATTAGCTGTGCAGTTTGAACATATGTTAGAGGAAGTGAGACCCATTTTGAACATCCTTGGTCCGGTGTAATGAACTCTGTGTAGGACCTTGTATTGTATAAGCTGTATATTGGTGTTGTTGCTCATTTTGAATGTATTTCTACAGATTTGTGACCAAAGCGCTGGTTCTATGTTAATGTTTAGATCTTCTTCCCATTTGGAGGTGGGAAGGGATATTGTGGTATTTGAACATGACAGGATTGAAACGATTTTAGAAAGTGGTTTTGGTGCTGAGATCTTCAGGAGGTTTGTCACTGTCTGAGGTAAGTTTAGGTTCATCTGTTCTCGTTTGAACTTTGTTTGTATTATTGACTTAAGCTGAAGATTAAGATTAGATCATTGAATGGAATAAAAGAGTTATTAGAGAGAAGGTGTTCCAAGTTTCTTATTCCCTTGTTTTGCCATTTTATGAAGTTTATTGGTTTCTTTTTTTGCAGGATGTCAGGATTGTTCCAGAAGGTGTGAGTTTGCAGGGAAAGAGTGACGATTCATTCATTTTAAGAAATTCCCACCAAGCTGTCATAGATTGTTTATATTGATGCTTTTAAAGCAGTTGTGTTTTTTGATGACGAGACTGAAGAAAGGAAGTGTCCTCCACTGAGTGAGGTCCTCTTCTATTGTTTTAATAAGGGGGGTGTAGTTTAAGTGCACCAAGTCTGACAGCTTGACTGAGATATTAATGCTGAGGTATTTGATGCTCCCTGGTTTTAGTGGGGTATTTGATGTGTGCTGAAAAATAGAGTTAATAGGCAAGACAACTGATTTATTACAATTTATAGAATATTCTGAAATTGCAGAGAATCTGTCTATTAGTTCTATTGTTTCTGGAAGAGAGGTCTGTGCATTTTGTAGGAAAAGTAATACATCATCTGCATAAAGGCATATTTGATGGGTTACATTTGCTGTTCGTATTCCTTTTATGTTATTGTTCTGTCTAATGGCTGCTGCTAATGGTTCAATAAAAATTGCAAAGAGAGATGGTGAGAGTGGACACCCCTGCCTGGTACCTCTCTCAAGATTGAACCTTGAGGAAGTTTGATCATTTGTTTTAACACAGGCACTGGGTGAGGTGTACAATGTTTTTATCCAGGACAGGTAATTTTGTCTAAATCAAAATGTATGTAGTGCAGTGAGGACAAACTTCCAATTTACCCTATCAAAAGCTTTTTCTGCATCTAAGGAGGTGATAATGGCCTTTTGTTTATTCTGGTGGCAGTGGTCTATAAGATTAATTAATCTGCGTGTGTTGTTAGTGGAGTGTCGTCCTTTAATGAACCCTGTTTGATCAGGGTGTATTATGTGGGGTGTAATTTTTTCCACTCTGCTTGCTAATGTTTTACTGATTATTTTAAGATCTACATTGATTAGTGATATTGGGCGATAGCTAGACGGTAGTGTAGGATCTTTATCTAGTTTAAGATTGATATTTGCACAGTTCATATGTGGGGGGAGAGTTGAAGACTCTTTAATCTCCTCAACTGTTCTAAAAAAAAATTGGTGAGAGTAAAGGCCAAAATTCTTTGTAAAATTCAGTGGTGTATCCATCAGGTCCTGGAGCTTTACCATCAGGTCCTGGAGCTTTACCATCAGGTCCTGGAGCTTTACCATCAGGTCCTGGAGCTTTACCATCAGGCATGTGCTGGAGAGCTTCATGCAGTTCTTCTACTGAGATGGAAGCTTCTAGGCCTTGGATCTGTTCGTCTTTTAATTTTGGAGGTCAACTGTGCTTAGAAAGTCTCTATTTCAGATTGTGAAGGGTCAATTTGTGAAGAGTAAAGTTTTTTATAAAATTCTCTGAAAGTAGTATTTATTTCCTGAGGGTCACAAGTGATTTCACCATTTTGAGTTTTAACTGAGGGGATTGTACACTTTTCTTTATTTTGTTTTAACTGATTGGTTAAGAGTTTTCTGGATTTATTGCCATGTTCAAAGTTCTCCCAGTGTAATCTCTGTAGTTGAAATTGTGTTTTGTGTTCAATTATTCCATTCAAATCCATTTTTAATCTCTTTAGCTCTGTTAATAAGCGGTCGTCTTTGGAAGCGATATGAGCTGTCTCTATGGTCTTGATTTTATCTTCTAATTATTTTTCCTTTATTTTTTCCTTTTTGGTTTTGTATGAGTAAGAAAAAATTTTACCTCTCATGACAGCTTTAGCGTCTCCCAGAGGACACAGGGAGAAACACCAGGCAGATCATTTGTGTCTAAAAAGAGTGTCCATTGTTTTTTAAAGAATGTGAGGAAGTCTAGATCCTTGAGCAGTGAAGGGTTAAATCTTCATTGTCTAATAGGAGGGGTGAGTGTTCTATTAGTGACGTCATAGTGACAGGTCATGGTCACTGATAGTGATGGGGTGAATCTGTGTGTCCCAGGTGTCTTTAATCACTGATTTACTCACCAGAAAGTAATCTGAGCGTGAATAGGATTGGTGCACTGCTGAGTAGAAGATGTACTCTTTAAGAGTTGGATGAGAGGTGCCTCGAGCATCTTTTCAATGACGAATTCTGCCACTTTTTTTTCCCTCCCCGCTTTTTCAAAGGAACTCTGTGTCTTTATGTGTAAAATTACATTACTATTCATCCTCGGTCAATAAATGTGACTAATAATTACTTTATTATAATAAGGCATCTAAATAGGAAGCATCTATCTGGGATGAAACTTTTTATCAGTGCATTCACATGAGAAAATTATTAAAGGTTATGAGAGACATTTTTAAATCAAATGTAAAACATAATGCAATGAATCATTTAGATGTTTGTCAATAAAGTTAAATGTTTATGTCTGTTTGTGCCACACATATAGAGAACTGAAATTGCATTTCTCTTCACACCTGCATTTTTAAAAGAATTTCAAACACTAAAAATAGAAATAATTGAGGTAATATATATACAGGCTAAGAATATAATAAGTTAAGAGAAGTATAAAAATATAAATAATGTAAACACTGCAGTGAAATCAACACAGTAAAGTGAACAGAAAGTTATAACAAATATAAATGATGATGATTGACTTGTTCTTTTTTCAGAGGCAATCTTCTATTTTAAATAAAATTAAACAAAAATAATGTGAATACATCTCTTGTTTTGCAGGATTTTTTAATCCAGACACAGAAATGCTGGAATGGATGCAGTGCAAACTTTGCAAAGGCTGCTGCATGTTGGTTGTGCTTTACATTCCCACAAACATCTGGAGGGGTCATCCAGCTGTGGATGTGACACCACGAATGAGAGCACAGGGTACTACAACAATAGTTTGTACAATTATTCAATAGATGTGTGTAATATGGCAGAAAGTACTGAACCACTTGGTGAGATATTTATTCTGCACTCTGTGTTGATGTTGTGTCTTTATATGTGATCACTACTTTCATAAAGGGGTTTTAATCATCGACAGTTGTTTGATGATCACATTGTCAAAGAAAAATATCAACTGATTCTGCATCTTGTCTACAGTTGGTGATTAATATTGTTTAAATCACAGAAACAATAATTCCCGGACAGTGTTTGACTTTTATCATAGTGTAACTTTTCTGTTGCATCTTTTCATTGGTTTCCACAAGTGTTTTTCTCTGCAGGATCATTGAGGCTGTTGAAGGAGGAGGAGGATCCTCAGTGTTTTCCAGAGAGGAGATCAAGGTGAGTGAAACAAACTGTGCTGTTAGTGATTCTATTCTGTTGTGCTAATATATGTTCTCTCTTCTCTCTTTGCTGTTTGGCTTCAGAGCATCCATGAAGATCTGACGGAGTCGAGGATCCGTTCAAACAGAATATACCTCTGGAAGATGCCGTCTGCATCCCCTGCCTTCAAGCAGCACGTCATAATGAAGATATTGCCTTTCAGTGACCAGCAGGTAATAAAAGGTCTCTTCAATCAATCTTACGTTTTTACATAACATAAGCTCGATTTGATTGCTTTTATTCCTCTCTACTGCAACAGATGTTGGAGCTACTGAAAAAGATGGAGTAGGTCACAGGAATCAAGAAGGGGGACCTGAGACTCATCAGTTATGTTTTTGATGTTATACTTCCAGAAGTCAGATGATCAATCAAATGGAGGACATCATAGAAGTACAGTGGTCAACATTTTCTGTCTTTTGAAACCATCTACATGCACCTTGTCAGTGTTTTTCAGATCATCATCAACATCCTGATGGGCTCAGGTCACACAAGGCTGGAGGCCCAGGTCCTCATAGCCAGTGGGACAAAGTTCTAACTCTCTCACAGGCTAACCTGTACGGTCGTACATGATGAACAAGAGAGCCTGAATGCATACAGTGATGGTGTAGTAATCTTATAACAACCTGTTGTCATCTGATAGTAGTGTGTAGCTGCACTGCTGCCACTCATTACCATCTTATGTATTGGAATTTTTATCTTGACATTTGCATAATGTCTCTAAAATCAAGACTATATTGACAGAGTGATGCTGAAAAACAAATCCATGCATTTACTTCGAGATTAGACTATTGTAACTCCCTATTATCAAGGTGTCCAAATAACTGCTTAAAAAGTCTTCAGTTGGGGTTTCCGGTTCCGGGTTGTGCATGGCCGCAGCTTAGTAGCACAGCTCCCCGATACGAAGCCAGAAAAAGCCCCTTAAATCTACAGCCGGAGGTTAAATTAGATGGTCTACATCAATATCAGGGGCTGTGAACATGTCAAAAGGGAGACACAGAAAGTTGACGGCGAAGGCTGGACTCGGAGCGGTAAATGACGACGACGAGGAGCATGCTAAGCTAACGTGCCCGACGGAGAGCGAGTCGGAGGTGCCCGAGCAGGCGGAGGGGGAGGCACCCGAAACGACCAAAACACACCAGAAAATGTCGGACTTGGAAGCAGTCCTGCACGAGATACGAGAGTTTAGACGTGAGACGGTGGACAGCCTCCATGGCATCCGAGAGGACCTCAGAACGGCTAACGGTAGGATTGACGAAGCAGAGAGCCGGATTGAGGGGGCGGAGGAGCGCGTCCTGTGCGTGGAGGAAGCGACATGTGAACTCATTAAGCTTCATAAAAAGTTGGAAGAGAAGCAAGTTGATCAAGAAGGGAGGGCCAGGAGAGATAACATTAGACTACACGGGGTCAAAGAAGGGGCTGAGGATGGAGCAGAGTCGGTGGGTGCTTTTGTCGAAGCCTTACTCAGAGAGACCCTGGCCCTACCTACTTCATTTGTGCTGAGTGTGGAGAGAGCCCACAGAGCGCTTGGCCCCCGCCCACCCATCAATGCACCTCCAAGATCAATTGTAGTTAAATTTTTAAGCTACAAGTGTAAAGAAGAAATTATAAAGAAAGCATGGGAAAAAAAGGGCTTTCTCTATGATGGACAGAGGGTCTACGTGGATCATGACTACGCCCCTGAGGTGATGAAAAAGAGAAAGGAGTATGCTGAAGCAAAAAGAGCATTAAGGGAGAAGAAAATCAGATTTCAAACACCATTCCCAGCAAAGTTTCGCGTCTACTACGAGGGAGAGACGCGTCTCTACACCACAGCAGCAGAGGCTACCAGAGACATGGTGGACAGAGGGTTTCGGGTGAACATCATCAAACCAGCGGAGGACCCAATGGAAAAGATCCTGCGTCTGATGTGGCAAAAAAAGAAAGGAGAGGGCAGCCAGGCCCAACCTCAAACCTCCTCAAAAGGATACAAGGAGAAACTACAGGCCTTTAGAAGACCCACGGAGGAGGACTAAGGGGGGGCTACACGTACGGCAACCCTTAGCACAAGTGTTCCAGCACAAGAGAGATGTGTTATATTTTCTGATCTCCAAGTTAAGTTCAAATGGGGAAATTTGTTTTTCTACTAGACTGTGAAGATGAACAGGACCAAAAAAGGTCACGAGGGCCCCCAGTTGGCTGGGGACATTCCCTCCGAGCTGGGAAATGGCTCAAAAAAGGTTGGAAACTGTGAGACCTCAGGTTTGGAAATCCTGTTTGTTTGTTTTGTTCTTTTTTCTTTTTCATGTTCTTGTGTTAACCATTGTTCCTTGGTTCTTAGTTGTTGTAGCATATGGGGTAAAAAGTGTTTTTGTTCAGAGAGCTATGTCAAAAAAACTATATATATAATGGTCATATGAAAGTAGCCTCCTATAATGTTAATGGGTTGTGTAACCCAATTAAAAGGAGCAAGGTCCTCAGCAAAATGAAGAAAGAAGGTGTTGGGGTAATCTTCCTACAGGAAACACATTTAACAAATAGGGAACATGAAAAGTTAAAGAGATACGGCTATAATCAGGAATACTCATCATCATATAAATCAGGGCATAGAAGAGGGGTGTCTATACTGATATCAAACAAAATTAATTTTGAAAAATTGAAGCTTCTCAAAGATAAAGAGGGGAGATATATTCTGGTGGTCGGAAGATTAGACGGCGAAATGGTTTCCTTACTGAATGTATATGCGCCCCCGGGGTCGGACTGGACTTTTTTTAAACAAATCTTTACTATGGTGACAACAGAGGGACAAGGGATGCTGATAGGGGGAGGTGATCTGAATCAAAGGCTGAACTCACATCTGGATGCATCTGGAAAAGTACAGCATAAAAATGTTGTTGGCAACAAAATTCAAAAAACAATAACGCATTTAGGAATTTTGGACATATGGAGGGAACTTAATCCATCTAAAAGAGACTACACCTACTATTCAGCACCACACTCAGTGTATTCACGTATTGACTACTTTCTAATTTACACCAAGGATAGATATAAGGTAAAAAACTGTAACATCGGAGTGATGGATTTGTCGGATCACTGTCCGGTGTATTTGGAGTTAACTATGAGCACAGAGAAAAAAACAACATTGTGGAGACTGAACTCAAATTTACTTAATGGTCAAACGAAGGATGAAATTGAGAGGGAGATCTGCGATTATGTGGAACACAATGACAATGGGGAGGTGTCTCCGTCGGTACTGTGGGACGCATGCAAAGCAGTTATGAGGGGGAAACTAATCGCAAGATCGGTATACAAAAAAAGATTGAAACAGGCAACACTCAATAATTTACAAACTGACTTGGAAAAATTGGAGAGGGAACATAAAGACACATTAGATGGTAAAATCACTGCCGAAATTAAAAAGAAAAGGGCAGAAATTAATGACATTTTGTCACAAGAAATCCAGAATAAACTAATTTACACTAAGCAAAGGTACTGGGAGGCCGGGAGTGCATCCACAAAATTACTGGCATATAGGCTTAAAAGACAGCAGGAAGTGCGCCATGTTTACAAAATAAAAAATTCACAAACAAACTCCATAGTTTACAAAACAGAAGAATTGCATAAGTGCTTTGAATCTTACTATAGACAACTATACTCTCAGGTAGACGCCCAAAATGAGTCCCAAATAGATAACTTTTTGGAAGGTCTAAACTTGCCTCAGGTAACAGAAGAACAGAATAAGGTATTGGTGTCAGAAATTACAGAAGAAGAAATTAGCAAAGCAATTTCCAAACTAAAAAACAATAAAAGCCCTGGAGCTGATGGATATACCTCGGAATGGTATAAAACCTATAGGAAAACCTTGTCCCCAATGCTGTACAAAACTTTTAACTGGATTCTGAAAGGTGGAGCAATTCCTGATTCGTGGAGGGAGGCAATAATCTCAGTGATTGCAAAGGAGGGCAAGGAAAAATCATTGTGCTCAAACTACAGGCCAATAAGTGTGCTCAATGTAGATTATAGATTGTTTACTGCAATCCTAGCACGTCGCCTGGAAAATGTATTGCCAGAAATTATTAGTCTGGACCAAACAGGTTTTATTAAGCATAGACAAACACATGATAATATCCGTCGGACCTTGCACGTCATGAAACACATCAAAGATAAGAACTTGGAAGCAGTTATAATGGGGATAGACGCAGAAAAGGCATTCGATTCTGTGAGGTGGGAGTTTTTATTCAGGGTAATGAAGAAGTTTAACTTTCACGAGCAATGTATTGGGGCTATCCAAACCTTATACACAAATCCAACAGCAAGAATCAAGGTTAATGGAAGCCTGTCTGATCAGATCAAACTAGAACGGGGGTGTCGTCAAGGGTGCTCGGTGAGTCCACTTCTATTTGCCATCTTTCTTGAACCATTAAGCCAATGGATAAAACAAAATAACTGTATCAAAGGGATTACAATGGAGGGTGACGAACAGAAAATAGCATTATTCGCAGATGATGTTATGTTATATCTGGAAAATCCTAACACTTCTATTCCTGCACTGATGATGACTCTTAAAGACTTCGGAGAGCTATCAGGGTACAAAGTAAACGTTAAAAAAACACAAGTTATTGCCTTTAATTATGAGCCTAATCCAGAAGTAGGACAAAATTACAATTTGAATTGGGAACGGGACACTATAAAATATCTGGGTGTCATTTTACCAAAAGAACTTGAAAAATTAAAATCCTCAAACTATGATCACAAAATATCAGAGATAAAAAACGATTTGGACAAATGGAACCTAATACCATTCCTGAGTTTATCTTCAAGAATAGGGGTGGTCAAAATGAACATACTACCCAGGCTACTATACCTATTTCAGAACATCCCAGTGGAGTTAACTACGAAAGAATTTAAAGAATGGGACAAAATAATATCTCGATACATATGGCAAGGTGCAAAACCCAGAATAAAATATAGAACATTACAATTACCAAAGGGAGATGGCGGTCTAGCCCTTCCATGTTTAAAAAGCTATTTTCAAGCTGCACAGTTAAGGGTTTTGATATATCTCTGTGACCCAGGATACACCGCAAGGTGGAAAGATATTGAGGAACGACTATTTGAGGGGCTCCCAGTACAAACAATAATAAATGATGAGAAATTAAGGTCCCATTGGAAAGAATATCTAAATCCATGGTTAGGGGTATCACTCAAAATATGGTCGAATATTGTGAGGAAAAATAGTTTGGGAAGTCAATGTAGGTTCCTCAGATGGATCGCGTATGATTCGGATTTTGCTCCCAACAAATTAGATAGTAGGTTTAAATTATGGGAGAATGGTCCAAAAATGCATTGGGAAGTTATCAAACATGGGACAGTGATGAGTTTCCAAGACATAAAGGATAAACATGGCCTCAAGAATCAGGACTTTCACAGATATCTACAGCTGAGGCATTATTTAGGACAAGAAATTAAAAAAGCTAATCTGAGTACACCATGGGTAGGCATCATACAGGTTTTAATGGATGCATGTAGCTCCAAGGTACAGCGGAAAGCAATCGCCAGACTTTATAAGGCAATAGAGGATCTGAAGGCAGATGACACAGAATATGTAAAAGAAAAATGGGAGAGAGAAGCTAACATAGATTTGTCAGGAGAGGAATGGGAGGAGATAAGCAATTACCAGTGGAAAACTACAAATTCATTGGTTTGGAGGGAGTATGGATGGAAGAATACCATAAGGTTCTTTGCGACCCCGGCACAGAGGAAACACGGGGACACCAAATGCTGGCGATCCTGTGGGGAAGCTAAAGCAGATCACTTCCACATATTCTGGGGTTGCCCCTTGATTAATCAATATTGGGAAGAGATAGCAAAAATAATAGGGGAGATCTCTGGAACTAAGATTCCAACTAGTTTTAAGATTTTGTATTTTGGATTATTAAAGACTTTGAATTTGAAAAATAAACAAGATGGTAAATTACTGAGGATTATGGTTTTGGCTGGAAAAAAGGCAATAACCAAGAGATGGCGCCAGGATCTGGTGCCGACTGTTGATGAATGGATGGATGTAATGTTGAACATTTATAATATGGAAAGATTGACTGCGTCTCTTAGAATGGAAGTGGACAAATTTAAGTGTAACTGGAAAGGATGGCTACTATATATACAGCAACATAGACCTGACTTTGTGTAGGACCTACTGCAACGTATGTATGCTTCTGTGGACTAATCTTGTCTGAGGGATGCATGTCTGAGGATGGTAATACTTTCTATAGAGGCCGGGCAGATATATACATATATAAAGCATTTTTTTATTTTTACCCCTGGTTCTAAGCTACAACTGTTTCTTGTATTTTTGTTTATTTTATATTTTGTCTTTTTCTTATCTGTTTATTTTCCTTTGTTTATTGTGAGTATTCCCTTTTGTTACAAGTATAGATATCATAAAGGACATTGAGTTTGGGAGAAATGTGCCTGTACTGTGAAGGATTGTCTGTTGTAAATTTTGGAAAATCACAATAAAATACTAATTAAAAAAAAAAAAAAAAGTCTTCAGTTGATTCAAAATGGTACAGCAAGAGTTCTGACAAGGACCAGCCTCAGAGATCACATAAATTCTATTCCAGATTTAACTGGGAGCCATTGAAGAGAGGTTAGTATTGGCACTCCTATACTAACCTCTCTTCAATGGCTCCCTGTTAAATCTAGAATAGAATTTAAAATCCTTCTTCTAACTTATAAAGCTCTTAACAACCAGGCCCCATCATACCTTAAAGATCTATTAGTCCCATATCTCCCAAGAAGAACACCTCGTTCTAAGAGTGCTGGCTTCCTGGAGGTTCCAAGGTTTTCCAAAAGTAGAATGGAGACGGAGCTTTCAGGTTCCTGTTATGTTCATATGTGTTTGTATGCTGTTGTTGTGTTACTTCCACACCAGAGGTGTCACTGTGTGGGGGAGTTAAGAGAATGACAGAAGAAGAGCGTGAGGCATTCAAGTACAAGTGCTGTGTATAAAGTTGTGAGAAGACGCTACGTCTCCTCCTTGATCAGAATAAAACACAACAAATTGGCGACGAGGATGGCGACTTCAGTACCGGCTCCACTGCCGTTTCTGCATCAAGTTGGTCAGCCGCCAATACCATTTGCAACGTGGCGGAAATTCTTCGATGACAACCTGCTCGTCATAAATGCTACTGGAAATGGATGGCCTGATGCAAGGCGCCACATGTCATCTCCCAGGATGGACTGCATCCAAGCCCAGATCACCTGACGGCCATTGCTGAAGCACCTGCACCAAAGGACATGGTAGCTCTTCGTTCCTTCATGGGTTTGACATCCTGGTTCAGCAAGTTTCTACCAAACTATGCAACAACAGTAGAGCCACTGCGAGAGCTACTTGGAACAAACACTCAGGCTGAACATAAATGAACTGATGAAGCGGACAAAAGCTTCAATGATTTGAAAACAAATGCTCCTGAAGAGTCTGGCACTTTCCATATACAATCCTGAACTGCCAACATTCATCTCCACAGGTGCCTCCGACTATGGGTTGGGTGCAGTTCTGACACAGTGACACTCGGACAACTTGGAACGCATCGTTGACTTTGCTTCCCACACCCTGTCTGCTGCTGAAAGGAAATACTCCACAATAGAAAAAGAGGCTGTAGCAAGAGTCCTGACATGGACCAGCATAAGAGATCACATCACTCCAATACTAATGTCTCTTCATTGGCTCCCTGTTAAATCTAGAATAGAATTTAAAATCCTTCTTCTAACTTATAAAGCTCTTAACAACCAAGCTCCATCTTACCTTAAAGAACTGTTAGTCCCGTATCTCCTAAGAAGAACACTTCGTTCTCAGAGTGCTGGCTTCCTGGAGGTTTTCTAAAAGTATAATGAGAGGCAGAGCCTTCAGCTCTCAGGCTCCCATCTTGTGGAACCAGATCCCAGTTTCAGTTAGGGAGTCTGAAACAGTCTCTACTTTTAAGGCCAGACAGAAAACTTTTCTATTTACTAAAGCTTACAATTAGGGCTGCTTTAAAAAGAACCCTCCCGGCATCTCTTTCTGCCTCGCTCTCTAACTCTCGCTCTACACCTCACTCTGCCTCTTTCTCTACCACTCTCTCTACCTCTCACTCTACCCCTCTCTCTCAATCCTCTCTCTCTCTACCTCTCTCCACCTCTCTCGGCCTCTCTCTCTATCTCTCCTTCTACCTCTCACTCTACCTCTCTCTCTCTACCTCCCTCTACCTCTCTCTACTCTTCTCTCTACACCTCTCTCTACCTCTCTTTACCCGGACCAGGGTCTGTTTCTTGCAGATTACCCAAATCAAGGTTTGTATCTCCCCACCCAATCTATCTCTCTGTCTTCCCTCTCCTCTCCTCTATCCTCTCACCCCAACCGGTCAACAGAATGCTGCCACCAACCTGAGTCTGGTTTCTGCAAAGGTTTCTTCCTGTTGGAGGGAGTTTTTCCTTTCCACAGTTGCAAATAAACCTGCTTGCTCATGTGGATATATTGGGCTTTTCTATTTTCTCTGTTAAAAGCACCTAGGAATGACTGTGTTGTATTTGGTGCTATATAAAAAAAGTTGAATTGAATTGGATTGAGGCTCTGGCTTGTGTGTGGGCCATTGAAAGATGGAGGACCTATGAGTGGGGATGCAGATTCACACTCAGAACTGATCACCAAGCCTTCGCCACTCTGCTGAGCACAAAAGGGATGAACAGAGCTGGCAAGAGAATTACACGCTGGTCAGCCAGACTGATGTGTTTCCAATATGGCATGCAGTATCATCCTGGAAATCAAAATGTAACGGCATACTACCTCTCACGGGTTCCACTTAACACCAACAATGCAGCTTCAGATCTTCAACAAGATTTGATCACATAGATAACTAAAATGCTATGCTAACTGCACTGCCACTGTCTGACTTCCAGGCTGAATGTGAAGACTGCTCTGAACTTGAAACACTTCGGCATTGTCATCCTTGCAGGGTGGCCGAAAGGGAAGATGTCACTTTCGGAGGCAGTGAAACCTTACTATCTCATGCGTCATGTACTGGCTACAGAGGCACCGCTGATATTCAGAGGAACGCAACTGGTGGTTCCAAAGTCTCTGCGTGAAAGGATTGTACATCTTGCCCATGAAGGACATCCAGGCATCATCTGCACTAAACAACGCCTTCGAGAGCTGTACTGGTGGCCTTACACGGACAAATACACAATTCTGTCAGCATGTGCAACCTGCCAAGCATGTGACAAAACAGCCAAACATTCTCCTGCACCAATGCAACCTGTTAAGTTCCCTGATGGCCCTTTTCAACATGTGGTGATTGACATTGTGTGTCCATTGGAAAGTGGAACATATGACTGCAGGTTGGCAATGCTGCATTTAGTTGTACGGATGTACAAGTCATGGAAGTGGTAATACGCTCAATGGTGGTAATATGCTCCTTTACAAGTTCATATTCATTCCTGATTCCTGCTGAGTCATGCTTCAAACGGAGGGAGATGAAACAGGAATCTGCACGCTTTCTTTTTCATGATTATGATTGTTTACAACCACCAGACTGTCAACATGCTCTGGTAATACTCAGCTGGGTGGGTTCCACTGTGGTGTCACCAAATCAAACATGCACAGGCTCCGCTAACAACGCTAAAGATGCTAACTGCGCTCCTTGGCTCCAAGGTGAGAACGCACTCAGTTAAAATCAGTTCATGAGTGGATGATTGCTGCTGAAATCCTCAGCATTACTCCAGCAGTGTGAACATATTTAGGTCTCTCTTCACCTTGATAATTGAACTGATTATCATCACACTTCATTCTCACATTTTTTCAATGAGTTTTGTAAAAGAGAGGAACAGAATGAGCATTACAAGTGTGAGCATGTGGTAGTTGAGCCAAATTTCAACAATTCAAGCAGAAAATGTTACAAAAGTCGCAATCGTCTTTTTCATCACTGAGGAGCAGAAAACATGTTTCTGTGTTTTTTCCTCCATTGTTTTCACGTTTCTTCTGCACTTACAAACCATGAGGTGTGAATAATGTCCACCTCCAGAGCCTGTTCTTCTTTTCCCTGAGCAATGAGCCACTCTGTGTTTCTGGAGAATTCCCCTGAGGGCCAGCATCAGCCTGCTCAGAGCGCAGCCTCAACATTGGACCAGGAATCACTTATTTATTACTTTTGTTTGGCTTGAAATGCTTCTATTGTGTATTTTGTGATCACAGCCAGTTGACTCAGACACATTAAAAAGTGTATCTGCCAGTTCAAACAGTGAAGGCTTTTCACACAATAAATACTAATATGATCAGTGTCTCTGCTTCCTCGGCCTGGAGCCTCAACAAATCAAAAGATTTCAGAGGGTTGAGTTCCTCACGTCGGACTGGGACAGGACTTTGGTTTTTCTCGCTGTCGGCTGCTTTGAGGAGAACAAAAATTTCTTCATTGATGTTCATCAAATGTGGAGGAAGATGGATGGACACTTTTCAGCTCCGTCCATCTTGAACATGCTTGTTCAAATGTAATTAGTGTCTCTGTGTTTTTCACATTTATCTCCTTTGCTTGTTGCTCTTCACTAAATTACACCACCAATCACAAGCATTTGTAACAAGATGTTTTCCTTTATTCTTTTCATAAACACAACCTCTGCTAGTAATTCTAATCGTTTTGGTTCAATCATGTTGACAGTATTTCTGAACCGATGGTCATTTGAGAAGTTTGAGCTATTTTCTGCAATGACAGCTATTGGTTGTAATTCCTGGAGCTGATTGGAGCCTAGATGAGTGTGACGCTTTGTGGTGAGTGTCGGAGCCACAAGCTGACAGGAGATGGACTGCAGTGAAGAAAAGACACTTTATTTGAACAGGTGGATCCAGGAGAGGCTCAAGAGGCCTAATGGGGGGGGGGGGGGGGGGGGGGGGGGTTAGACGATCGTTAAACGACGATCTGGAGACAAGAGCAGAGTGATCCAGAGACTTGATGGTGATGATAATGATGATGATGGTGATGATGGTGGTGTTGATGATGATGGTGATGATGACGATGGTGGTGTTGATGATGATGATGATGATGATGAGGAGGAGGATGATGAGGATGAGGATGAGGATGAAGCTCCCAGGTGTGCAGCTCAGCTCCAGGATGATGATGATGATGATGATGATGATGATGGTGAAGCTCTCAGGTGTGCAGGGCAGGTAGACTCCGCCCACCACACACACACAAGGGGAGGGACACACAGGAAAAGGAAGACAGGAAAAGATGCAGAAGACAGAGACATTAGATCCTTTTTGAAAATCAGTGTGGATGAAAATAAAACCACAACTTCTTTGTTCTTCATTGAAAAAAAATCTCCTTCTTTAGCGTCAAGCTAACGTCTTCCATCCTGCTTTCATCACCAGAGACTCCTCCTTCATCTCCTCCTCACCCTTCACCTTCACCTTCCTCTAACCCTCACTCTCCTCCTCCTCCTCTTTCCTCTAAATCTCACCCTGCCTCCTCTCCTCACCCTCCTCACCCTCAACCTCCTCTTCCTCCTCCTCACCCTGCCTCCTCTCCTCACCCTCCTCACCCTCAACCTCCTCTTCCTCCTCCTCACCCTGCCTCCTCTCCTCACCCTCCTCACCCTCAACCTCCTCTTCCTCCTCCTCACCCTGCCTTCTCCTCACCCTCCTCAACCGCAACCACCTCCTCCTTACCCTCAACCTCCTCCTCCTCCTCCTCATGGTTGACCTGCACAACCCAGTCTCATCATGCCGGATGACGACGACAACAACACTATTTTGTTCCTCCTCCTCCTCCTCTTCCTCCTCCTCCTCTTTATCCCCGATGTAAAACTGGAGCAGAACTCTGGAACGCTTCAAACCCTTCACCCTCAAACTCATCCTCAATTTCATACTCATCCTCACACTCCTCCTCCTCCTCTTCTTCCTCTTCTTCAACCTCCTCAACCATCTCATCAACCACCTCCTCCTCAACCTCAACCTCCTCACCCTCCCCCTCCTCAGCCTCCTCCTCAGCCATCTCATCAACCTCCTCCTCCTCCTCCTCCTCCTCCTCCTCCCCCTCCTCAGCCTCCTCGTCAACCATCTCTACTGTCTCAACATCAACATCCTCCTTCTCCTCCTCTTCCTCCTCAACCTGATCCTTCTCATCTTCCTCCTCAGCCTCCTGCTCCTACTCCTCAACCGTCTCAAAATGAACCTCAACCACCCAACTGTCTCAACATCAACATCAACATCAACATCAACCTCCTCCTCCGCCTCCTCCTCCTCCTCCTCCTCCTCCTCCCTCAGCCATGAAGGAGCCGAGGCCCAATAGGAAGGTCTTCCCCCATGTGGACCAAGACCCTCCTCCCACCTCGTTCTCTTATTTACCTGAGACTCGAGGCTCTCCTCACGACTCCTCTTGCTGATTCAGCAGAACAGGGTTGTTCTGCAAGAGACCCAAAACAAGAGTTGGTGAGAAGATGTGAAGGAGGGAGAACTTGGAGAGTCACAGGTGAAACATGGACCAATGATCTGCCTCATATCTGCACTAAACAAACCCACATCCAACAATTATTCATTCAACAAGTTGGTGACATGTTGCTATTCTGCTTTTTTGGAGTCTGGAACATCAAACACACTGAGCACAATTTGACTTGACATTTTATAAAACTTACCTCTTGCTCATAAAGTTCAACCACAAATCAAACAGCATTCAAAATACTGCTGCTCTTAAATATTCTTTCTGCAGTGAATGTGTCAGTACATATGACCTCAGCCAAGCCCGTCACATCTTTACTTCAGTTTCTCGTCTCAACAATGAGAAAACAAGCCAAAGTTGTTGTCGGGACACTCGTTTCCCCTGAACTTAGTTTTTAAAAGTCAGACTTTTGTGGAATGTCACGTTTGTTATTTTAGTTTTTCCACATGTTCAGGAAGAGTCTGAGCTCAACGTTACCTCCTCTAAAGAGTGTTGGAAACCAACACTCTTTAAAATCTCAGGTGTGTGATTTTGCTCCACCTGTATTTGATTGATGTTCTTACTTGTACAGCAACAGACCAGATGCAACATGTTTGGCTCGAGGTTTGACCTGCAGGCAGCTGCACACCCAATCACACCCATTAAATAATCTGTGTCACAATAAACCAGTGCAGTACTGTGTATGCTGGCAACTGAGGTGCAGGTGAACGCACCATGAAGCTGTGGGCTTTACCGTAATGTGCGATGTAAACAGGCATTCTAGTTTAAAGCGCAGCGTGCAGCAGACGGAGACTTCCAGGACGCACAGAGGCTGTTTACAGATAATTCAGTCTGTCGTAGTTAAATCGATGCTTCATGCATTGAAACAATGTGAGGCTGATGATCACGTGCTGCACAGATCACACCTGCGTCGTGTTTTAACGCCTCCAGCGCACCAAATAACCGTTTGGCATTTTTTTTTAGAGGAACCCCGGTCTACTTATTCTATCAAATCATCATCAGCTTTAGGAAAGTTTTTACTCACTCAAACACTAATAGAAGTACTTTTTCAAATGGATATTGGGTTTAAACTGCATTTAACACACCCCGGTGCATAAAACATTGTTGACGTTGTTGTATTTTATTGTTACAATGACAATAAAGAAATTCTGATTCTGATTCTTTTTTACGCAAAAATAAGTTGGACAAGCGTGATTCAATCAAATCCGACACTTTAACACACGATGCTCAGTGTCTGAGCACAAAGTCAAGACATCAGTGTTCTACTAGTCACTGAGATGTCGAGTGAAAGTGGAAGAGTAAAGAAAAAGTGGAGCTCCATACCAGCAGGTGCTCCTCCTCCTCCGGCGCTCTGTTGAAGTCCATCTCCGCAGGTTCACTGCTCCTCCAGATGTCTCCTCCACAGAGATGTGATGTCCAGCAGCTTCGCCTTCTCGACGTCACAAGTCAAGACGCGCTGGCCTTTTATACCCCGCATCGGTCCATTACGATGACAATTGTCAACGATGACAATTTGCTCATCACGCAAATGATCACGCAGGTTTACGTAACATCTGGACTTTAATTCAACATTGAACATCGAGTGACGAGAAAAATAAGTTAAAATAAAGAAAAATAACGTTTCATTAATCCCGTACAAACAAAGGTGTAAACACACACAAACAGAATTCTCTGAAGTTTTAAAAGGCACTGAAGTAACTAGCGACTCTCCACCAGTTCTGTGTTATTAACATTATAGTATCAGAAAAATACAAATGACATCAATGGTACACTCCTCACCTCAACTTCCATGAACCTTTGTCTTTTTTGGATCTATATTAGCATGAAGACCTGCAGAGCCATGGCTAAGAAAAATAACTTTTTGTTTTCAAACTGATACAGGTGCGGTAATTATTGTTCACCCTCAAAGAAAGTGCATGAAAAATAGACAAAATGAGGCAAAAATTCCACTCTTTCAATAGCTTGACCTATGTGACAACTATAACATATTAATTCATCATTTAAAGTTGTAAATAGTTTCTTCACAATTTTATCAATCAAGTATAACAACATTTGAATGAACATGAACATTAACTTACTCTCATTCATTATTAATAAAAGTTATTTGTCTTGTCACTGGCCAACAGCCCTCTTCAGACAACAAGAATAAAACCTTTTAAAAAGAGCAATCTGAATACTTTATTGATTAATAATTACAGGCACATAAACTTGTCTTCCTTAGGCAATATTATTGAAAATGAAGGTTGCTGTACAACGTAATGAGTTCAGTGTTTTTCAGAGTGGATTAAGGTCACAGCACTGAAACAGCCTGAATGAATTCTACTGAGCAGTGACTCGATGGAGCGTCTCACTTTTAGTGTCACTGGATCTTCGTTCTGCTTTGACACAGTTCATCAACAAACTGCTGGACAAGCACAGAAAAAAGTCCATCAACCACATCAAAAATATCATGAATACCATGAATACTAGTGATAGTATTTATGGTATATTTCTGGGTTATAATATAGGATTTCAGTTGTTGGCGTAATATCTTGTTTGTTTATTTGTCACACCAATTAACGCATCGTTTTAGCAAAATTCTTATTCCTATTAGCTTTGCTTTGTTTGTTTATTTTGGAATCAGCGACTTTCCGCTTTGTATGTAAAAACCAAAGTTTCTTGGCTGTGTGTATGGAGTGATGGGGACTGACTCGAAGGGAGCAGAAAGCGTCCGAAAACCGCTCGTTTTCTTCGACTTTGAGACAACTGGACTGGGTATGCAGACCTCCTGTTACTATATTGTTTATTTGTTTGGGAATGGTGTAAAAACGAACAAGTTATAACGCATTGGAAGACAAAAAGCGAGTGAAGACTTCGCTAATGACTTTAGGACTACAAATCCCAGCCGTACCGTCGGCCATGACAGGTTCATTTAGCGGAAGCTTCGCTCATGTGACTGTTTGTAATCCGGAAGTGAATGTAAACAGCTGAGCAGGACTGCGCGTCATCCTTCTTCCAGCACTTAGGACTTCAGGAGCCACGACCAACAAACACGCTTTAAATCCAAATCTTGTCTTGGAGTTGAAGATTTATTCTTTATTCTTGTGAGAAACATGAGCTCAGGTTGGTTTCCTGATTATTTCAATGTTATTAAAAATATCTAATATTCAAATTAGTTTACTTTAATATTTTATGTTTAATGAATGATAATAAATATTTGTACAGTGTTTCAACTCGTGTTTGTCGCCTATGACCTTGTACGTCAATAATGACCTGATGTGGTTCAAAACATGGAAAGGTTTTCGGTGCATCCGTCTCTCATGGACAAGTGGAAAAGTCCAACTTACATCAACCATGAACCAGAAAGAGGAATTTTCTTAATTTGTCCAGAACCTGTTGACCTGAAACCTGCAAACAGATTGTTGGATTGGAAACTCTACAGACACAAAAAGCAGGAGTTCAGCCTGAGTTGTAATAGAACAAGGCTTTATTAAACCACTTTTACATACAAGTTCTCTGCAGTCTCATGCTACGGCCTCACCATGTTTAAAAATGCTAAACCATGCCCTGGCTACTCCGAGGAAACTTCCCACCAAAGAAAAACTACCAAACCACCTTCAGATTAGTGTGCATTCGAAGGATAACGATGATTGAAAAAAACCAAAAGGTTCAATCTTAGAGGTGAAGTATTGAAACTGAAAGGTTGAGATTCACAATGAGGAGGAGTTTGAAGACGGCCGAACTTCAGGAAGGATTTGAGGTAATATTTAATCACAGAAAAGTATCAAGCTCAGGTCAGTCACATCCTTCTACTCCTCAGTGTTGCAGCAACAACTTAAAGGTTTAATGCATCTAAATGAGGGACGAGCTCAGCGATGGACCTGCTAACAGGAGGTTGATCCACATGGTGGCCTGTACAGGTCCAATTCCAGCATGAACAAGAAGAAGCCACTTCACCATGGACCCTGCAGTGAACTGGAATACCACACGGGAAGAAAGTAAGAACGTCGAACCCGACGCTCGTGTGAAGGGTGTCACCGTGAAAAGTTACTGGGAGGAACAAGCCGCACGCCCACGACGGTACAAGAAACGAGTCAAGGCTTCATCGAGGATCTCGGTATGTCATCGTGATTCATCAGTACAAACAAAAAAAAGTACAAAGTCGAACAATTTGGCTTCAAACCAGACTATAAAATCCAATGCAGCATTTAGTTGTACGGATGTACAAGTCATGGAAGTGGTAATACGCTCAACGGTGCCAGGATGCAGCAAGCAGTACGGGTTCATATTCAGTTTATATTCATTCCTGATTCCCGCTGAGTCATGCTTCAAAAGTAGGAGCTGAAAAAAAGCAATCTGCACACTTTCTTTTTTCATGTTTATGATTGTTTACAACCACCAGACTGTCAACATGCTCTGGTAATACTCAGCTGGGTGGGTTCCACTGTGGTGTCACCAAATCAAACATGCACAGGCTCCGCTAACAACGCTAAAGATGCTAACTGCGCTCCTTGGCTCCAAGGTGAGAACGCACTCAGTTAAAATCAGTTCATGAGTGGATGAATGCTGCTGAAATCCTCAGCATTACTCCAGCAGTGTAAACATATTTAGGTCTCTCTCCACCCTGATAATTGAACTGATTATCATCACACTTCATTCTCACATTTTTTCCAATGAGTTTTGTAAAAGAGAGGAACAGAATGAGCATTACAAGTGTGAGCATGTGGTAGTTGAGCCAAATTTCAACAATTCAAGCACAAAATATTTCCAAAATTTGCAGATAGAGTGTTGTTAGGTGTTTGGATGTCACAACTCTGAACTGAGCTCCTCATTCACTGTTTATTTTGTTGAATCTGCAGAAATCTAGTCCTGGGCTTTGAGTGCTTCCTTGCTGCTGCCACAATGCTCAGTGTTGCATTCAAATACACCACACTCTCTTTAAACTGTGTGAATTTCAAGAACAAATATATTTGATAACAGGAAAAACCCTTAATTCTCTCGGATTCAAGTCCATGATTAATTCAAGTTAAAATGAAGTTTTGGTGTAAATCGTACCTCTACAGGTAAAATCAAGAGCTGGATCCAATTAAACAGGACAAACCAGCAGAACTGAAAGAGTGCAGAGTCAGTAGTTAGAGTTTGGGCTTCTGAAAGCTACAGCTTTTATTCTAGCAACATAAGAAAAAGTGCAGGTGTCGTCGTCGCCCGGCTCGCTGAGGTACCGCAGCGTGGACAGACGGGCGTAGGAGCCTCCCAGCTACAGGAGGCAGCAGGCCCGAAACATGGTCATCCCTGCCTGCGAGGCCGTGTGCAGAGAGACGCTCTCATTGGCTGAGACGAAGAGGACGGTGCCGCGCTTCAGCGCCATGTCGGACAGGGCGGCGGCGGACGTGGCCGTGCCGTCGCCCTCAATGACAAGAAGGATGCTGGCGCTGTCCAGCGGAGCGACCGTGTACTGCTTGATGGACGGCGGCACCTGCAGGCCGGAGAGAGAAACGACACTTCATCTGTGGTGATGAGGAAGTCAGCTTCAGCCAGAGTGAATGAGATGAATCAAACAATCAAAAGAACTGAGCGATTCAGGTCCTTCAAGGGAAAATGCATCATTATTGTGTTTTCAGTACAGAAAGGTTTTTCATTTGCACAGCAACATTTTGAAAATAATGTCCGTTTACATATAAACGCTGAAAACACTGCTACATGATAGATGCTGAAGTGTCCTTGGGCAAAAGATTGAACCCCAAACTGGCTGGGTGAATGCAGGGAGACTGAGGCCCAATCCCAATTCTCTTTTGTACCCCTCCGCCTACCCCTTAGCCCTACGCCTCCGCCTCCGCCTCCACCTCCAAAACGAGGGCAAAGGCAAAGGGATAAAAGTTTCAGCCCTTAGATTTGGGACACCTCTCTCCCTCTGCTCATCCCCCCCCGCCCCTCTCACTCCGTCTCATAGTTTTGACGTCATAATACGGCGGCGTTATATCAGCAGAGCTGATTTTCCAGTATGAGCATTGTCATGCCGTCCCAAATTCAACGTGTTGCAGTAGCTTGGTTGCTTTGTTTCGTTTTCCGCCTTTCCGACGGAAACATGGATTACTTCAGTTTTTGCGCTGTATTTGGACTTCAGAAATATTTCCTCATTCACGAAAGTGGAGGAGCTTCCTTGTTTGCTCGGGAGTCCCTGTTTTAAAAACACCCATATTAGAAGACTTTGGAACTATACAGTGTAATAATAAAATGTTATAAACACGGTCTCTACGAAACAAATACACACGGAAGCTACATACGGCGCGCTACTGCCATTCTTACTAGTATAAAACTGTTAGAATGTTTTTATATATAGTTACCATATTCATGCTTAATCTCAGTCTTATTTCTTCTGTCTTTATTTAGCAGCGTCACTCAGGCGCTGTTGTTTAACTTTGACTAATCATGTGTTCTGAGTCTTGGTAGAAGCACTCTGAGCAATATGATAAAACAGGAACATTGTGTCTTCCCCGTAGCACCATCTCGGTGGTGATCCATGCGTAGAGGATGCCCTAAGATTGTGCTTACTCTTGGTAACTGTCAAGCGCAACAACTTGTCTATTTCTATGATGCATATCCTGTAAACCCTCCCATTTGTTAATTGAAATAAAAAGCACAGGAGAACGGCAGAAGCTCAGAGCGGGTCAGGAACGGTGACTAGAGCACTTCCTGCTCGTTCTCCTCATGAGTAAAAGAAACTTACCCTTGTTGTCTTGTTCTTTCTTACAGATTTAATAAATGTCTATAGCCTAAACCTGACAAAAACACAACAGGTTTATATAACTTTAGAAGCATATATATATGTGAAATGCGAGTCCTTCGGCGCCATGTCCTCCTACCCCTCTGTTTAAAGTGTGCATCTGTAAACGCTCCATTTAGAGGGGTGCATAGCCCTTCCCCTCACCCCTCCGCCTCTGCACAGTAGTGAAATGAGACACCCCTCAGACTCTCGCGAACGCGCATTTCAGAGGGGTAGTGGTAAGATGAAGGGCTAAGGGGGAGAAATGAGACGCAGCCTGAGTGTTTGGTGGTCGGACGGGCCGAATGGCAGCTGTAGCTGCAAGCATAGTTTATTCACATGGAGTATGGGGTGAATGAATAATGCAATGTAAAGCGTCTTCATTAATTGGGCATTCGTATGGACAGATGAGGAAGTTGGATTGTTTTTAAAATTACTCAACTATTAAACTACCAAGTCCCAGGAGAGTCTGAACTGGGAGTCCTGACACTCTGGAGGAAACATTGCTGTCATTGTCCATCT
The DNA here is from genome assembly GCF_963422515.1 of Blennius ocellaris. Taxonomy (NCBI): domain Eukaryota; kingdom Metazoa; phylum Chordata; class Actinopteri; order Blenniiformes; family Blenniidae; genus Blennius; species Blennius ocellaris. The sequence goes on along the minus strand of NC_137660.1, from coordinate 1,887,043 downwards.
ACTGAGCATGTGCAGAAGGACTTTACTACGGCCGTGTTGCGCATCCGCAGCAGCAGCATTTTCAAAACTTGTGTTTCAAGTGTAAACCGTCCGTCAGATCACCAGAAACAAATGCTAATAGCAGGTCTGAATGGGTTGAAAGAGATCCGTCATAGCAATCCAGCCTGGCTGTCTGTCCATATGAATGTCCGTCTCCTTTCATTGTTAATATTTACAGCGTATTATTCTCTGCGTGCATGCATATGTGGTTTCGTTACAAAAGCAAAAAACAGCACCAGCTCGTGGCCTGGCATGCCAACGACATCGTTTTCAGAGTTTCTGCCGTTTCCGAGTCAACGGACAGTTTTTAAAACCTTTCAGTGTAAATGCAATACATTTCTGAAAGGAAAATGCAAAAACGAGGGGTTTTCACTTGAAATGTGTAAACGGAGCCGAGATGATAGCCAGTTGCATCGCCGCTGATCATGGAGGGAGAAACAACCTGAAGGAAGCCGGCTCAACAGAGTGAGTGACAAGAGAAGCAGATCCTACCTGTATCCTCATGACCGTGAAGTCTGGCACTGGAGGGTCGTACAGGGTCACGCAGGGGTCCGCAGCATCCTGAGCACATGGGAAGATTTTGGCGGTGGCCGGGGCAGGGCTGTAGCTCAGCATCTCGCACAGCGTGTTGACATCGATGTATTTGGGTGTGAGGCCAGCCCGCACCGTGTTGTCCGAGCAGGCCATGCACTCGATGCAGTCTGGACACAACAGCAGACGTGGACATTTAATGGGAGCGAAGCCGAGAGGTCCAATCGTCTCCTAATGGAAACATCGATGCTCAGATAGTCTCACGGTGTCGTGAAATACATTCCAGGAGCTATCGCTTCCTCCGCCTCCTCGCTCAGTCACTGACCCAGAAGGTATCATCTCAATGGGTGTGAGCTCAGCTACCAGACGTGTGTGAGAGGACGGAGAAACCATGATAGCAGCACTTCCGCCTCTCATCCTGTAGCTGCAGTGCGTTTCTGGCCTGCTGAGGCAGCTGGAAGCCAAGACGCTTGGAATACGTCTCTGTTATGCAGAGTGCCGAGCTTCTGAGGGAGTCAGACCAAAGGTCCCAGCTAAGGCAGCTGCAAGCATGAGGTGATGCATCGAGAAAGTCAGCAGAGGAGTTGCATCATTTGATTATTTTACTTTTTCTTTGTGTTTTTTTAGATCCAATAGTGAACATATCTTGAGAAGACCACACATTTCTGCTCCCTTTAAAAAAGGATTGGTGAGTCAGTGCGGCTCATTAGAGACGACAGTGTGACCATTTTATATGAACAGACTCGTATTGAATAATATTGAATAAGTAAACCTAATTGTATAATAATTAAAAATAAGAACAAAGAATATCCTTAAAATGTATCCAAAATTACTATTCAATGAAATTATACAGGTTTGTGGGTGTTTTAGTTGATGAGAGCCTTTCATGGGGAAACCACATCCAGTCCTGTGGTCATGTTTGTCATTTAGTGAAATATGACCACAGACCTGGAAGCTGAACAAACACTGGACAATTTAAGCCGGGGTGGGTAATCCTGGTCCTCGAGGGCCGCAGTCCTGCACGTTCTAGATGTTTCCCTGCTCAAACACACCTGTTATCATGATGAGGCTCTGCAGAAAGCTTGACAATTAGCCACTAATTGCTGTGAGGAGACATCTAAAACGTGCAGGGCTGCGGCCCTCGAGGACCAGGATTGCCCACCCTCTGATTTAAGCAGTTGAAGCCACTGTTTTCACTCATTCAGACATTTTTCTTTCTTTCTTTTTTTTAAATACCAGTGACTATATATCTGGTAAAAATTGTACTGGAATAATCCTCAACATCTTTATTTACATCAGATCAATTGAGCGACAATGACGCAACACGTGTGAACATTGCCTCAATCTGACGGTTCCTCCGCACTGACCTCCATAAAGGTAGGCGTGAGGCTCGTTGGCTCCCAGGAACATGGCCTGGCCCGGATCCAGGACCACGTGGTTGAGGAAGTAGATGGAGAAGCAGCCGATGTCTCCGGGGTACTGAGAGTGGAGGCGGAGCAACAGGTCGCCGTTGCTGCTTGATGTGTCCTTCCCCGCCGCACCTGCAGGGGGCGAAACAGCTGAGTGAGACAGACTAGCTGAAGATGACCTGATGACCCACTTCTCTGACCCGAGGACGTCACAAATCAGAGTATTTATATCACTGCTACAGAATATACACATAGATTAAGGTTCTTCTTGGACACGTGTCAAACTCAAGACCCGTCATGTTATTTTATGTGGCCCGCGAGGCTTAAAGGTCTGACTGTCTCAAAATAAATACCGTATTATTTCCAATAGACACGCAGTGTACAAGCTTGGGGGTTGCGTGTGAGCGCAGGTTCAAGCATTCTATAAAATACGGTAATTACATTTGCCTTGACATGGAGGCAGTTCTGCACTTATACATTTCCAGATTAAGATGTTCCCCGCGCCGACCCATGTTTCACCCGACGGCAAGAAACCTCATGTGGTGACTAAATATAAAATGTTTACACTATATAAATATGATATAACCCGTGAAGATTGCAATGTATAAACATCAATGCAATGTTCAACAAGTAGAATTGAGAAATACAAATGATCCCAAAATGTCCAGGAAGAGAAATATTGATACAGATGAAAGGTTGTTTCATGAACAACGGGAAGGAGAATATATGTTTGTGCTTCAATGAGAAAAAAACGGTTTGTCTTCTGCATTCTGAGGGTGTCGGTTGTCAAAGAGACAATATAAGTCCACATTTTAACACCAAGCACAGCAAAGTATGTCAAAGTTACACTTAACAGAGCAACTAGCAAATACATTTTTTTTTTTATATCAATGTAAATGTTATATTTGTAACATGAATAAGTAATAAAGTCAGAGTTATTTAAAATTAAGGAGCAGTTACATTTATTTTACATTATATTTGTTTACATTTAGTTACATTTATACTGTGTTACAGTTACATTTGGTCCTTTGAGGGCAGCCATGATGCTGATGTGGCCCTCGGTGGAAATGAGTTTGACACCCCCGCTCTGGGGTTTTTTTGGTCATTTATGAGGAAATAAAACGTGTCGAAATTCCACCAATAGGTAATTAAAGCCCTGTTCACACGACAATGTTTCCAGTTGTTTTTGGAAACAATATCCGTTTACACGGAAACACTGAAAATACTGTTTCCAGTGTTTCTGTGTAAACGGATACACTGAAAATAATAAACAGAAGGGTTTCAATCGTGGCTCGCACTTTTAGTGCTCGGACGCGGATGATGAAGTTAGTAAGTACAGCCACTAGTGGGTGCCGTTATTTCTTTATGTAGTGAACCCACACACACGGGCGCAGAGAACAATATGCTATAAATGGCCAGTACACAGACATTATTGTGGACGGACAACAAAGTTGTTTGCTATGACATTCAACTCTAAAACTACCAAGTCCCAGGAGACTGTGGACTGGGAGTCCTGACCTTCTGGAGGAAACACTGTTGTCATTGCCCATCTACTCTTGTGTGTGCAGAAGAACTGCAGTATATACAATGGGCATGGTGTGCATGTGCAGCAGCACAAGGTGAAAGTGCTCCAAAAGTTGAATAATACAATAGAAATCACACCTCAGATTAAATGGATTATACTGTTTGCTTTTGACACAATTTTTTATTTTTATAAATTTTTTTAAATACACGCGAGTCCCCAATACTCCATAAACATATCATGTTGTCTTTCACCCACTCTGCCAATTCTGTGAAACAAAGCAGAAATGGAACATGTTCCTGGACGCTCGGTGGGGCTAATCTCTCATTTCTCTCACCCTCCTCGGTGACTCTCTTCACCAGCATGTTGAGTTGATCGACGAACACTTTCTTCTCGCAGTTCATCATCCTGGTGAAGCACTTCTTCAGCGCCTGGCCGGTCCGCGCCGCATCTCCCACGCTGCACCGCAGCTCCTCTGCCGCCTCGTTCCCAACCAGAGCGTGGAACTCTGAGACAGCTGGTGCACACGGATTTAGTTTTCAAACGACTTGTAATGTACATATATATTGTATCCTGGTCCATCTCATCAGCTAATGATCCTGTGGCTCCTGTTGCACTCACATTTGAGGAAGCCCAGGATCTCCTCCACTGGCCTGAAGCCACACAGGCCCTGGAAGCGGGTGAGAGCGATGGCCATCTCTGGCTTGTGGTTGTTGTCGGGGTAGTGCTCCGGAAACTGAGCGTGGAGATGAGCGGCGAGCTCCTGGCCCACACAACAGACAAAGATGAGGATTACAAAGAGATGGGATGACTTTCGATGCATAAAGTAAATGATCTACGGCACAAATTCCCCTGTGCTGAAAGACATGGTGTTCTCACATCTGTAACTTCAGTCTCTACTGACTGAAGTTATCTACAGACAGATAAAACATCAGGATTTGAAGGCCAGTCTGAGTATTCCATGACTTAAAATTGGAAGCAAACGTTGAGTATAAAACACAACCAACATGCTGGCAAATATCTGACGTATTTAAAAAAAAACAATAAAAAAGATCTCATTCTTATGTTTAGTGCATATACAGACGATAAAGTTGGATTATTACGGTGACTTTCAACTGTAAAGCTACCAAGTGAGAGGAGGATATGGACTGGGAACATGACACTTACTGTCAATTGACTGCACATGTGCAGAAGAACTATCCAATATATGCTGGCGTGCATGTACAGTGGCTGCGTTTCCGCCGTCGACGGAGATGGAGCCCGCCCAGAGTGTTTTTTTTTTACCTTTTGTTTACGCAGAGTTGGAGCATTTTTGAAAAGTTTCCTATTTGGAGTAGTTTTCAAAAAGGAGCATTTTCAGTTTCTTTGCCTACTGTTGTGTAAATGGACACCGGGAACGCAACACAAATTCTGCCTGTTCACGTGAAAACATTGTGTAAACGGGGCCTTAAACAAACAAAAGTCATTCATGTGTATCCATTTTCTGTTTTTATTTATTTATCAGACTGAAATCCTCTTTATGCTTGTAAAGTGCTTCTCTCTTCCTTTCAGAAGAAAGAAAGCCTGCGAATGTCAAGAGTGTACAATCTCCAGGGAGAGGGGGTCCACAAGAGTACGTCGTGCACTCGTACAGCATTTCAAACTTAGTTTTGGACCATGTGAGTCTGGATCTCTCCTCCAGAAGTGTCTATTTTGGGAGACTCTTCTAGGAGCTTAAATGACTTAATATATTCCTCATGTAGTCACTACAGTGACTGTGTTTAACAGAATTCTGGTGCCTGTGTTGGACTGTTTTTGGTTTTGGATTGCGACGCTAAAGTCTTTATATGTGTTAAGGTACAGTTCACCACCTCAGCCCGGTCAGGTATTTATGAATTTATGTCATTCACAACTCTGTTGTGTGTTTTTAGGTCTGAAACTGAATCACTCCTTTAAATCGAATTAAACAACATGTACACAACATTTACAAACAAAAATGCAAAACTTTCATTGCGTTTTGGGCGTCCATTTACATGAGGTCGGTGCTCGGGGGCACAGGGATCACTACTTTTTCAAAACGCTCCATCTCCGTGCAGACAGAGGGAAACTCAACTTTTCTGCAAAGCTGCCAATACGCATGTGCGCCATGGCCGGAGTACATAGTTCTTCTGTACACGCGCTGGACAATAATAACAATGTTTGCCTCAAGAGTGTCATGAACTACCAAGTCCTTGGAGAACATGGACCGGGAGGGTCCATGTTCTCCAAGGACTTGGTAGTTTTATAGTTGAGAGTCACCGTAATGACAATCCAACTCTGGGGTCCATCAATACAAATGTCCGTGTTCTTCCGCTGTTAATGTTTATAGCATATTGTTTTCTGTATGCATGTGTATGTGGTTTCGTTACTAAAGCAACAGCAACACTAGAGGTCCAACATGAAAACGACAAGTTTTCGGCATTTCTGCCATTTCCATGTAAACGGACACTGTTTTGAAAATGTAGCCGTGTAAATCTGAAACAGTGAAACGATGTATTTTCGCTTGGAATGTTGTCATGTAAACTATGCCAATAAAAGATCCTCGTTTCTCAAATTGAAACTACAAAGTCAGCAGATGCAGATTTCTGCGTGCGTGCGTGTGTGTGTGTGTGTGTGTGTGTGTGTGTGTGTGTGTGTGTGTGTGTGTGTGTGTGTGTGTGTGTGTGTGTGTGTGTGTGTGTGTGTGTGTGTGTGTGTGTGTGTGTGTGTGTGTGTGTGTGTGTGTGTGTGTGTGTACTCACTCTGTTTGGGTGGGCCTGTATGGACAAAGCTGTATTGACCGACAGGACTTTGAAGAGGAAAGGCAGCTGACCCTGGAAGGTGTCCTTCACCTTGGAGCCCAGGCAGGCGGGGAAGTGTGCGATCCACTGGCCCAGGGTGGTCTGTGCGATCCTGTTGTCTTTTATCTGGGCATCGCCTTTAGGGTGGGCACCCATCCACAGCTGGAAGAGTGTTAACTTCATAAATGACTCTTTCGTGGGCGTACACTCTGTTCAGGTTAAAGGTTGCAGAACCGAGGCTGTGACTGCATTGAAATCAATATAAAACTCCAATGTTGACACAGCTGAAAATACAATCGAGTTCAACTTTACAACACACTTGCAATTTTTGCTGCTTCTCTAGTTTTTGTCTGAGACAAACGATCACTATTAAAATGTCTAGATAGAGGAAACCATCATATCACACACATACTGAACAATGTATTACATAATCTACTCGCCTGTGTGACCATGAGAACCACCAGGACCAATCGGGGCATGTGACATAGATGTGAAAATGTCAGGGCTGATAGAAGCTGAACTAATGACCTGCGCAGCAGCTGCAGCTAAATAAAGACCTCTGAAAGGCACCAATAACAAGCCTCTATGTTGATTACACACTGTTTCTTTTCAATATTGGTCCTCACCTCTGCGTAAGGTCTGCGGTCCTCTATGACCGCAAGTGGGTCTCCTCCCACCACCAGCCTGGCCACCTCGCTGTCCAGCCCCATCTTCCCCCAGGCGTAGTTCTGCACAGCGCAGGTCAGAGGAAACACTGCGGAGACAAGCGGTAAAGTGAGCGAATCCAGGATAACATTATAACATTTTTTGGAAGACACACCTAGCACACTTTTTTTTCCATCTGCTGTCCTCCCCCCCAGGTAAGGTTTATTAAAAAAAAAGAAAAGAAAGAAAGAAGTGCCCCCACCCACCTCCCTGCTTCACTTGCACAATATTTAGTTTCCACTGGGGTCATGTTGACACTACTTAATCATGGAGACTCTCAACAATGGAGCCAGCCCAATGGTAGCGTGGGGCTGATATATTAACAAGAGTGACTTGTGTGTAATATTTCCACATGTAACTTTAAGTTTACACACAAGGACATGAAAATGTCTTCATCTCTACACGAGACAAACCTTTCTCCACAACTGAGAACTAGTATAGTAGAAGCACGACTTGTGTGTGTATTCTCATTTGTGTGTCTGTGGTGAGATTTGTATGTGCATATCTGAATGTGTATATCATCATTTTGGGTATGTGTAATATGTGTTGTGCTTGCTTGCAAGATTTACAGAAACAGAAAAATCTGTCATACACACTCTTCATGCACACAGAAGTCTGATAGCTAGTCTAATATTGCCATCAACAACTTATAATCTCTCAAAGTGCTTACATATTGTAGCAGTAGAAGTAAACACACCACAGCTTTAGAATCATGTAAATATTGCACTGTTTCAGAAAAGGATGACTTTTGCTTTTTGTCATTTTTACTTGATTTTTGTGCCTCGGACTTCAGCCCTGTGGCTGCCAGGTGTTCAACGACTAGATCCAAATATATTATCTTGAAATTAGATCATCAAAAGTATTCTGTGGAATTTTGTGTGCTTATCTTTGAATTTGTAGATCATGAATGTAAGTGAGTGTGAGTGAATGTGAATGTGTGTGTTCTGCGATGGACTGTCGACCTGTCCACGGTGCGACCCTGCACATGATGAAGCGGTATCAGGCCCGCCCCTCCCTACACGCAGAACACGCGCTGTGCGTAGGGCCCCGCGATCCATGGGGGGCCCCATTTTGCGCAAGTGAATTGAATTTCCCTCAGGATCAATAAAGTATCATCATTCTCTGCAAATGCGCAAAGGATGCACGTGCATTTTGCTGAGAGGCGCGTAGAGCACCGCCACCGAGTCAGCCTGAGGCCGGAGAGAGAGAGGGCGAGAGAGAGAGAGAGGGCGAGAGAGAGAGAGAGAGGGCGAGAGAGAGAGAGGGAGAGAGCGAGGGCGAGAGAGAGAGAGGAGAGAGAGGAGAGAGAGAGAGGGCGAGAGAGAGAGAGGGAGAGAGCGAGGGCGAGAGAGAGAGAAGAGAGAGACGGCGTCCAAACATCAATAGGATTCGGGAGCTAGCAAAAGAAAGAAAAAGTCCAAACAGTCAGAGGCTCGTGCTTCACTTGAAGGTGGGATGTTGTTGAAATAAAAAAGAAAAAACTTTGTGGCATAAACTGTTTATGCCACAAAGTATTTTTCAGACGTGTGGATCTGTAAAGTTCTTGTTCCACTGTTGATAGAGGCTGTTCATTTGATTCGTTAGTAATTGTAATTTATGATGATGATGATAATGATGATGATGATGTTATTGGAAGGGGGGGCCCCAAAATAAAATCCTGCTTAGGGCCCCCACTTGGCCAGGGACGGCCCTGAGCGGTATAGACGATAATATAATGGATAATAATGGATAAATGGATTTAGTAATGACAAAACATTTGAATTTTTTTTATGTTATAGTGCAGACCTGCCTGGGAGCATGTAGAACCGAGTGATTTTATGTGAGCCATAAGGACCAGCTCTGCTTAACAGAGCTGAAATGCCGATCACCATGTATCGTGCACCCCAGGTTATAAGCGCCACGAAAACAACCCTGTAAAGCTGAGCCGACGTGACAAAGACAAGACACAGACACGTAATAAACTAAAGCTCTAGACGTCAAAACACTGATGTGATCGGTGTGACACGTTGTGATGTGGACTGTCTGGTCCATCAGCTCCATGCTCGGCTGAAGGCGTGGCAGCGGACACCCTGAGAGGGACCAATTCTGCTGGGATACATTTTTTGGCGAAACACCGGCCGGCTGACGAAGAGATGTTCATTCACAGAAAGTCCCAGTTAAAAGAAGGCTACGTTCACGAGCTTGACCGTATTAAGAAGCGCAGCTAAACTCGGCACCGTGCTTGAGACGAGTTTCAGGTGGCTTAAGAGGCCATGTTACGGCGCTTCTCGTCTCCCTGCTGTAGCGCTCCCGGCGCAGCTTTAAACAGCCGAGAGCAGGTCCACATTCAATGAACCGCGAGGCGGGAGCGCGCGTTGCTCACGAGACATTATCGTGTCGGTGAGCTAAATCGTGTGTCTTATAATGTCCATCTGCCCCTCACAACGCGAGGGGCAGATGCACAACGACATGACAGAAGATTAAAAACGGTTACGGAGAAGAAGCTCTCACTCACCTCTCACTTCCTCCATGGCTGAAAGGTCGCTGTCAGAGTGCGCGCGTGACGTCACGACTCGCGACTTGACTGACAACTCGTTTTCTCCCACCTATCAAAATAAATACTATCGTTTTCTTCCGCCCATAATAATAATATTGTGCTTTTTTGTGTTTGAAGATGAGATCACATTTTATGGCCAATCCACACAGAAAATATGCGTTATTAAAGATTACGATAGTTATTTTGTGATACTAATAGCAAAAGATGTACAGAAGCTTTTTCTTGTTGATTTTCTTCTTTTTCTTGTATCAGTGTACATGTCAAGCAAAGTGCATATGTTTGCATATAATTGTAGGGTGTTCTTTGTTTTTTGTGAGACACATGGAAGAGCAACATAGGATGTTGAAGGGAATGTCCGCAAAGCAAAAATCATACTTGAGTATTTAACAAATGAGCTTTGTACCTTTTATATGTGTAACAACAGCCATTGTTTTACACTCTTAGGCAGAAAATCAAAACAATGGTCCACCTATTTTAGCATTAGCAACGAAAAAGCATGGAGTTACCTTGTAATTAAGTCTCTTGTCTCAGGGACACCGCAGCTCCCACAGAAAGTTATAGTCAGGAAGTCACAACATAGTCACAATAATGTTGTGACAGATCATATGAGTTCCAGTTAAAGAAAATGTAAGAAAATAGTCTGGTTTCATGAAATCAAGTATTTAGAGTTACACTATGATATTTGGGGTTTTTCTGAATTATATAGCGGAGTTATAAATACTTGTAAAAGATCAAATTTTACACTTCTCTGCATAAAATTACGAGGGAACAAACCTTTACAATACTTTGAGATGTACATGTGTGAAGTCTCTGTGTCTTTCTCCCTCTATCTTTTCTTCTTCTAAATACTGACGTAAAATGTTTCACATATTTACCATTTAACTATATAACATGTTAAAAAAAAAACCGTGTATTATCTTTTGTGTAAAATTGACAAAGACCTGTGTGTGGTGGACCTGGGGAAGAACATGCTGTCTGTGTCCCCTGTCTCCATCCAGGGGACCAGTGTGGACATTTAATATGACCTTTGATATGCAGAACGATACCACAAAAAAAAATCCTTCTGGGAATAATGAAGTTTGTGTGTTCTATTCTATTCTATTCTATTCTATTCTATTCTATTCTAATGCCTTTCTATTCTATTTGCTTCTATTCTATTTGCTTTGATTCGATTCTTCATTGTATGGACGTTAAGCATATCATTTTCAATAATAGTGGGAAAGGGCAAAATACGTTTGTACTTCCACTTACTGCTTTCCAGCATGTTTTATATATAAAATAATCCTAGGTTTATTTCATCATTTATTTTTTAAATTGAGGTCATTGTTTCGTAGAGCTATATTCCCACACACAAAGTAAAACTAATCATAAAATAAGATCAGTGACTTTAAAAGAAGAAGGTGATATTTGTTGTATTTGAATAATTAACTCTTTTGGAAAATAATACCCGTTTGGCTGTGTCGCGCGCTTTGGGTGCGCGCTCCATTTACGTCACCGCAACGGGCCCACTGCGCATGCGCCTATATTGGCTGACTTGAGAAGTGGCTGGGACAAGCAACAGAAGCGACAGAGAAGAGTTGGGGTTCGTTTTAGTCTACTTTTGGGAGGATAAAGTCTCAAAATGTCGGGATACGACGACAACCCGTTCGCTGCGCCTGTCAGCGATAACCCCTTCAATGTAAGTGCGTTGGTTTTAATGGTTGCTGACTTATCATTCGTTAAAAGGGAGCCCAGCACGCCAGGAAGCTTGCCTGGGTGGATGTGGGGGCGGAGCTGAGGTCTCCAATACAGACAACACATTGGTCAAATACTCAAGATTGACAGGCAATCCACCAGTCAAGCGAGCTCTATTAGAAAGAAGGCCGGGCTTCTTGGTGTGTTAAGTTGAGGAAGTTAAACTGTAGCCAAGCAGGAATGTGTGGTCAAAACATATTTTAACCCTTTTAAAACTTATTCAGGGAACGAAATTGATATAAATATCTGTATTTTGCACTTTCTGTGTGGATTAAAATATCGTCGTTTACGTCTGAAACCTCTCTCGTCTCTCTCTCTCTCTCACTCATCTCTCTCTCTCTTCTCTCTCTCCTCTCTCCTACTCTCTCTCTTCTCTCTCTCTCTCTTCTCTCTCTCTCTCTCTCTCGTCTCTCTCTCTCTCTCATCTCTCTCTCTCTCTCTCTCTCTCTCTCTCTCTCTCCTCTTCTCTCTCTCTCTCTCTCTCTCTCTCTCTCTCTCTCTCTCTCTCTCTCTCTCTCTCTCTCTCTACAACACATTGTTTCTTTGCTCTAAATTTCAAAGCGGGTTTTTAACATTTTCAACAAATTGCAGACAATTCTTCATTGCATTTCATTAGAGCTTGCAAGAAACAATGAAACGGATGGTTGATATGGAAGCAGCCAGGGTTATAACGTTTAGACCATGTCTGTGCCCAATGGAAGAAAGGTTTCCAGCATACTGAAGCCTACTATTCCCATTGTGTTGCCTTTTTTTGTTTTGTCAATCTATTGAGCTCACATATCTTTGTCACCCAGTTTATAACACAGAAAACCCCTGATGAGAGGAAGATCATTTAAAAGAAATTTAGCCATTCACTTGCTACTTTCCCTACATTCATCTTTATGACATAGGAAATACATAGTTTGGTGCTATCTTTATATGAACTGACATATTTTGGTCATGATGTGCTTTGTCACAAGTCTGAACTTGTGAATCATCAAGGAAAGGGGAGCCTTTCAACACCATATTAGATATGGTGTTGGAAACGAAGCCAGATATTGTCTGGCTTAGTTTCTATGACTTTTGTTCTGCAATTGTGGTCAAATACAAAAAATACTGTGTCAGGCAACACTCCAAATTAAAACTAAAAAGTATCTTTTTCAATGTCAATCACATTGCATGAGACATTGTCTGTCATTGACTGTTGTAAGGCATCTCACTGAATTGGATCAGGTGCAGAGGAGCGGTGACATCACCGGAGACTGTTGTTTGTTTAAAGGGTGTGGAAATGTGTGGATAAATATTGTCTCTGGCTCCAATCGCTAACGAGCTGTTACACGAGTCAGCAGTTTTACAAGAAGTTGCCGAATTTTAAGAAAGTCAATATTTACAGTATTGTTTGACCTTGTAGAAATGCAAATGCGGTGGTGTGAGAATGCTTAAGAACAATATTTGGCAGCAGTTATGAAATGAGGATGGCAAACACACCTTGACAAAGTGGTGCTTGCTCCAAAACTTGTTTCCGAGAGGTTTAGATCAGGATATTGCTCTGATGTATCTGGATTTTTTTTTTTAATTACGTCTATCAGTGTGTGCCTGACCAGTGTATGATTATTGAATGGGGTTGTGTTGTGATTCCTCCACACTTCTAAGCTGTTGTTTAGAAAGGCTTGGTGACTTGTTTTCACTTATTTGACTGAAGTCGTTTTTTTTCCCGGCATTTCTGTGTTCATTCGATGGAGTTGTGCAGTCTCATCAAAGTTACAAGCATTTCCTCAGCAATGGTCCTCCTGCTTTTACACGTGACACTTTTGGAATAGCTCCATAGGCAACAAAGACCTCCTGGACATCATTTCATAGGAATATACAGTACAACTGTTTAATGAACCAGTTTCAATCACCCCTATAATGTGAGGTGTGGAGGCATGATCCTGGTTGCTGCTGGGAAAGCATACAGGTGTGTCAACAACAGATAAGCAACAATGAGCTCAGACTTTTAATCACATGGCCACTGAGTGACGAGCTGATTTTGTGAGAGTCATCCAAGCAGGAATTGATTTGCCTGATTTGAGTTTTCTATTGTCAAATGTTCCGCAGAAACTGGGATTTGCTTCTGGGATTGCATCATTGTTGTATTTGATCAGTTAGACACAATCAACCAATAAAATATGAAGACCTAATAATGCATTGACAGTTGATGAAAATTTGTCCAAAATTAGAGGAACTATTCACTGCAGCCGTGGTGCACATGACCTGTAGCAGCGTTTCCTCTGTCTGCACGAGCATTTCCTGGAAGTTGTGTTTTCCCCTGTTTACACCTAGGCAGAGTTGGAGGGTTTTCAAAAAGTTACACCTTGGGAGCAGTTTTTCAACAAGTCAGTGGCTTCGAGCACCATTGTCATGTACTTGGGTCCCCAAAACACAATGAAAGTTTTTCATTTTCAATTGAAAATGTTGTGTGTGGGGCATTAGTGTTTTACAGTCCAACATGTCAGAGCTATTCATTCAGCAAGACAGGGCCCTATATGAGTTTAAGCTGATGGTCACGTTATGGCTGATGCCTATATATGGCAAACTATATTTGATTTGTTTTTCTCCTGTGCATTTTAAACTATTAAAATTGATTTCACACTTCAGTTCAGACCTTTCTTACTGAACTGCACAGGTGGTCAATCTAAATCATTCGATCCTGCATCATTTTTCACAAACGGTTCCAACTATCAACTTATATCTTTAGTCTCAGAGATATGTCACCTGTAATTTTGAGCTTCTTATTTCACACATTGATTTAAGATGAGGTTTAAAGGTCCTTTAACTTCCCACCAGTGAGTAAAATTTCATGAAATCATGTTGAATAGATTGGATTTTAGATCATACAAAATGTATAGTGACATTGAATATTCAAATGATTGAATACTATACTGTAACAATTTAAATCATTAGGAAAACATTGTTTGAATATTGATTTAAAATATTTTCTGACATTATCTGCAAGTTATTCTATTATTGGTTGTTACACTGTCACTGAGACACAAAATGTTTCTGAAATGGAAACTGAAGAAATGGGATATGGGAGAAAATGCAATTTTTCTGAAACACTGCTACAGGTCATGCGCACCACAGTGGTTCTGCACATGCTCAGTAATGGAGAATAACAACATTGTCTTCTTCCAGAGTGTCGTGACTCCCAGTCCAGATTCTCTTGGAACTTGGTAGTTTTATATTTGACCGTAGTCACGTAACAACAATCCAACTTCATCGTCTGTCCACTAGAATGTTCATCTATTCTCCATTCTTAATGTTTACAGCGTATTGTTCTCTGCACACATTTGTGTGGTTTCATTCCAATAACAAACAAGAGCACCCACTATTGACCTAGCATGCTAAATACTTTGTTTCCGTGTAAAGGGACATCCTTTTTAAAATGTTAGAAATATTTATATACATATGTCGGCACACTGAAATCAAAGGAATCTTCCACAGGATATTGAGGTCAATGGGTTTTTGTCCAAATGAAGCATCCTTTCAAGCATCCTTTTATTTCTTCCTGACTCTTTAGTTTTTGTCTAATGAGTGCTTCTCTCTATGTTTCTCAGGACCCTTCAGTCACACAAGTCACCAACTCCAACGTAGAGCCGGTGGACCAGTACAACCCTTTTAACTCCCAGTCCAGTGTAAGACATCCGAGAGCCTCACTGTTCTGCAGCTTCATTGATTTTTACACAGCTTTGTGGCACAGCGGGAACGTTATTCCCTTTCTTCCTGCTTGTTTTTCTCTGTTTCTCCTGGGAGCTGGTGACTCACTGACCTCTTCTCAACGTTGTCACCACATTGTCAAGATTCAGCAGTGAGCCACAATATTGACAAATTCAGAATTAGTGAAGGACTCGGATAGATCAAAAGCAAGGGTGTCAAACTCAAAGATATTATGCACTTTGGTTATCATGTTATTAATTCAACTAACCATATCTGCTACAATTTAAGTGATGAAAGCATAAAAGCACATTTTGAGAATTAGACAAGCTGGCATTGGCCTCCAGCTGACTGGATACTTTAAGATTGAAAGCCATAATTTGTCTGCTTGTCTTTGTCTTCCAGGACGGCCTGGCTACTCACACCACCCCAGCCTCCACCTCTCCCTACCAGCCTGCTGTGTTACAGCCATCCACAGAGCCCAGCCCACAGGTGGGAACACACCCCAGTAGACTATATGTAGAAGTGGAGGACTTCCCAAATCCCCTCATCCCATGTCTGTGTGTTACTGGCTGTGTTGGTAGGCTTCATAAACCTGGTGAACATGTTCCAAATGGTAGAAAGGAAACCTGAATATATAAACAAGAGCTGATGCAGAGTGGATTTCTTTGATTATTTAACCACGACAAAGACTTTTTAAGCCGGATTTTGTCAAACATGATTGATAATCGTATGTGCCACCATCAAAGATAACAAATGACCTTCAGTGGCACCTTTGAGACCACAGCCCTGTTTATACAACAATGCATCAAGTGAAATCACATCGTTCTTGCATTTCCTTTTTGCAGAAAACCTGAAAATGATGTAGTTTTCAAGTAGGCCCACTAGTGGGTGCTGTTGATTTTGTTTTTTCCAATGAAACATAGCACGAGATACATAAACAATGGTAAGTACGTGGACATTTGTATGAAAAAAGCATCCACTCGCGCTTTCAATATTACAGAATGACAGAGACTCACCACAATCAGTCAATTTAATGTTGTTTACCTGGACAAGTAATGAAAAACGTAAAACATCGTTTGCCTTTTTTGTCTGTGTTTGCACGACAACGTTGCCGGGAGCCTCTGAAAACACTTTTTGAAACTGCTCTCAAGCTTTGAAACTGCTCCTACTCCATGGAAATGGGAGAAAGTGCAGCTTTTTCAGGATGCTCTGGTTCCGCTGTCATATAGTCAGTGGCAGCACATGCACACCACGGCAGTAAGTTCTACTCTGAGTAGATGGACAATAATAAACTTGGCAGTTGACAGTTGCACATAATAAGAGTCCAACTTTGTCGTTTGCCCTTACCAGTATCCGTGTAGTCACCATTGTTAATGTTTATTGTGTATTGTTCTGAGCACGCGTGTGTGGTTTCATTAGAAAAACAACTTTCAGCACCCACAAGTGGCTCTACAGTGTTTCTGCCATTGCTGTGTAAACACAAAACTTCTCTAAGAAAAATACGAAAATGAAAAGAAAGCATTTCTACTAGAAATGTTGTGTCATTGCAGCCTTCTTCACTCGTATTTTCTCAACACTCGCTCAGGTGTTAAATGTCAAATGCTGACGCTGTAATTCAGGATTGTATTTACTCGCTATATTTTCCAGGTCTCATTGCAGCACGTGTTCCGTGTCCATATCCTTTATATGCAACATGAAGCCTCTGCACTGTGTACGTCCAAGCTGCATCTTAGAGCATTGTTGAATAAAGGGTTTCTGACCATCTCTTTTTTTTTTTTTTTCTTCTTCTTCTTTTTTTTCTGCAGGCATCTGCTGCGGCAGCTCAGGCCAACCTGCTGAGACAGCAGGAGGAGCTGGAGAGGAAGGCTGCTGAGCTGGACCGCAGAGAGCAGGAGCTCCAGAGCCGAGGCCCGACAGGTCATTAAAGACAAAAAAAACCCAAAAAACAAGCTTCTTTCTGCTGCAGGACTATCAGACACAGCAACTATCTGAGGCAGGCAAACAATGTGCGCGTGAGCATTTTGTATCAAGAAGACAGGGAATCTCACTTTGTGCAAAATAATACTGTACTAAACCAGTGAAAAATGTTGAAATAACAACATCAACTGCCTGAAAAAGGTCATGAAGCGACTGAAAAGATGATCAGATAATCAAAGAAATACCTTGTGTGTGTCACAATTTCAAAAGTAAGCCCTTCAGCTGGTGCTGCAATGGAAGCTCTCTTCCATCGCAGCACCAGCGGGACTGACGTGTGTTTTCTCGACAGGTAAACAGAACAACTGGCCTCCACTTCCCAAATTCTTCCCCATCAAGCCGTGCTTTTATCAGGATTTCTCCGAGGAGATCCCCCAGGAATACCAGAGAGTCTGCAAGATGATTTACTATCTGTGGATGTGTAAGTACGCACATGAACTGCTTTTACCAGGCAACAGTCCATCTTGCGTCTCTAGATTTCTGTTGGTCATGTATTGTTAGGGATTTTCCTGAAGGCTTAAGGCAGGTGTGGCAATTCACTCCTTAGTTCCTGTAACTGCCAGCAGGACGGCGCCTGATTGCCAACAATTCCGAAGCAGAAAACGTAAATGTAAGGTCCCGTTTATGCAACGTTTTCAAGCGAAAAGGGAAAACTTTCGTTGTGTTTGGCGGTTGTTTTCACAACCGTGCTCGGAGCAACTGAAAATGCAACTTTTCTGAAACGCTGCACAAGCGTAGCACCGTGGCCATACTAAATAGTTCTAGTCGATGGACAATAACAACAATGTCTTTCATGAAACGAGAAACCTTTCCAAAACAAAAACACCACAACGATACATTTCACTTGAAACCTTGTGCAAACGGAGCCTTAAATCAATTGATCGAACGTTATTGCACTTTTCGTCCAGAACGCATCACGAAGTGGACAAATGAAAAATAAGACGATAATCTCAGAATAAAACATCCACGCAAACATATGGAGATATAGAATACAGAGATAGGAGGTAATGACTAAAATGACCGATAAACAATTGTGCTAGAAAAGATTAAACACGGTAAAAAATGATGAATTATTATATGAAACATAAAATCATGTGATTTTAAAACGCTGGATGGAATGGAAAAAAATGACGCTTCACGAAATGATAAAGCATGAGCAGCTTTTTAAAAAAAGAGGGTTTTAAGTTCCTGTTTAAAAGTGTTTACTTTCAGATCTGGCTTATTTCAGCTTTTATAGATATTGAGGATGATGATGATGGAAATAATAAGTTTAACACACCAGCCTGAAACGGTATGTGAGAAACGAGGGAGATTTGTAATCCTCTGACCGACTCTGCATTGTCGTTCCTCAGTTAACTGCGTGACTCTGTTCCTCAACCTGCTGGCCTGCCTGGCTTATTTTACCACCAGCACCACCAACGGGATCGACTTCGGCCTCTCCATCCTCTGGCTCATCCTCTTCAGTCCCTGTTCCTTCCTCTGCTGGTACCGGCCCGTCTACAAGGCCTTCAAGTGAGACTCCCTTCATCAATACAAGAGTTCCAGTGGCGTTCAGTATCTTTAAAGATGCTCAAACCATCATTTGTCACACAATCGAGACTTCTGTAACTTTGGAGGTGATCGTTGTGCCGATAACAAGTACTCATACTTATCGGTATCGGTGCATCCCTAATTATCTCAGCGTCTCTACGTCGGTAATTTTGGAATTGATTGTTACAAGTCACATTAAAGATAACATTGAAACTGTTAATTAAAAAATGGAGTACAATATATGTGTGTTCAAAAAATGTTCTTTGATAAAAGTAGTATCTGTTAACCCGCATTTTGTTTTTTATCTTTTAGGACCGACAGCTCCTTCAGCTTTTTCTTCTTCTTCTTTGTGTTTTTCATCCAAGTGGCCATCTTCATCATCCAGGCTGTGGGCATCCCCAGCTGGGGCAACAGGTGAGCCGCATCCTTGAAAACAAGGTTCAGTAAAAGTGTCACAGGAGTCGTGAACAAGCTCCAACATTCAGTTGTCGTCGTGGGATCCAGAAGTGTCTATGTCGTCTGCCTGCTGGTTGTTTCTCGCTGCAGTCTGTTGGGACTTCCTGTCCCCGTTCGTGCCTCCTCTTCTCACTTTCTGCATCCTTTCATCTCTTCTCGCAGACTTTCCGTCCTTCAGCCTCTCGTCTGCTGGTAACTCTGTAAGTTTCTTCTTCTGCTGCTGTCAGTCCTAAAGCAGAGAGCTGCACCTCCTCGGGCTTCATTCTATTTCTCTTTTCTTCCACTTTTTGTCCCGTCTTTGTTATACTTTTGTCTTCCTTTTGTGTGTTTGTGAATAGTCTGAACCACGATCAACCAAACAAAGAATAAAAGAAGACAAGGGCTGAGATAATGGAAAGTTATGGCAGTCTGTGTGAGTGAATGGTCTTAAAAACACTCAGAATATGAGAATGATAAGAAACTAGAAAAAAGAACTAACACAATGTATTAGTAAGTTTGCCACAGATTATTTAACAGGATAAAATCAACTTCATTTTCTGGACTATAAAACACTTTTTTTTAGTTGTTTGGTAAATCAAAATATGCCCTTGCATACCAGGTAGGACCACTAGGTGTTGCTGTATGACCACTGAATGCTGCTACAGCACCACAGCAAAACTTTATTTATTATTTGGATGTTCCCACTTTGACAGGGCTGAGATGTCTTTTCCTCTCTGGTAAGTGGGAACAGTCCCACTGTCACCGTAGTTACCATATTGCCCAGTCTATACATATTTATATTAGTTTGGCAGGTCATTTGGCCATATTAGGATGTTAAGAAGACATTTTTATATCAAAATGTAATGGTTACAGCTGAGCGATATTGCCTAAAATCTATATGGTGGTATAATTTGAAGCATGTGTGGTAACAATATATATTATGATGTTTTTTTCGTGTTTAAAAAAAAAAAAAATATATATATATATATATATAATATTTGTCAAAATGACTGTTTCTGAACATTGCAGCAATTATACGGATCTCAAAATGAATATCCGGACACTACCACAACAACCGAACATTCAGATAATTGGGTCCAGTCCTGGTATTTTGGCCCATTGAGGAAACACTGGGTTCTTTCTCTGCTCAACATCTGGCTCCCTCAGACCAAACCAGGTCCTTGTAGCAGGGTTCTCACCAGGATTTTGAAGTAAAGGAAAAGTAATTTAGTGCACTAAATTCTGAAGAATCCCATCCAATGTTTCTCCCGTATACCGCTTGTACCACCCAACTCCTAGTTTATACCACCTCAGACCATTACAACTGAAATTGACACTGAAAGCAAAATGTTGGCATAAAGACAACAGCATAATTCTGTGGTGGAAAACGATTGTATTGTAGATGTGCATACAGCAGAAACGCTGCCACTGCACATACGCACCACCGCCGCGGTTATTAGATCTTCTGCACATACTCAGTAAATGGACTATAACAAAGTTTACTCCAGAGTGTCACAACTCCCAGTCCAGACTCTCCGGTTTTATTTTGACAGTCAACCGGAATTGTTTATGTTTGTAGCATATTGTTCTCCTTTTGAGTATCTACTGACATGAAACAAAAACGATACATTTTCACTTGGAACGGTGTAGTTTAAGATGTTTCGCTCCTTATCCATCAGTCCCTGCTGTTCATTGGATTAGTCCGGCTTGTCTGTGGAAGTCTCCACAATTGAGTCTCTTTGAAAACCTGTGGCCGAACCTGAAGCTTGCAGTTGGCAGACCTCAGCCTGGAAACATTGGTGGTTTTGGAGATGATCTGCAATGAGGGGGAAACCTCTCTTGACAAATGTACAAGGAACTTCTGGCCTCTGTGATTATTGACAAGAGTTTCGCCACAGGCTCGGGCATGAGATGGTTATTTCCCACTTTACTGACAATCTGTCTTTAAAATAATAGGCTGACCTTTTTCTTAGTCAGTGGGCGAACTCACACACTCATCAGGGGACCGCACATGAAGCCCCCTCACCGTATGATGCTGCATGCACATTATTCCAGTGACGGTCTTTGTGCTGACAGTTGCTCTGTATCGTTTGTCTGCAGTGGCTGGATCGCTGCCTTCACTGTCATTGGGAAGAACAAGGCCGCTGGAGCGATCATGATCATAGTGGCTATCCTCTTCACTATTTGTGCTGTGATGTCTGTCATTCTGCTCAAAATGGTAAGAAACGATTCCCCTTCTCTTAACTGGTAGATTAACAGCCGTGACTGATGTACTGATGAATGTTTACTTTCTTTGAATGACGGTAAATAGGTTCTTTGCATCATGTGTTCTCCAGCTAAATAACCAAACTCACCAGAACACAAACCCTAATGTGAACATGATCCCATCTTTACTTTCAAGTATCAGTCATGAATACAAGACGACGATGATGTCTCAACACCAACCGGTAGACTTTTTGTTGTGCTTTAATCTGGACCAATTAGTGTCCTCTACAAAAGTAACCACTGAAATTACAGAACAACGTACATTTTTCTTTGATCTAGGGCTTTCAAACACATTTTAATTTAGGTTCCACATGAAGCCCAAATTCATCTCGAGCGGGCCGGACTGTGTTGCCTTCATAACCATTAAATTTAATCTAACAATTAGCAACAACAAAGGACTGCAATCACGACATGAAGTCGATTTTAATGAAACCTTGTGGTGCAAAATACAGTGAAATGTCAAAAAAAACCTAAAAAAACCCTTCTCTTATAGCTGCGGCATTATGGGTTGTTTTTTTATCACCTTACCGTGACATGTTCTTACAAGTCCTGGTATAAAATACAGTTCTCCAGCCCAGGTCGACACCAAAAACATAAATAATAAAAAATTAAATAGAATAAAATAGAAGTAAATGGTAAAAGAGAATAGGAAAGTACTCTAATTTCTAGACTATTGACCATAACTGGGTAGAAGCTGTACCCTCCAAATTTAAAAAGAAAGAAAAGGAATATTATGTGATGCACCTGAACGCATCGCCCATGTATCGCTGGCATGAATCTCGTTAAACCGTGAAAATCCATAAATTGCTTCTTCATTTTTTAAGTCTCAGGGTTCAAAGCGTGTGAAAAAAGTAGAGGATTAGAGTCAGGAAATAGTCAGGAAATTGCACAATATAAGACAAACAATATATAGTGTTTACATACTGAATTGATGGCAATTGAATAAGAAGGCATGTGACAGGTTAGTGAGGGTGCAGAGCTTCTGAGCGGCACCAGAATTCTCACAGCTCCTGCAAAAACGTGACTCGTGGCTTGGCTTTCAGGCTAATGCTAGTTTGCTAGCTTTCATGGCAGCATCATTGATATCTCAACTTGGGTCTCAGTGTCGTGTTGTCTCACTACTCTTAAGAAATTAATTTAAAAATCTTGTCAATGTTTACAGTTGGCTTGGTGGTTTGGCCTCTTGCAGGCCGGTTTGGTCCCGTGGGCCTAGTGTTTGACACGCCCAATCTAGCATCCCCATGTCCAAGAAACATAACAGCTTTTATGCAAAGTCTGCTGCTGTCCTACAGTTATTTCCTCTCGTTTCTCTTCATTCTGCAGTTATGTGACGACGATGTCACATCAGTGCAGTAAAGCGATCATCCTAGTAGAAATGTTGTGTCGGTCTGATGTTTGCAGGGTTGTGATGTTTGTTTTGGCCTGCAGGTCCACAGCATGTACCGCCGCACTGGGGCCAGTTTCCAGAAGGCTCAGCAGGAGTTCTCTCAGGGGGTCTTCACCAGCAAAACCTTCCAGACGACTGCGGCCGGAGCAGCGTCCTCCGCCGCGCAGGGGGCCTTCCAGGGAAACCCCTGAAGGCTCAGCTGAGCCACAGCTCGGCTCCTTTTTAACAGCTTCAGGTCTTTATGTCGTCAGGTCTGTGTACTCAGCTGCAGGGTCCTTCCAAACTCTACCATCGTACCTGTGGACCAACTCCTGGCTAATGTTTCTGAACCCACCCGACCTGATGACGTACAGACCTCATGCCGGACGGGGCTCTCGTCATCAGTGTGTGTGTGTGTGTGTGTTTTAGCTTTTGCAGAAGACACACATCTGGTACAAACTGTGGTGTCCAGCGTTAATGAAGTTCAATGATTTGGCATTTCAGACGGTTCTGGCTTTGTATATTTCCTGTGCACTTTTTGCCAATGCTTCTCAGTGTAATGCACAACTGTGTGTGTGTGTGTGTGTGTGTGTGTGTGTGTGTGTGTGTGTGTGTGTGTGTGTGTGTGTGTGTGTGTGTGTGTGTGTGTGTGTGTGTGTGTGTGTGTGTGTGTGTGTGTGTGTGTGTGTGTGTGTGTGTGTGTGTGTGTGTGTGTGTGTGTGTGTGCAGCATGCTGATTACAGTGTGATGCTTGTGTTTTTCCACTCTGACGGTGGATCCCGATCCTGTAAAATAGATCCGATGAAGTGTTTCCTGTCTTTTGATTGACATTTATTCAGTCTCAAACATTTCTTCTCTTTTCATGTGTCACGGATTTTCTAGTCCAGAGAGGACTAAACGTAAACGACGAATCCTTTGCTTAACTTTTGGAGATTATTCTCAAGGTCCATTTAAATCAAAAGTTGTTGTTCAGTAATAAAAGAAAACTCATCTTTATTGTCAGCTGCTTGTTTCTGCATAAAGGATCAATGAAATCATTGATTAACTGTTAATTGTTTAGTGAAGATGAAATCTGAATAATTTGATGGCTGGCAGATGTGTGCCTCACACGGAGAAACCAAAGCACTTCCAACTCGAGATTAACCAACACCACCTTTTTAAAATGAGTACAAGTGTCAACCTTTTGCAACTTGCAGATACAGAGTACCGATATGAGTACTTATTAAAAGCCATAAAGCCTAATTCATACTCAATATACAAAGAATATGCAAAGGTTATGTGTTGCTACAAACTATCTGTGTAGAGCCTTTGCATCGACACTACGCTCTGCTCCAACAACCTCGAAGTATCAGACCCACAACTAGTATCGTTATCGGTGCATCCCGACGTGTACTAACTATGAATAAGAATAAAAAAAGGATTTATGATGAAAAACACTCTTTTTCTTGTTTCCAAGTCGGTCAAAACCATCAATCCATCAAATGGCGTTTCTGGTTGTGAATCCGTTTGACATCAGCATGTTTCACACTGCCCAAATATAAAGGTCTCTTACCGAGTGATCATATCACCATTAAAGAGGTCATATTTTGCAAAATTCACTTTCTAATGGTTTTCCAGCAGTACTAATCGTCCCCATACCTGGAATGACGCCCCAGAAGTGAAGAAAGTGTGTCCTCTCTCTCCCTGGCGTGTTTCAGTTGTTTAAAAGTGTGTTGCTCCAACCAGCCAATCAGAAATCAAACCCTTTATAGTGTCATCAGGTGTTTAGCCAATCACAATCAAGCTGGGCTCCTCCCCGTTGCTGCCTCCCACAATCAGGCAGCTCTGCTCTGGCACATGGCACCACGAGACGAAGTACTTCCTGGAGGAATAAACTTTGATGAACCAACGAGACTCGTGAAAGTGTTAAAGCTGAATAATATGACCCCTTTAATCATCCTGTTTCCACATGATCGACAAGCCACTTCCTCTGTTGGTTGCATTTTTTTTCAAATCAGAAGCCTTCATGTCAAAAAAGAAAACAAACAAGTTGTAATTTGACACCAACCTAATCATCTGACAGCCCAGTAGCGTCCTAAAGTATGTTTGTGTAAAATAATGGAAAAGCATCAATCTTCAGAGTGGTTAGCTTTAACAGTTTTGAGTCAGTTTAACTACATTTTCTTCCTTTCAGGTTTTGCAAGTCTGGCCAGGTTGAGTCTTTGGGGAAGCTGACGTTTTCTAAGGGATCGATCATTGACATAACATTTACCTTCCTCAGAAACTTCTCCTGCCACGGTTAATTTTCACTTTTTGTTGCACGTCTTCACTCATAGTCCTCGTTGTCTCTCGCTGTAAATTATTTGCATCCTGGTGTATATTTTCTGTGATTTCTCACGTCGGACAGCCCTCAGACTGTGTGTTTGTTTGATGTGCTGATGTCAAACCTCTGCTGTCTTGAAACAAGCTGTCAGAGGTTCTCACCCATCGTTTTAAGGTTTGTTAAGACATTCATCAACTCGTGAGCAGATTCTTTATCAGTTCATTTTGTTTACTTTTGTGGATGCAGTGTACATTCTGTGCCTTTTATATTCCAACATTGAATATAGCATCAAATAAAATGCTTTGCTTTCATTAAAAACTGCTACTGTTTTATTTCCTCTGTCAAGTCCACGTCTGATCCTTTATTTCTTTCAATTCCTGTTTTAGTATTTTTCAAGTTTTATGAGAGTAATTCAGCCGCCACTTTGTTTTCACAGAGTGGTTGCAACTCCCTTTATGATTAAACCTTTGCAGTTTTAAATAACTGAAAATGGCTCAGATCTACCAGTGAAACAACTACATCAACAAATACTCTTCATTTTAACTGACAAAGAAAAGGAACAGGCTGAAGCCAGTGGATTATTTATGCCTCCATCCATCCATTGGCTACCGCTTTATCCGGGGCCGGGTCGCGGAGGCAGCAGCCTGAGCAGAGTTGCCCAGACTTCCCTCACCCCAGACACTTCCTCCAGCTCCTCCGGTGGCACCCCAAGGCGTTCTCAGGCCAGCCGAGAGACATAGTCCCTCCAGCGTGTCCTGGGTCTGCCCCGAGGCCTCCTACCGGAGGGACATGCCCGGAACACCTCCCTGGGGAGGCGTCCGGGGGGCATCCGAAATAGATGCCCAAGCCACCTCAGCTGGCTCTTCTCGATGTGGAGGAGCAGCGGCTCTACTCCGAGCTCCTCCCTGGTGACTGAGCTCCTCACCCTATCTCTAAGGGTACACCCAGCCACCCTACGGAGGAAGCTCATTTCAGCCGCTTGTATCCGGGATCTCGTTCTTTCGTTCATGACCCATAGTTCATGACCATAGGTGAGGGTAGGAACAAAGATCGACCGGTAAATCGAGAGCGTCGCTTTTTGGCTCAGCTCCTTCTTCACCACGACGGACCGATACAACGTCCGCATGACTGCAGACGCTGCACCGATCCGCCTGTCGATCTCACGCTCCATCTTTCCCCCACTCGTGAACAAGACCCCAAGATACTTGAACTCCTCCACCTGTGACAAGGGCACTCCACCGACCTGGAGGGGGCAAGCCACCTTTTTACGGTCGAGAACCATGGCCTCGGATTTAGAGGTGCTGATCCTCATCCCAGCTGCTTCACACTCGGCTGTGAACCGTGTCCGTGCACGCTGGAGATCCAGGCTTGATGGGGCCAACAGAACCACATCATCCGCAAATAGCAGAGATGAGATTCTGTGGTCCCCAAACTGGACCCCCTCCAGCCCCCGGCTGTGCCTAGAAATTCTGTCCATATAAGTAATGAACAGAACCGGTGATAAAGGACACCCCTGCTGGAGGCCAACGTGCACTGGGAACAGGTCCGACTTACTGCCGGCAATGCGAACCAGACTCCTACTCCGGGAATACAAAGACCGAACAGCCCTCAACAAGGGACCCCGGACTCCATACTCCCGGAGCACCCCCCACAGGACATCTTGGGGGACGCGGTCGAACGCCTTCTCCAGATCCACAAAACACATGTGGACTGGTTGGGCGAACTCCCACGAACCCTCAAGCACCTGGTGGAGGGTATAGAGCTGGTCCAGTGTTCCACGACCAGGACAAAAACCGCATTGTTCCTCTTGGATCCGAGGTTCGACTAACGGTACCTCCTCTCCAGTACCCTGGAATAGACTTTCCCGGGGAGGCTGAGGAGTGTGATCCCTCTGTAGTTGGAACACACCCTCCGATCCCCCTTCTTAAAGAGAGGGACCACCACCCCGGTCCGCCAGTCCAGAGGTACCATCCCCGCCCGCCACGCGATGTTGCAGAGACGAGTCAGCCACGACAGTCCCTGCACATCCAGAGACTTAAGGAACTCTGGGCGAATCTCATCCACTCCCGGTGCCTTGCCACCGAGGAGCTTCACAACAACCTCGGTGACTTCAGCTTGGGAAATGGACGAGTCCACCTCTGAGAACCCAGCCTCTGCTTCCTCAAAGGAAGACGTGGTGGTGGGATTGAGGAGGTCCTCGAAGTATTCCTTCCACCGCCCAACAATGTCCCCAGTTGAGGTCAACAGCTCCCCACTTCCACTGTAAACAGTGTTGGTGGAGAACTGCTTCCCCCGCCTGAGGCGCCGGACGGTTTGCCAGAATTTCCTCGAGGCCGACCGAAAGTCCTCCTCCATGGCCTCTCCGAACTCCTCCCAGACCCGAGTTTTTGCCTCCACCACAGCCCGGGCTGCAGCTCGCTTGGCCTGCTGGTACCTGTCGATTGCCTCGGGAGTCCTATGAGCTAACAGTGCCCGGTAGGATTCCTTCAGCTTGACGTCATCCCTTACTTCCGGTTGCCACCACCGGGTTCGGGGATTGCCGCCACGACAGGCACCAGAGACCCTGCGGCCACAAGTCCGAGCAGCAGCTTCGACAATGGAAGTGGAGAACATGGTCCACTCGGACTCAATGTCTCCAACCTCCCTCGGGATCTGTGAGAAGCTCTCCCGGAGGTGGGAGTTGAAGACTGCGCGGACGGAGGGCTCAGCCAGATGTTCCCAGCAGACCCTCATAACACGTTTGGGCCTGCCGAGTCTATCCGGCCTCCTCCCGGTCCAGTGCATCCAACTCACCACCAGGTGGTGATCAGTTGACAGCTCTGCCCCTCTCTTTACCCGAGTGTCCAAGACACGCGGCCAGAGATCAGATGACATGACCACAAAGTCTATCATTGACCTCCGGCCTAGGGTGTCCTGGTGCCATGTGCACTTATGGACACCCCTGTGCTCGAACATGGTGTTCGTTATCGTCAAACTGTGACTAGCACAGAAGTCCAATAACAGAACACCACTCGGGTTCAGATCGGGGAGGCGGTTCCTCCCAATCACCCCCTTCCAAGTCTCGCTGTCATTGCCCACGTGGGCGTTGAAGTCCCCCGGGAGAACAATGGAGTCCCCAGTTGGAGCACTATCCAGCACCCCTCCCAGGGACTCCAAGAAGGTTGGGTACTCTGAACTGCTGTTCGGTGCATAGGCCGAGACAACAGGCAGAGACCTGTCCCCTACTCGAAGGCGTAGGGACGCAACCCTCTCATTCACCGGGGTGAACTCCAACACATGGCGGCTGAGCTGTGGGGCAATAAGCAAGCCCACTCCAGCCCGCCGCCTTACACGGCGGGCAACTCCAGAGAAGTGGAGTGTCCAGCCCCTGTCGAGGAGCTGGGTTCCAGAGTCCAAGCTGTGAGTGGAGGTGAGCCCGACTATATCTAGCCGGTATCTCTCAACCTCCCTCACAAGCTCGGGCTCCTTCCCCCCCAGCAAGGTCACATTCCATGTCCCAAAAGCCAGAGTCCGTGTCCGGGGATCGTGTCGTCGAGGCCTCTGCCGTCGACTGCCACCCAATCCACACTGCACCCGACCCCTACGGCAGCCTCTGTGGGTGGTGGGTCCACAGGAGGATGAGGAGGAGGAGGGGCCCGCGTCGTCCCTTCGGGCTGAGCCCGGCCGAGTCCCGCGGGCAAGAAAGCGGCCACCGGGCGCTCGCGTGCGAGCCTCCACCCTGGGCCTGGCTCCAGGGTGTGGCCCCGGCTGCGCCAAACCGGGCGACGTCACCTTGCTCCTCGTGAGTGTATCCATGGAGTCTTGTGAACTGCTTTTAGTCTGACCCGTCGCCTCGGACCCGTTTGCCTTGGGAGACCCTACTGGGGGGGCAAGCCCCCCGGCAACATAGCTCCGAGGGTCATTCGGGTGCTCAAACTCCCCCACCACGATAAGGTTGCAGTTCAAGGGGGGAGATTTATATTTATGCCTCCTATAAATTTTATTAACTTAGAATACAACTTACAAACAAACGCAACAACAAAATAAGAAAAACTGAAGCAAGATCTAAAGAACATATTTCCTTTCCCTCATCACTCTGACCTGTGACCCTTAATTTTGTATTTTACAGCGTTTTGAAATTTGACGGTGATCTGCTACATGTAGGTTCATCACTGACAGTTTAACATTTCGAGATTATACCTTCCTTCTCACTTTACTCAAAAATTACATTTGACTCAAGTTAAAAACAAACACTGAAATACAAACAGAGATATTTTTTACTTGGAACCCGATTGAATATTTCACGTTTTTTTAAATATTCAATGTTTGAAAGTTTTCCAGTGCCAGGCAGTATGAAAATGTACCTTTATTATCTTTTCTGTAGCTTAATCATTGAATCATTATTAGTTTTTTTTTATAATTTATTTCCGAGTCACTGAGGAACATTTCTTGAACAACATATTTCCTCAGTTGTTTTCAAAGTAAAAGTAAATTTTTTCAACCTTCATCCTTTGTAACTACTAATATAGCTTTGTACAGTTGTTTTATAAATTACACTTTGTAAAATAGGGATAGCATGGAAATACTGTATATTTTGCTGTGGTCATATGAAAAGAAGCCACTTTGATAATTATATATTTATTTAACATGCAAGAAAATACAATTTTAAAAATCCTTTAAATGTATAAGACAAAAGTAGCAGGGGAGAAGGAAGGATAAACCCATTTCATCAATAAAACAATATCTTCTTAATTTAGAATCAATGTACATCTGACCTATAATGTGTATAAAGTGTTTAGTTCTCCATTCGACTTTAAAGTGAATAAAGAAGTTTGGCTAGTCCACATCATGACATGGAAACTCATTTCTAAAACAAGTGGCCACAGTACAGAGCCAAGCTTCACCAGCAACAATGTTCGTTTCCTCAATGTCTCGGCTCAGCATCCACCTTGCTGCGGTGCAATTCCCTGAAGATACCAGGAGAAGCACAAAGCTTGATTCACCCACATCAAATAAGAGGTCAAGACGGCTCAGAACTTGCTCGTTCTCTTAAAACATAGCACTAGAAAGTAGAAATAGACTGTTTTACAACAATCAGCATGGCTTTAGAATCGACCTCAATGCTTCAGATTTAGCCCAGAAGAGTCCAAGTTTCTAAATTGATGGCACTATAGGTCAACAATATGATTTTTGAATCATTTCAATTTCCCATGTTTGTGGTCATGTGAATAAAAGATTTGCAATTTCAGGGTAAAATCATTGAAATGTATTCGAGGCAAAGCAAAAGGAAAACATTGTTGCCTTGGAAATAAAAGAAAAACAATAAAACAAGCAATGAAGAATTTTTATCTTAAGCATTAAGATTCTAATACCATAGAGCCTCTTGCACAGTCTCATCTTCGTCATTGGATTTTGTGATTTTACCAGACGAGCATCTGGCTTCCAGAATCAGCTACAAATATTATGGAATTTAGATGAATTAGCTCATAATGTTACGGCTGAGAGCCGGTGCGTGGAGTGTCTGGAAC